>NC_045782.1:27277720-27584643 GCF_008692025.1 Phocoena sinus | reverse complement strand
ATCTGTACCTCTGGGCAACTCACTTCCTGTCCAGCCGTCAAGTCTCCGGGTCTCCTGAGTTGCTGGGAAATGCAGCATTCCTCTCCCTGGCCACAGCCCTGCCCCCTGAAGGCCTGCTTGGTCTTCCACTCTGTTCTTGCCCTGCTCCCCCTAAACCTTCTCTGTGCCCCAGAGATAGTCCAGGTCAAAGGAATGTGCTAAAACACAGAGACTGAGCCACCTGGGACCCTGCGGAATACTCAGTCTGCACGACGGGAGACCTAGAAATGAGACCCAGTGGTACAATTAACCAGAGGAGAAAGCTGATCTTATCACACCTTTTCTTTTGCAAAAATCTCATCATAAGGATATGGCTGAGTTGTTTTCTGTTTTGGGGGGTTTTTTTAATTTATTATTTATTTTTGGCTGCACTGAGTCTTCGTTGCTGCGCGTGGGCATTCTCTGGTTTCGGCGAGCAGGGTCTATTCTTCGTTGCGGTGCCTGTAGGCTTCTCGTTGCAGTGGCTTCTCTTGCTGTGGAGCACGGGCTCTAGGTGCGTGGGCTCAGTACTTGTGGCACATGGACTCAGTAGCCGTGGCGCGCAGGTTCAGTAGTTGTGGCACAGGGGCTTAACTGCTCCGCGGCATGTGGGATCTTCCTGGACCAGGGCTCGAACCCGTGTCCTCTGCACTGGCAGGCAATTCTTAGCCACTGTGTCACCAGGGAAGCCCATGGCTGAGTTTTAACTGTTCCTTTATCAACACAATTTCTGAGCAGCTACTTGGAATGAAACCTTGTGGGAAGAGAAATGAAGAGTAATAACAGAAATCACTGTCCTGGGGGGTGGGGGGTGGGCTGATATTTTAATCAGGGAGACAGGATATCTGCAGAGACACTGAAAATCATCAACACATTTTTCAAGGTTTCAGCCTTTATTACTAGGTTCCAAACTACCTCTGCAGCCCCGCCTCCCATTCTCTCTACACCCCATGCCCCAGCCTTGCTGCTCTCACCACTACATGCACTTCTACACCCCCAGGCCTTCATTCAAGCTGCCCCCTCGCCCAGAAACCTCCCTCCACCTACTTTTTTTTTTTTTTTTGCGGTACGCGGGCCTCTCACTGTCGTGGCCTCTCCCGTTGCGGAGCACAGGCTCTGGACGCGCAGGCTCAGCGGCCATGGCTCACGGGCCCAGCCGCTCCGCGACACGTGGGATCCTCCCGGACCGGGGCACGAACCCGCGTCCCCTACACCGGCAGGTGGACTCTCAACCACTGCGCCACCAGGGAAGCCCCCTCCACCTACTTTTGCCCATCACCCTTCTCCAAGCCCTCACCCCTCGGTCCAAACGTCTCTGCTCAAATGTCATGTTGCCTACTAGGCCTTCCCTGACCAACCTATTCAAAACTGCAAGCCACCCCACACCCCAGCACTCCCGAGCCCTTCTTTTGGCTTATCATCTTCTAACGACCACGATTTACTTATCTTATTTACCACGTCTCCCTTCCACCAGAAAGGAAGTTCTGTGAGATCAGGAATTTTGTTTGTTTTGTTCACAGATATACTCCTGGTACCTGGGTCATGAGTGATAGTCAATAAATATTTGCTGAGTGAATGAATGAACATTCTAAAGCATTCCCCCATCTCCCTTCAGACGCCATAAACGATTCCTGTCTCTACACCCGCACAGGATATAAACTGTTCCTAAACAGTGGCTTCCCATTATCACTACATATTTACTCATCATGTTAAAGTTCCTTGCAGGAAAAGACCATTGTTTATTCATCTTCGTATCCCCCAAAGCACTGGTGGTGCTCAAGTATATAATCTACTGAATCCAACTTAAAAATCAAATTGCATGGAAAATGGGCAAAGAATACACAGCTAATGTAACTCTATACCTAAACGATTCTCGTGCCCTTCAGCGGTACTCACGAGGCTTGTCTTGGGAGCAGAGCACAGTGCTAGGGTTTCTGAAAATACAGATAAACAAGACACACAGGTGCAACGTCCTACGTGATAGCCACTAGCCACATTTCAAGTGCGCGGGGGCCGTATGTACTGGATGGCACAGAACGTATAGCTCGTCGAACAAAGTTTTACTGGACAGCAGTGACATAGATAGTTTTGGTCCTCAGCGTCTAAACCTCTAGTGGGGCACACAGGACAGGTACAGGAAGGACCAGGGAAAGAATATGTTAACCAGTCATAAAGGAAGCAGCAGAGGGCTGCGACTGGAAAGGTAAGAGCTGTCACTGCTTGAGGGAAAGGAAGAAGTGGGAGAGGCTGCAAGAGAGGGGAGGAGATACGTGAGATGACCCTCTAAAAATGAGTGCATTTTTCTAGGCAAGAGAAAGGAAGGTCATCCCAGGAGCCTGGACACAGAGGGGCTCCAGGGCCCACTCCCTAGAGTAGAGGCGCCTGGGGACCTATGTGACATGCCACAAGAAGGTGAGCCTGGACTTCCAGCTCTGGAATTCCAGACCCCCTGGGCAGTCGGGAGCAGGGTGCATGTAAGTCTGGAGTCAGAGACGGGCCACCAGAGAGAAGCCACTCGAAACCAGATGAGAGATCTGATGGATGACGGCAGCAGAAGTAGAAATTAGGGAACGGACACGTGGCAGCAGCAGGCCAGGGATGAGGCCACCAGTGACCCTTGGGGAGATGAAACACTCCAATTTAAAGGGTCCAGGGAGCTCGCAATAGCACAGTCTCCCTGAGATTGCAAGCAGCTGCAAGGCACATCCCACATCTGCTCGGAGTCTGGGGCTGGGGGGTTCACAGACTAACCAACACGCAAGTCCGGATGGCTCAGCCTCAGAAGCTCCTGCTGGGAAACCGAGGGGTCCACCCTCTGTTCAAGTGCAGCAGGCCAGCTTTCCTCGGTCCCTCCCAAGCCACCCACTGTGGGTTAAAGAGGTATATACGCACCCTCTGAGGGCTCAGCGTGGAACAATTCCAGACACAGAACGAGGCCTTAAGCAGGTGGCGAAGATGCAGGGCGCAACTTGGGTGATGCTACTGTAGGGCTCCACAAAGCCTAGGATGCATTTTGGCGAGCAGCTAATAATAAAAGCAGGAGGAGGGGGAAAGGTGGAAAAGTCAACCTGGCATTTCCCGGGGACCCTCCTCCTCCCCACACGGCCACAGGCACCTTTGTGACAACTGGCTTCTATCTCCAATAGCCTATTTTCAGCGGCCAAGGGCCAAGACCCAATGCTCATGAGGCCCTCTATTCAAGAGCCTTTTATCTAGCAGGCACATACTTGACAAAAAAGAAAAAGGGAAGGATTTCTAAAGCGGTCAGGCCAAAAAAACTAAGAGGACTGGGCGGTGCTGTATTCAGAGCAAAGAAAATTCTGGAAACCTCCCGAAAGGACATTGCCTGCCTCTTGCTATTCAGCAATCAGGAGCTGACAGGGCTGTGGACACACGGCGGCTGAGGAGGGCAAAGGGGCCGAGGGCCACCTCCCACCCCCCACCCCCGGTGCCCTGCCTCCCCCTTATCGCCAGCCTGCAGGATGGAACAGGGCCTCTGCCCGTGTAACGGGGGAGGGGGGCTGCAGGGAGAAGTAAAAGGGGGAGAAACCCACCCGAGAAACAACTTCCTGCCAGGCCAACAGCTGACATTCGAAGTGCACACAGGATATGCCAAGAAATTATCAGGCCTGGCTTTTCTCTCCCTGATAGATGACAAAGCAGAAGAAAAAGAAGAACACGCGGAAAGCAAGAAAACGAAGAAACAACCGCAGCCACACACATCTCATAAATCACGACTTTTATTGAAAGTTTCGCCACATAATAGCAACAGTCAAATTGAATAAAGACACCCTTCCGTAAAGTAACAGGGAGAGACTGGACATCTCCCCCAGCCCAGGATGGCCGGGAGGGAAAACGACTCTGAGACAGACAAGGGTTGGGGGAAAGGAGATTCAGCAGTAGAGACGAGTGGTGGGTTTTCTCCATTCTTCTCAAAACATGGGCACCGAGAAGCTACGAGAGACGTGGGGTAAACACAGCACAGAGGAGAACAAACACATCGGTCAGGGCTTTGCTCTGCAGGGTGTGGTGTGGGTCCGTCTGATGAGGGGGTCAAGAGTGAAATCAGGACTTGGGATGGGTCTGCAAAAAGCGTCAGATGCAAGGAAGGAAGAGAAGCATCTGTGGTTGAACCCCACGGGAGGAACACCAGACTGGGGGCCAGCAGTTGGCGCATGTGCGGCCAGTTCACACATGAAGCCAGCCCAGCTATGCCCGGCCACTGCCACAGGTACCATGGTGGGCCCACGCGGTGGCAGAAGAAGCCACTTCCGCTCGTCTCACCGGCCCCCCCTGCTCCAATTCTGTCACAGAGTCAGAGAGGGGGCTTCAGCTGGAGGAAGGCCTTCCTTCCTCAAGGAGGACTGGTCACTCCAGAACCTTCTCCCCAAGTTACTCACCCTGAAAGCTCGACGTGCTGCCGTCCCTGAACTGGGAATGGAGCTAAGATGTTGTTCCAGTGCCCCAGCCTGCGAGGTGGGAGGAGTGACAGGATGAGGGGTCTTTATCTAGTCCCAGCCTCTCCTCTGCCTGATTCATCTAAACAAATTAGCTTCGTGGGTGTTCTTAAGTGATGACGAGCAGGGAAAGAAATGAATGTATTTCTTTCCAAATTATGCCGTTTGCAGAAGCCAGAGAAACAGATTTGTGGTCAAATAGATTTGAAGGCCTTGTTGTAAGACAACTACTTTCACGGGGCAAGTGGCCACCGAGGTGAACCGGCCGGAAGCCCTCCGCACACATGGCTGAGTGTATGGGAGCCCCGCTCGACCTGGACAGGCCCCTGCCCTTTCCCTGACACAGGAGCCAGCCCCCAGCGCTGTGACATCAGAGGGTGATAACAGCCAGGAGTGTTTCTAAGCAAATGCCCTGGAGAACTGGACACCCCGACTCCAGGCCGAGTTAACGATTACCAGCCTAGTAGTAGTACCTGCAGTCAGGCCTGGTACACTCCTTCCTTTCTGACTCCACCCCAAGCCCCTTAAAAACAGACCCCAGAATGACCACGTGCTTCCCCTCCCGGGGGGTGAGGGTGGAATCTCATTTACACGGAGGTTTTAGCAGCAAATGTGTCATAAGGCAAAAGGCAGAAATTCTCGATTGTGGAAAGAGATAGGGAGGCCACATTTTCCCAAAAGATTAAAATACCGTTTCTGAAATGTTAATGTTTAACCAATCAGCTGCTCACAGACAGACCCACTCCTCAAGGGGGTTAGGAAGACAAAGAAGGGCCTCAGAGTTTTGATTTCTGTTGTCTAAAACTTAAGGAGAATTAAAAATCACAAACTATTATTTTTCATTATGGTGTATCACAAGATACTGAACATAACTCCTGCAGTAGGACCTTGTTGTTTATCCATTCTGTATATACCAGGATAACTGAGTCACTCTGTTGTACAGCAATAATTAACACAACACTGTAACTCAACTATATACTTCAATAAAAAAATAAATAAATAAATAAAAAATCACAGGGCTTCCCTGGTGGCGCAGGGGTTGAGAGCCCACCTGCCGAGGCAGGAGACGCGGGTTCGTGCCCCGGTCCGGGAGGATCCCGTATGCCGCGGAGCGGCTGGGCCCGTGAGCCGTGGCCGCTGAGCCTGCGCGTCCGGAGCCTGTGCTCCGCGGTGGGAGGGGCCCCTGCAGTGAGAGGCCCGCGTACCGCAGGATAAAAAAAAAAAAAATCACAAACTAAAAACTAGACCACCAGTGACTTCATGTAACAGAAGTTTCTCCAACTCCAGAACACAGGGTCATGGAGAGGTCAAGATCTCACCTCACACGCCCGTTCCTGAGGCTTTCCAGGGACTCTTTACGGAGGGGAAGCGGTCTGAGGGCTGGGCTGGCGCGTAGATAAGTGCTGTCGTGGGGTGGGGTGTTGTACTGTGTGGTGTTGAAGAAGTAATACATGGTTTCAGAACATGCTTGTTGAATTGTACTGAACCAACCGTGAAGCTTCACGGACAAGCAAGCGTAGATGGACTCTGGCATGACCTGGAGGGGAGGGCAGGGAACTGGATCCAGACCTGGTTCACGCTCCCAGCCTGCTGCTGGCTGTTGGACCCTGAGGCAGACGTGTCAGCCCTCTAAGCCTTAGTTACCCCATCTGTGAAATGGGGCCATATTCCAGGTGTTTTACAGCATTGCTACGAGGATCCAATCAGACTGTATGTGAAAGTGCTCTTGTTCGCCAGAAAAGGTACTGGAGGCATCAGTCTCCTGGACACTCGCAGCGACTCACCCATCACAGACATGTGATTTTTCTACCTCAGATGTCCAGTAACAGGGCCTGAGGGAAAATGGGAGCAGGAATTCTGATCCCCCCTTGGCATCAATAGCATCAATCACCTGAAAGGAGAAATGCTCCCTCAGGAAGATAAGGGAAACCTCATATCATCTAATTAGAGCAGGCAGGTGAGCGCACGTTCAAAAGCAGGCAGCCCTGCTCAGCCTGCTGCTCCTGGGCGGCGGAGTGAGACTCGGCAGACGGGGTCTGGGGTGCCGCTGCTGTGGGAACGGGCACCTTTCAACCGTGAGGGCCACCGCCCACGGGGAGGGGAGAAGGAAGGGGCGGGAGCACGGCCACGCGCACGTCTCAACACACCCCTTTGTGCCCTCCACCGGCGCCCCACTCCCACCAGGCTGCTCATCCCAGGGGCCCCCAAACACACTCACTCAGAGGGGCCTGAGCACCTTTATTCTCACCGGACGCGCCTCAAGTGCACCGCCCTCGGTCCTTGCGGAAGCCTTATGCGGCAGGGTGGATAATGTCACATCATCGCATCTTAGCAGCGGCAGCACATCGCACCTGCTGGGCCCTCACTCCGCGTCAGGCACTGTTGCAAGCACCTGCCATGTTTAACGCTCACCACAACCCTATAAGGTGGGAATTATCATTATCTGAAAGAAACAGAGGCACAGAGATGCAGAGGAAAGGACACGAGCTAGACCACGAGCCCAGGCAACATGGTTCCAAGCCTACACCCCACCGGCTGGTCCATGCTACCTCCTCTGAATGTAGTACATTCTCTGAATGGTGCGTCTCATCTTCTTCTCCCAGAATGCAACGCCTGGGCATCACATCTTAACCAAGCACCCAGCAAGTACTGGAAACAAACTCCAGATTCGGTAAATGGAAGAGGAGGAAGGGAAAGGACTGAGAGGACAGGATGAGGAAAAGAGGAAGGAGAGGAGACAGCGGGGAGGAGGGGTGTCACGTCTTGGCTGTGAGTCCCGGGATGAGGAATTTAGAACCAGGTTCCTACTTCGGCAGGTGTCAAGAGGAGTCAGGAGTCCCACACCCACTACTACCTCCCCAACCCCCCACCCCCGCCAAGAGTGGGAGGCGGTAAAGGTCAGAAAAACAGAATTAACGGCAGCAGCCATGACAGATGCCATGTACAGCGTGTGGGCCGTGAGGCCAGCTCCAGGCTAAGCATTTTATGTGCATTATTTCACTGAATCCTCCCCCAAACTCTATGAACTCAGGGTCATCATTACCCCATTTTACACTGGAGGAAACTGATGCTTCCAGATGTTAAATCACTTGCCCAAAGCCAGATATCTACCAGAGCTGAAACTACCCAGCCTGGTCCAAATACAGTATCTACATGACTTTTCCCTAGTCGCATGGTACCCACTGTCCTCCAGCCACGCGTATGGATGAACAGAGCACGGGATGTCTTTAACCCCAAGCCACGCATCCTTAGAATACACAAAGCAAGGAGGGCTCGTGTCCAGGAGGTGAGAAGTGCAAAGAGAAAACTGAAAGCAGTTAGGTGCCCAGATGACATTCCAGAAGAGGAGAGGCCTGGCCATAAGATGTCATCCGTGGTCAGCAGATGCATCCCCTGCCACCCAAGGAAAGGCCAACTCAAGGGTTGATGGCCCCAAAAGCTTGCTCGATCGCTCCCAAGTCCTCGTCAAAGGCACTTGGACTAGGAACAAAGACCAAAAATGAAGACAGTACCCACTGATTCTCCCCCAGTCTAGGTGATTCCTTCTTTCAAGTCTTTGTTCAAACCTCTGCTGTTCCAAGAAGCCCTGCCTGGCTTAACAGCCCCCGTCTTCACCCCATGAACCCCTAGCCTTCACTGCTGCTCAGAGATCCACTACGTCATCGGACACATGACCCTATATTCCATCACTGTCTCTACATGCTCAGAGATTGTTTCCTAGCAGGACTTAACCACCTGAGCAGAAAAGGAAACTCCTCTGGAGACAGAATCGCTTCTTTACTTTCTTAGGTGCCTCTCCCCTGCTCCTTGCTCTACCCCACCAAGCAGAATGTCCTACAAGCAACCACTCAGTAGGAGTAGCTGAGCCACCTAAGCAGCTCAAGGCCTGGGAAGGTTGCTGGTCACCTGCTGCCGGGGAATTAAACTTGCTAACCACTACCCGTCATGCCATCCCTCTCTGAGTTTTTGACGCTTTATCTATTTATCCCCTCCTTCCTCTCCCAAATGTCTCATTTTCAATTTAATCATTGCTGGATGTTCTTAAATAAACCTCATATTAACCCAGCCAAATCTAAACTCGGGGCTGCAAACACTAGGCACTCAGCTGCCCCACCAGGAAGCTGGCAATGACCAGGAAGTAGCAAAGAATGACGGGGAAATCTGGGGAGCGACACGAAGTCCCAGTAAAGATGCCGAAGATATGAAAACCAAGATGATCACTCCGATAACATGCAGGACCTGCAATCTGTTTGCCACCTTGTCTAAAGCACTTCCCAAATGTCAATTGTGCAGAGCGTAAATGCTAAGTGATAGATCAGAGGTAAACATCTTCCTAAATTATGGACTTTGAGAGGGAAAGTAGGGTTCCTCAATAGTATGAAGGGAAAGAGGGAAGACATATGGGAACATATGTATATGTATAACTGATTCACTTTGTTATAAAGCAGAAACTAACACACCATTGTAAAGCAATTATACCCCAATAAAGATGTTTAAAAAAAAAAAGTATGAAGGGAATAAAACCAGAAAGAGGGCAGGGAAAATATTTAGGATGTTAAAGTTTTAGTGACAAATATCAGGATACAAGTTCAAGAGCTGGATGGGAAACACCTTCAACCCTCTGGCTGGATCCGGTCCCGAATTTACTGTCAGGTCAAATACTAAATTACCACACTACACCTATGGCTGCAAAAATGCAATGTAACTTCAAATGACATCTCCTAAAACAATACAAGTTAGTACTGTCACCCCATGATAATGTGCTTCTACATATAGCTTCTTTCTTGATCTGTCCTTTTATATTTTGTACAATTCCCCTGCTGTTTTTTTTTTTTTGCTTCTCTGCTAGTCTACCTTCCATGACCATAATACAGAACTCAAGCATAGCTCTTATCATTTGATCTGTTTCCTATTGCTGAGAACACATGGTAAATAGGTGTCCATCAACCAATCCAAGCCTTTCTGTTAGGCAGAACTGAGGAACTGACTATTACTGTGTCAGACTCCCTTGCAGCTAGCCGTGAAAAGGGGAATGGGGGACTCTGTGCTTCTGTTGTTTGCTCTGGCAGAGTGGCCAGGGAGGTGTTTGGATGTTCTGCAGCAACATCCTGCACCTCAGCTGGCTCCTCACGGAGAATCTACTTTGCTGGTGAAGATCACAGCAAAGTAGCGGCAGTGCTTCCTGACCAAGCAACATGGCCATCGTTCTGAACCCTGCAGCTGTAGCATCAGCTTCCCGATTTGCTGCTAGGTGGCTCCCAGATGACAGAAGAGGTAGCAGCTGCTTGGAGACCCAGATCTGCTGCATGGCTCTGAGCCGTTTCTGAGAGCACAACCTAGAGGTTTTTCTAGATCGCCCAATGATTTCTGTAAGCATTTTGATGCCCTCCAACAAATTCCTTTCTGCTTAAACTAGATAGGAGTGGATTCAGCTTTCTGCAACCGAAACCAGACCAAAACTTGGCTTTTGTTCTTGTTTTTAAAAGTAGATCAACATCTTCATTTAAAAAGAAGACACAAACCAGAACCCTGTACTTTCAGTTAAGTTTCAAACTGGCCGACTGGCCTGAGACAAGGCATTTACTAATGTTTATTGGACCACAGTTTTACTCATCCATAAAATGAGAGAGTGAAACAGGATGACCTCCAAGGTCCCTAACAAGCCTAACATTCGGTGATTCTAAATCCGAATGCCCTTTACTTTCGTAATTCTGAATTTATTTTCGCAATCAGTAAGATCAATGCCCCTCAGTTAAGGAGAAACAAAAAAAGTCCTCATTCTTAATAGGGTGGTGGCTTTCAAATCATGTTCTGGGACACAGGGCTCCAGGCCACGAAACTCCACTTTCACCTGAAGCTGAACATTTCCTTTGAAGAAATGGGTGGTAGGGGCAGGTGGGTAGGGGTGGTGAATAATATTCCATTATAGTTTGTCCTAGAATGGGAAGTGGTAGGTTTGGTTTCTTCATTGTTTACAATTTTTTACAGCAGGAAGTACTCATCAATTCTTTGTATAATTAAACAAATAGAAAACAGGCATAGCTTGCTTTCAAATTCTGTTTACCCGTATGTACTATCCCCCACCACCACCGAAAAGAAAGAAATAGATCAGTATGCTGATCATGATTATCTCTGTGTGGTGAGATTTCAGGAACGTTTATTTTCATTTTTGTACTTTAGGACATTTTCCAAATTGACCACATTGATTAACCTAGTGGGTAAAAAGGACATCGAAGAGCCTCCGCCCTCTCTCCCCTTCCCTCGTCTTTGCAGGCGGCCCCTTGGAATGGTTACTCCGAAAGTTCTGATTCAGAGGAAAGCTATTTCCATCCTCAAACTTGGATAAATGTTAACCAAGTAAGATAGACGGGTGGCTAGGTCAGCCTGCTGAAGGTAAGTAGGTAGGTAAGCAAACAAAAGAGAAAGCTGGGCCAAACTGCACTGAAGAAGGGGCAAGTTTAAAGAAGAAATTCAGTCCCAGTTGAGTCAAGAAACACTGGTCTTTTAAAGATTAAGCCTTACCCTGCAGCACAAATAAAACTGTTTACTGTGAACACATATTTTTAAAAATCTAGTTAACTTTTCAAAATCAAGTTGAATCTCTCAAACTTCTGTTGAAGGTATACAGGAGTTCCATCCTCCTTATAGGGTCAATTAAGATAAAAATATATTTTATAAGGAGATTACATGTGTAAATACATATGTTATAGGCATATTTAAAAGATTATAAATATTTATGTGTGTGTGTCCATATATATCATTTCCTTTAATGGGAATTCCCTGGCAGTCCAGTGGTTGAGACTCAGAACTTTCACTGCCGAGACCTGGGTTCAATCCCTGGTTGGGGAACTAAGATCCCACGAGCTGTACGGTGTGGCCCCAAAAAAAAAAATATTCATAGTCTGTAACCCCAAAATTCCACATCATGGTGTATGTTGTATGAAGGCAATCAGAGATGGTGATAAGGGGGTCACGTACAAGGATGGTCACCATGGTGTTATTCATAATTATAATAAATCATTAACAAGCTAACTATTCAACAGTAGGCTTTGGTAAAATAAACCATACTTATAAGTCACAATACATGGAGACAGTAAAAACCATGCCATTAAAAAAAAAAAAACAGTAAATTACAAAGGGAAAATATTCATGATACAGTTATTAAATCAGATTAGTAAGGGACTTCCCGTGTGTCACAGTGGTTAAAAATCCGCCTGCCAATGCAGGGGACGCAGGTTGGAACCCTGATCCGGGAAGATCCCACATGCCAAGCAGCAACTAAGCCCGTGCGCCACAACTACTGAGCCTGCGCTCTAGAGCCTGTGCTCCGCAACGAGAGAAGCCACCGCAATGAGAAGCCTGCGCACCACAACGAAGAGTAGCCCCCGGTCGGGGCAACTACAGAAAGCCCGCGTGCAGCAACGAAGACCCAATGCAGCCAAAATTAAATAAGTAAATAAATCTATTATTTTTTAAAAGAAGAAATAATCATTTTTAAAAAATCAGATTAGTGAATAACATGTGTGGGTGTATGTTTTCCCTATTTTTTTTGCCATGAAAAGAAGATGAAAGAAAATGCACCAAAATGTTAACAATGGTCATCCCTAAGTGGTAAATAGAGTTAGGGAGATTTTTACTTAGTTCTTGTGGTTTTCCACACACTTCCCAAGTTTTGTAACTGGAGGAATAGGGCCAAAGCAGGAATAAATGTCCTAAATAAACAAACTGCCCAAGCCTCTCCTTTCTGTAAATGCCCAATTGGAGTCAAAAGCGTTTTTTTTTTTTTAATCACAGGCCAATCTTGTAATTTTACTCCATCAACTGTCTGAATGGACAGACATTACTCATCTGCCATGTTTGTGGCTGGGGTGGTGTTTTATGCTGTTTTTTAATTAATTAATTTGAGTCACAGGCATTTGAAATGAGACTATTTTATGGAGCTAAAATTTACATTTATCTCCCTTTTTAAAGCCCATTTAGCAAATTAACAAGAAAACAGCAACAATCAGGGAAGTTACTATGCCCACTCCCATGTGTCACATATAAAACAGCAACTGCAGGAGTCCCATGAGGGCCAAGTGAGATTGTCTGGTAAAGAACTTGGGTGGGTGGGTAGGTGGGGGGGGTTGTCAGTAATAATAGCGAAATACCATTAATATGCTTAAAGTCCAGCTGTTTGGTGACTTTGACACAGGATTTCTGAACTCTTAGTGAGGTGACGTCTGAGCCTTCCGTGCAAAGCTCCCTGGGACTGTGCATCCAGCATCTCTCTGGTAAAGGGTCCATAATGTTCCCAGCATGATCCATGACTCAAGATAGGTTAGAAATACAGTTCACAGAAGGGAAATCAATGCAGCTGCCTGTTAATGAATTTTATCTATAACCAAAGTAGGTCCAGCAGGGTCTCCCTCTATTTAAAACAAACCTAGCAGAAAGAGCTGGTGGCCAGTTGGTCCTCACTGAACACCCCAGAGGTCTCACTGCAGAGCAGACTGTCTTAGCGCCAAATCCTGACGACACCCATCCAAGCACCTCGGTGTCTTTGGACAGAAAGGAACACTGAGAGCAATGAAGGCAGCAGGTGGGACACCAGCCTCGCGTCAAACACTGGAAGCCAACTTTAAAATGGGTCCTTTCTACCAAGGACTCTGTTTTATTGCAAAACAGAATGGCCTTCCTTCCATTTGGAAAGATATGTGTAATCCAACCCCTTCCTGATTCAAACAGCCCTTTTTCCACAATCTACCTGAATTTGTGAAGTCTGCCTAAACGTTTAAGATATTTCAACTAAGAATGAAAGCAGCAGAAATAATAATGACCTTGGATGCCAAGGCAGGTCCGAACAGGCACACAAAGGGCACACAAATTTCCTTTCTTCCAATGGCGGCTTTCACTGCTACCCCAACTGATGGCTTGAAATTACCTCCCTTGGTTAATAATTCAAACCCGTGGGCTGGGCAAGTTTTAACGTTTCAATGTTGGTTTACAATAAACGCAGCAACAGTGTTTTAAGGATGTTTGATTTCTAATTAGTCTATTGATTTACCAGTCTGCTTAACGATACTTTATTCCTGTGCTTTTATTCTGTCTTCTATTCTCATTCAGAAAGAGTGGTGGTTACTCAGGCTCTGGTCTCCTCTGAACACCTCCAGACTACAGCCCCCACCGTCTCCGGGGGCACAGGATATGATGGTAAGAACAGAAGGCATAAAGCTTGAAAGCCTGGATTCTGTGTGGCCTTGGGCAAGTTAGGGGAACCTGTCTGTGCCTCTGTTTCTTCGTCTATAAAACGGGAATGACGGTACTTAACTCACAGGACTAGCGTGTCCATTTAATGAGATGACCCACGAAAACCCCTCAGATCAGCGCCTGACAGAGTAAGCGCCCAGAGCCTCGGGCCCCTTTTTTCCCTTCCTTGGTGGTTCAGAAACTGTCGAAATTGTTAATCTGAACATTTCAACATCTTCCTTTGCAAAACCAAGAGCAGCTGAGAAGGTGGCGTGCCCCATGGAATACTTTCTAGGAACAAAACCAGGATGAGTTATTCATCAATAGGAGGGTCCTTTACAAAGGCAGATTTAGGCTAGTCTATTAAATAAGGTCAGTCCAACATGCTTTATTCCCAGGGGGACAGGCTCAGAGACACCAAAGCCCTTCTCAAGGTCACACAGATCAAGTAGCTGGAGGCAAACAGGTCTCAGAACCCATGGTCCCTGAACTATGTACGACTGACGGCCCTTCTCGTTATGCTTTGTTCTCATCTATTTCCCCACTGGAGGCTGACGGGTGAGGTGGGGAGGTAATGCATGTGCCCAGTGAGGCCTGCTACACTTCTGTCACAGAGCCAACTGTATGGCAATGGCCTAGGCTTGCTGCAGGGGCAATGGTGATGTCACTCTTGACGAAATAACTAAGAATGGAACCTAGTCATTCCCACCGCCGGAAAGAAGCAAACAGTGCTACCAACCAATGGGTCAAAAGCAGGCCTGAGAACTAGCTTCACCAGTGTTTCCATAAAGCTCACTGAGTGATTCTGAGATGCAGCCTCATTTTGAAGTCACTGGCATAGATGGTGAGGCCAGTATGAAACTGTTTCTCCCTCACAGATGGGTGAAAAAAGGCCAATATGCCATGATGTCTGATATCCCAATTCCCTCAGACATGCTGTTCCTTCTTTCTAGAATGTTTTTCCTTTCCTTGTCTATCTGGAAAATTCCTATTCATCCTTCAAAGTCCAGGTCCAAAGTCCAGGTAAGAAAACAATTCATCCTGTTTTCCCTGACAACTCCCTGCCAGGCTCACCCACTGGCACTTGCCATCTACCCCGGAGCTGTGCTACCTCAGCACCTAGTACATAACTTCAACATGCCACTCATCTGCCTATCTGCTAATTCCGTGGTTCTCAAACTTTTTGGTGTCACAATACCTTGACACTCTTAAAAAGCAAGGATCACCCAAGCATTTTTGTTTATGCATCTTATATCTATCAATGGTTACTGTATTAGAAATTAAAACAGATATTTTTATTAGAAATTAAAACAGACATTTTAAAATAAGAATACACACATCCCATTAGCCATCCGAACAATGTTGTCAACACAGACCGCGGCCTCTGGAAAATTCCACGGTACAGTCATGGAAAGGATGAGAGTGAAAAAGCCAAATAAAAGTCTCGGAATTATTATGAAAAAAAAGTTTTGACCCCATAGACTCCTTGAAAAGGTCTCTGGGATGTCCAGTCGTCCCCAATCAACACTTTGAAAACCACTGTTCTAGTGCATTCCTTTGCCATGTCCTGTTTTTTCCTACTCTGGAAGCTGCTCGAGGCAGGGCCTTATCTTACATCTTCCTGTGTCCTGATGCCCACACTGGTGAACTCCCTTAACCCCCCACTCCCTGGAACCCTGCAAAACCCACCGCAGCTCCCCTCACAGCGGCAACCTTGCTTCACGCCCCATGTCCCACCAGGCCTCCGGGACGTGGCACAGCTGGAAGGGGGCGGTCTGGCAGGTGCATGGGTGCCTCTGGGCACAGGCCTATGCTAGGGTCACCCTGACCCTCTCCCAGAGAGAAGCTTCTCTGCAGATAAGCAACTCTGGAGGTGAGCGTTCACAACATTTATTTACAAAAGGCTGCTACCTGGAGAACGCAGGATACCTTTCAGGTGGGGATTTTAAATCTGATTTGCTTTCCACCGATCCCCCGTAACAAGCCTCTGGGGAAGGACCCAGGAGCTGGGTCCCACAGTTCTTAGGCTACAGAAGCTCAGGCAGCACCGAGAAAGGCTGTTCGGGTCCAGCGGGGCAGGCAGGCCACGGAACCAAGGGCCTCTCTAAGGCCCGAGACTCTCCCTGAGTTCTGGCTAAGACCAGTCTCACCACAGTGGTCGGTCCTCCCGGAAAGGTCCCTATAAAAATGCCCCGAACTCCGTCTGCCTCTTCCAGCCACTCCCCCACCTCCACCTACTACACACACAGTCTTTTCTACCAGCCGCCAGTTTCTAGTTTTCTCTCCTCAGAAAACTTCCAAAAAAAAAAAAAAAAAAATCACAACTCAGGAAAAGACACCCACGCACCTTGGTCACCGCGCGTGAAGCCATTCCCCCCACGTGGCTTTGTCTCGACTCTACAGCTGCCAGTGGAGGAGAAAGACGTGCCTTTTTTTATACCAAGGTGCTGCCTCATTCTCACCCTCCAAAGCCCCTACCTGGGCGCGCGTATGCAAGGTTAATGCTGATATCGCTATCTGAATACACACTGTAGCTCCGAAAACAAGCCAATAGCTCAGAGGATCCAAGGCAAACTCGGGTCCGACAGCCACAGCCCTGACGGCTGCCAAGTCTGATTGACTAGTTGGATATATTTAGATACGGGGGAGGAGGGGGATAAAACACTGTTGTGCTACTGAACTCAAGAAGACTGTGTTGGTAACGACAGACTCGCAAATAAACAGTCAGCAGCCATTCAACTACATCATCTGGCGTCCCCCGCACAGAGCCCTCGCCGGTAAACTACAGGGAATTTCAAAAGCCACCCACGCGAATGGAAAAAAAAAAAAAAAGAGGCAATTAGAAAGGGTTCTGCCACAGCAATCCCCACAATTATCCTTTAGAAATAAACAAACAAATAAGTAAATATGATCTGTTCCTTGGCTCTCTGCTCCACCCCACCCTCACACCTTCCCAGTCTAGGACAAATGGATTATTGATAGAGCAGTAACCAGGCCAAGGTTACTCAATTAAGCCCTGGACCCTATGTTTCTGCTTTTGCAAAGGTTCTGTTTGAAATCTGGCCCTCTCCACCACCAACCACTACATGTGTGGAAATAAAAGTCAGGGTTATTTTAATTTCTTTCTTTCAAGAGATGGAAATATTTAGAGTACGGGGTGGTAACAGTTATTCATTACAGATCCCTTCACCAGGTGGTTCATGTACCTCATCCCTTCAGGGGAGGGAAGGGAGAGGGGCAGAGAAGGACCCAGCTGGGGAGTCAGACTCCAGCACAGAGACCAACCCTATCAGAGGGTTTGGGCCTCAGACAAATGGATTTACACCCTATCAGTCTCAGTTTCCTAACCGTAAGGTCAGGGAGATAATACCCATCATTGGCAGGATTTATTCATTCATTCGACAAACGTTTATTGTGACACTACTATGTACCAGGTACCACAGAAAATGCTGAGATCCATTCACAAATAAATTAAAAGTTAAACAAGATGGGCTGTATGGTGCTCTGAACAACACCAGGAATACGGTAAGTGCTCTGTGCATGGGGCTACCCCGCCGCTATGACCCTTCTGTTTGCCCATCTCCAGCCTCTCACCCCACTTCCTCCCTCCCAAGGCCTTCCTTTGGCTATTCTAGCTCACCGAGCTTTCACCAGATTGTTTTTTAATGTTTTATTTATTTTATTTTTATTTATTTATTATTAGTTTTGGCTGCATGGGGTCTTTGTTGCTGCGCGTGGGCTTCCTCTAGTTGCGGCGAGCAGGGGCTACTCTTCATCGCGGTACGCGGGCTTCTCACTTCAGTGGATTCTCTTGTTGGTGGACCATGGGCTCTAGGCATGCAGGCTTCAGTAGCTGTGGCACGCGGGCTCAGTAGTTGTGGCGCACGGGCTTAGTTGCTCCACAGCATGTGGGATCTTCCCAGACCAGGGCTCGAACCTGTGTCCCCTGCATTAGCAGGCGGATTCTTAACCACTGCGCCACCAGGGAAGCCCCTCACTGAGCTTTCGAGCAGACTGTTCTCCTGCTCTACCCCTCCTGACCTAACTCCATTCATGCTAAGTCACTCCTGGATGCCTCCCAACAGATGATGCCCTGATACTTTGCTCTCATGTCACCCTCTACTCTTCCTCTACAGCACTCGTCACCGGTTGTTCTGATGCACCTACTTGCGAGATTATTTTCGTGTCTGTCCCCCAGTTTCCTGTAGGCTCCACAGAGGCATCTTCCTTCACCACTGAATTCCTCCTTGGCACCTAGAAAAGCACTAGTAGGTACCTAATGCATATCTGTTGGTGGAACGAATGAATGAACCACTTAATGGAGGTAGTCCAGGTGTCTCTGAAGGCCTCTCCTCCGCCTCTAGAAACACGACTCCAAGAACTAGTCCCATGATTCTCATCTGCAAAATGAACGGCCGTGAACATCCAAGACCTTCAGCTTTTTTTAAATTAAGTCTCAACACAGGATGTTTCTCTGAACATGGCTAGATCTTTAGAGACAGCAAATATTTTCTTATGAAATAAAAATAAGTTGGGTATCAACTCTTAACAGACAGGAAGTGCCACAAGGTCTTGAAAACAGAGGTTCTATTTTTTTTTTTTTTTAAAGAATAAATACAGACTTTTGTTTTGGGCAAAACCCTTTGCTAAGAGGGATAGAAGCCAGCAATACGAAAAAGGAAAAAAGAAAGAAACAGCCCAGGCATCCCTGAGCAACACATCCAGGTTCACAGAGCACAAAGGATGTACAGGCCCAAGGAAGCCCTAGGGTTTCTGTTTTTAGGACAAGATTCGATCCCAAAAGGGGGCTCTGGGGTTCAGAGTAAAAGGAGCTGGAGGCTGTTCACACCAAATATTCAAGACCCGATCCTCCGGTTCCAGGGGTTCCCGAGTGGTGTTGGGGGGCGTGATGCAGGGTTGAGGGAGGTGATGGTTATAGTATGGGTGGAAAACGGGCCCATTAGAGAAGCAGAGCCTTAATTTATCAATTAGACGCCATCTGTGGATTGTGTTCCTTGAAATAATTGTTGAATCTGACAATGCACTGCAGCTTTACAAAGTTTCTGCCATCCTTGATGCCGTTTAATTAAATTTCTGCACTTAACTTTGATTGCGCTGAAGCGCTGATGCCTTCCACAGATTGAGCTCCTCAGCCACCTGCTGTGATGGAGCCAAGCGCGTTTCCAGAGCAGGGGAAAAATACGTATTTTCTTTTCTTTTTAAGCCTCGCCTTTTCTCAGTCTTCACCCAAAGGGAATCAAGTCTCCTGCTGCACAGGTGAGACCGTGTCTCTAAACCCAGCCAGGAGAGCCTTCAGACGGACCCACCTGCAGCACTGGGTCTCTCTGTCCTTTCATTGTGTCTCACCGAGAGAGTTAACAAAACAGAATCCCAGACGGTTACCAAACACCAAGAAGTGGCTGAAAACAGAACCCACTAACTATCACAGAAAGCGGCCGAGCACACAGGCTTCGGGTGTGAGCCGCTTCTGCTCCCAGAGTTCCCACACAGGCGCATGCAGGTCAGCCCGGGGATGGACCCCACGCCCGAGGGAAGCCTGCGACCTGGGGTCCACGTTAGCTGGCTAATCTCGACTGATGAGCCTGGGCAAGGCTACAATTGCCAATTGTCAAGGGACATCCAGAAGGCAGTTTCTCACCTGCCTGGTTTCAGAGAGACCACGACCCCCAGCCGCATAGGGCTTCCCCTCAGCCTTCATTTAGTTACTGATTTACGTTGGGATGGCAAAATATACATAACATGAAACCACCATTCTGCTTTCTGCCTCTACGGATTTGACTAGTCCGGGAACCTCATATAAGAGGAATCATACAGTATTTCTCCTTTTGTGCCTGGCTCATTTCACTTAGCATAATGTCTTCAAGGTTCATCCATGTTATAGTAGGGGTCCGAATCCCCTTCATTTTTAGGGCCAAATAATATTCCATTCTATGTACACACATATTTTGTTCATCCATTCATCTGTCAGTAAGCATCTGGGTTATTTCCACCTTCTGGCTACTGTGGATTATGCTGCTATGAACACTGGTGTATAAATATCTGTGCGAGTCCTTGCTTTCTGTTCTTTTGGGTACGTGAGCAGATGTGGGATTGCTGGATCATACAGTAATTCTAGGTTTAATTTTTGCAGGTAGCACCACACTGTTTCTCATCGCGGCTGCACCATTTTACAATCCCACCAGCAGCGCACGAGGGCCTTCATTTCTAAATGGGCACTTTACAATGATAATTCATGCACTGGGGGTGGACACTGCCTCCTCCAGATTGTTTTTTAATATAAATATTCTGCAAGTGGCATTACACGAAGACAAACACTTTAGTGTGGATTTCTTTAAGGGGGAAGTATCAGAGCAGGGCGGGCGTGTACAGAAAGAAGAGAAGGTGGCAAAGGCAAAGCTAACAGGTGTGAAAAATGAACTCGGCGCGAGGCTCCTCTTACTCAAAACCTCAAGTTCAAAAGATTTATGGACTAAAACTTCAGCTATAAAATAAAATTCTCAGGAAATGCAGCTGCAACAGTCGATGGATCATTAGGACAGCCGCTTATGCAAGCCATAAACTCACAGGGCAAATGAACTGGGTCAGGTATTAATTTCCACAAAGGGCAGGGTAGCTAGAGACCAGTTACTTCACCATCTCCCTTTTCAGATCACCCAAGGGAGCTTTCATCTCAAGAAAGCCCTAGGTCCTCAATTTAGGGAATGAAGCCTGAGCCCCCCCCCCCCACCAAATACAAGCAAATAAACACTTCCCAGTATAGTGTTCTACAACAATATTATAGAGCAAAATGGAAATGGAAATTTACATTTAATGTAAATGTCTGAGTCCAACTCTGCTTCTACAAACTGCAATTTGGTTTCCACATTCATTCACTGAATGTTGAAAGTCAACCTCATTTTGTTTACAAAGGATCCCGCCGCCCTCGGGTTCCATGCGGTTTCACGTTGTTCCACAGGCCCAGGCAGAGGCAAGGGTCTGCTCAATTCCAGAAGGGAAAATCAGGACCACAGATCACCAAGGTATTCTCCCTTCCTAATAACCAACACCAGAGATAAATTCTGGCTTCCCTAAGAGAGTTTATATATTTTCTTATCGTTAGTAAAGATAATTTGCAGATTATGTAAGAGAATGGAATTTCATTGGTTCCACCTTTGTAAAGCTAACCATACACAGTCAACCCTTGAATGACATGGGGGTGAGGGGTGCAGTCAAAAATCTGCATATAACACTCTGAAGTTGGCCCTCCATCTATGAGGTTGCTCCGTATCTGAGGTTCTGCATACTCAGGTTCAACCAACCTCAGATCGTGTAGTACCTATGTATTGAAAAAAAAAAAAAATCACACATAATTGGACCCGTGCAGTTCAAACCCATGCTGTTCAAGGGTCAACCGCACATAGTCTCCGTATCCACAGATTCAACCATCACAGGTCATATACTATATTTACCATCCACAGCTGGTTGAATCCCTGGATGCAGAACCAAGGATACAGGGCTGACTATGGGACTCGAGCATCCATGGATTTAGGTACCCGAGGCAGGCCCTGCAACCAATCCCCCGAGGATACGGAAGGAGGACTAAATAGATTGATACAAGGGAGGGATCTAATGTTAGGCCATGTACTCCAGTTTGGGGTTCAGAAAGTTTATTAACTGTTTACAACATACACCCCATTTAGTTCAACTGAGCTCCCTTCAGAAGAGAAGCAATATGGGAGATACTCTGGACCTCCCCACACACGGAGTTAATATTCTACTTGTTACATACAATCCATGGCAAATTTTATGGACAAGTTATAAACCATCAGAATTAAGCAGTTCACACAGAAATCCGCATCTTCACCTTCGCCGAGCTGCACCTTCGCACCCTGTAATTAGCCTCTGCCCCGTGAATATGAAGTCCTATGGTGGTACGAAGGGTCAATTACGTCATCGAATGAAGAAAATGAAGACACTTGTCATGGCCTCTGTTTCTGTCTTAAATTAACTTTTCATCTGGAACAAAATGTTACATTCACTTTTCCTATATTCTAAAATTTGCCTTCCGTGGACGCAGTAAGGTATATTAAAAATTTACGAGAACTGAGAAATCAGAGAAGAATCACTCCATGGGCATGAAGCTTAGTTCTAACATTTTCTCTCTGTGAGTTCACAAGAACATCCAGGGACAGCACCGACCTAAGTGCTACCAGATTAAACGAGTTGGGATCCAGTGGCCCCTCTCGGGCTGCGGGGGAGATTCGGGGACACGGGGCATGTCAGCTCTGGGGCAGCAAAGTGGGACTCACGGCCCCTGGACAGGTTTCCTCTCACGGATCACCAAGCCACCTCTGCTCAGCCTGTTATTCTCCTCAGTGAAGCCAGACCCAGCAAGGAGATACCCTAAACCTACCTCTGAGTGGCCCTGCTAGAGATGAGAGATGCTCGGAGAGAAACTGGGGAAAAGCAAAATCGTAAAACAGAAAAAGTTTCAATTGTTGCATCCTGGGCCTCAAATCCCCTGGGAAGTCAGACAGGGTATAAATCACACCGATATACAAATTAAATACGTAAGCACCAGCCTGTAGCAGCCACCCAGCTCCTTCCCCAAACCCTGAAACCTCAGTCTATGGAAGATTCGTGGCTGGCTCCCCAGGGCTGCAGGCACCCGGCTCCTAACAAAACATGGGTCCAACCTCTGTACCTTTTCACTTGCTTCAAGCATCCGCTCCTTCAGCATGCGTGAGGGCACAGAACTTTCTGGAAAATCGTGTCTGTGGCTCTTCTGTGGTCCTGAACCCTGGGACACCCCGAGGGGATTTCCTATGCGATAAGACAGAGGGCCAGGCTCCCCGAGTTGCCCCTGAGGAGTTTCCCAGAATACCGTAAGTCACAAATAAAAGCGCTGAGCGACAGCACATGGGGTGGGGAGCTTAGCATGGGGCTGACAAACTGGGGGGTGACTAGGAGAGCAATAACAAGGGAACTGAAAATGATATTCACTGCAAAAGAGAGCAGAGTAAGTCAATTATAGAGTAAATGGTAGCAGGGGTACCCCAGGGCCCCGCAGGGCTTCAGCACTCAACAACAGGGATTTCCCGGGGCGGGGCCCTGTAGCTTGGGGTATCACTGGCTGCAGGTGGTACAGACAATTCCCCCACCCACCCTGCCACTACCGGCTTTTCCTGTTGACTCACACAGCCCTGGGGTAAATGAAGTACTGGGAGGCCCGTTTAATAGATGAAGAAACTGAGGCTCAGGCAGGTAAGCCCCTGTTCAGAATTACCCAAGCTGCTACCTAGATTTGGAGCCCTTGTCTTTGTAACTTAGAGGCCCACGCACTCAATTACCAGCCCTTACAGCTGGATTCATAATAACATTAAAATACCGACAGTGAGTCAGAACAAAGATCTGTCGCAGTGGGGACCTGAAAAGCTTTTGACTGGAGGCTCTCCGCTGCGATTTTCCCCACCTCCCACTGCCAAGCAGTGGGATTCCGGGGTTCTGGGAAATAGGGAGGGTGGATTAGGGGCAAAACCTTGTCTCCTGCCACTAAGATGGCAGGACCACCTGCTAAACCATCTGAAAAGCGGTCTCCTGCCCAGGTTCTGACGGACAGCAGCCTTGGGGGACTTTTGTGGGTGAATAGAGTTGCCCTCCATAAAACCAATCTCAAAGTACTAGGAATAGCCCTCAAAGAGCCCTAGTCATATCATCCTTGAGCACGCTTACATTTCAACTGGTACAACACTGCAGGTATGGGAACTTCTACACAACTGTTAGAAGTGCTGTGAAAATCAGTACTTCTTTTATTTGCCCTAAAATTATTTTCCTCCAGCCTCATACTTTTTGTATTCACAGAATCACCGTGTGACCTTCAATCTTTAACCTCTCTGAGCCCATTCATGTGCACAGTGAGGGCTCTGACCTACGAAATCTCCAAGGTCCCTCCAAACTCTACCAGGATCACACATCCCATATTCACCTTCTGGTACACCACTTTGATGTTCAAGTCAACCCAATCTCACCTTTCCGAAAGATCCTTGTGCTGAGGGATGCCTTTCCAGGGTGACTGCTAGCTCCTATGACGTCTTTGTGTGAATTAGAAGAATACGGTACTTCCTCCAAACAGATACAGCCTCACCTTGGAGCAAAACTTGGCTTTCAGCCCTCAGTCAATCAGAAGGCTTGTTAGTGGACCACCTGAACAACCATACATGGAACCCTTGTACCTTTCTATTGAACATTACTGGGGCCTCAGCACTCAATTCTGCCGGCAATGACAACAAAAATAGCAACTAGTATTTGTTGATTGTATTATACGTTACCAGGCACTGTGGTAACTTCTTTTTGCTTTAAATGCTATGGAATAGACATCAAAAACATTAACAGCATATATGTACACTACAAAGACAAACAACCAGGGACTTCCCTGGTGGCGCAGTGGTTGAGAATCCGCCTGCCAATTCAGGGGGCACAGGTTCGAGCCGTGGTCCGGGAAGATCCCACATGCCGCGGAGCAACTAAGCCCGTGCGCCGCAACTACTCGCGCTCTAGAACCCGCGAGCCACAACTGCTGAAGCCTGTGCGCCTAGAGCCCATGCTCCGCAACAAGAGAAGCCCTGCTCACTGCAGCTACAGAAAGCCCGCATGCAGCAATGAAGACCCAAAGCAGCCAAAAATAAATAAATAAATAAAATAAAAATTATTAAAAAAAAAAGACAACCAACCAACACCCATACACCTATCAGGCAGTTTAAGAAACAACGAAATATTAACTTTGCCTTTTCCTAATCCCATCCCTTTCCTTCCTTACTCAGAGGTAACCATTATCCTAAATTCTGTGTATCCCACTCTCCTGCTTTTCCTGATCATTTTGCCACCATCAATTTTGCATATTTTTGGACTTATATAAAAGGAATCAGAGTGTATGGCCTCTTCCAGGCTTGCTGGTCTCTCTCCTGTTAAGTCAGTGAGTCATCGGTCTTGCTGCAGGCAGCTGCAGTACTGAAGCTGCCATTCACCACTCACAACAATGACAGTGTGGATAGTAATAGCTCCATTCTTCAGATGAGGAAACTGAGGCTTCGGGAGGTTAAATGACTTGCCCAAGGCTGCATGGTTGGTTAGTGGCCCAGCTGGGATTCAAACTCAACTGATGAAAACTCATAATGCAATCAGTATTAACCAGGCAGTGTGGCTGAGGGGAGAGGCATGAAGGAGGCAGACCCAATTCCGCCCTCAAGGCACTTACGGGCAGATCTGACTCTGTACACAGATCTGTCTGAATGCAGAACCCCCGTTCTTGACTCCTAGGTAATGCTACCTTCCCACCTGTTTGAGAAGCTCAAACCAGAACTGCAACTGAGGATCCTGTAGCAGACATGCCTTCAATGGTCAGCACACAGACCACTTCTAAATGCCTGGCCTTCGATCCTGGCCTTTACATCCTTATTACAACACACACACACACACACAGAGAGAGAGAGAGAGAAACAAACACCCACATACGGAGAAGAGTTCTAAGTTTCCAAGAAAAGGCAGACTGTCATGGGTGAGGCTCCAGCTATAGACTTGAGTCATTAAACGTGTTACCTTACCTGGCAAACACTTAACCTTAAACATCCCTGCAGCCTTCAGAAAAGCCAACTTCAGCCCAGGACTGGAACCAGCCTGGAGAAAAATGCCCAGAGGAGTCACTCTGGTTGTACAGGTACAACATGCTCTCCAGAAAAAAAAAAACAAAAAAACCATAAAGACTTTCGCTTCTTTCCTTTGCCCTCAATTTTTCACTGATGCTTTTCAGGGGCAAAAAGTTGCCATGGTCCATCACTGGGAGCCTTGGAACCCCCTTTGAAGCCAAGCCCGCCAAGCTCTGGGTCCTTAGATCAGCTACTTCCTGGGGGGACAGGGATACATGGAAGCACCATTCAGGAAAGACGCAAGAAAACTGGCCCCAGATAGGAGATGGGGATCCTGGCTTAGTTACCAAGTCAGCCAAGGTCAAAGGTAAGATCAAAGGTAGACTCAGTCAGGAGATACAGCAAAGCGCCTTTGGCTGATCCAAAAAAAAAAAAAAAATTTAATTAATTAATTTATTCATCTGGACAGCAAGCATTTCTCCCTGAGCATTTTCTCTCCATATTTACTGATCAAATCTTTGTGAATGAAAGCACAACCCTCTTACTGGATAAAGAGAGACACACACAAAAGCCCCTCGACTGAAAAATCTAGTCCAGCAGGTCGTGATTTCACCTTTGAGCGAACAGTATGGGGCCACAAAGGGCTGGAAAGGGAGCTGGTGGCACAGCTCCCACTGGCGTCATCATTAATAAGTAAGCGGCAGTGGCCTGTGCAAAGCTCGCCTGGCCTGGCAAGCATGCCAACCGGGCTGAGCAGGCACAGCCCGTGGTGCCAAAGAAGCACCGGGGGCTTCCCTGGTGGCGCAGTGGTTGCGAGTCCGCCTGCCGATGCAGGGGACGCGGGTTCGTGCCCCGGTCGGGGAGGATCCCACATGCCGCGGAGCGGCTGGGCCCGTGAGCCATGGCCGCTGAGCCTGCGCGTCCGGAGCCTGTGCTCCGCAACGGGAGAAGCCACAACAGTGAGAGGCCCGCGTACAGCATTAAAAAAAAAAAAAAAAAAAAAAAAAAAAAAAGAAGCACCGGGACTGGGGCTGAGCAGGAGCACGGAGGTGTCCCAGTGACACTGGGCGGGGGGGGGGGCTCCATCCTGCTCTGAACCCAGAACCCTTAACGAGCCCCACCTCAGCCGCCCAATTCCTACTGTATCTCCCACCAGTCACAGACCCCGACTCTGGTGGCCTTGGAGGGTCCTGGAGCTGCAAGCCACCCAGAAGCTGTCACTCGGGCGACCAGAAGTTCAGGACTCCCAAGAGATGCTAGGAGTGTGGCTGACTGGGTCTGCAGGGCTTGGCTGCTCTCAGAGGCCACTCTTCTGCCAGGGGCGAAGGGGGCCTTTGTGGCAATGAAGGAGGCTCTCCTTAAGAAGAAACGGGCCGAGCCTGCTTTGTTCGCTCAGGAAGGCTTGCATCATTAGGGAGAGAGCCTGTGCTGAGCAGACCAGCAGGGAACAAATCCAGCCTGGAGGACTGGGGCAGGGTCCGCTGCATGGAGGGGCAGCTGGCCGGGAGGCTCGCTGCTGGCGCATCTCAGGGCTCCAGAATAACCACACCGATTTGCACACGAATAAGCAAACACAAAACCCCAAAGCGAGGACGTTCAAAACCGAAAGCAGCTGCTAATCACCTGTTTCGTTTTTTTTTTTTTTTTTTTTCTTAAATTAGCTGCAACGAAGAATTTCCAAACTCTCAAGTACAATACACAGCTTAACATTTTCATACACCTGTAAAACCACTAAGTTAAATCCCATTACAAAAGACTTCAACTTACAAAGGAGCAGTTCAAACAGAGTTCTTATCTAACACAAACAATGGAAAATGATTTAGGCAGAGAACATCAGTCACTGGAAATTAACATTTGAAAAAATTTTTTTACATAAAAACCATCTGTGTGTTGAGACCATGCACTCTGCTAAAACACAGGCCTAATTAAGAAACTAGGAACCACGGCGTTACATGGTGATGCATTGTTTTGTGTTTTCTTTCTTTCCTTTTTTTGTTTACTTTGTTTTGAGTCTTGCTGAAATCTTATTAATACAGACCGTGCTGTCCTGTCTTCTCCGCAAATCTAAAATGATGTCTATGTCACATTGCTAAGGGTGCTTGCAGCTGTCAGACAAAACACACTTGTCTTAATCTGGGCTGCTTCTCCCATGCCAGCATGCCCACCCAAGGCTATCTGCTTACAAGCCCAGCCAGGGCATAAAAGTAACAGGAAGATAAAAACGAAGAAGCATGCCCACTGGAAAAGAAGTTACACAAAGAGGGGAGAGCTGGTATGTATAGGTAATAAAGTCCAGAATTAAAATATAACATCTTTCTTTCCCCCCCACCTCACTCTCCCCCTCTGAGCAAGGGATTTAAAAAGACCAACTAACAGCTATCATCCAAATGGCGCTTTACATCTTACAAAGCACTGGGTGGGGTAGCTTAGTTGATGCACACAGCGACTTGGTGACACAAAGATAAGGAAACTAAGTCTCAGAAAGGTTAAATGGCCTATCCAGGGTCACAGAGCTAGTTCGTAAGAGACAGACCAGAGCCTGGAACCCAGCCAGGCCCTGCCTGCCCCACTGCTTCTCAAAATAGCACTGCCAGGACAAGGGAGGGGTTCTGGCCCAGGCTTTGGAACGAGAGAATCGAATCGCGCGGTCTCAACAACGGTAACCAAGAGTTGGCCTGTGATTGTACTTCTTCGAGGGTCTTGTGTTTTGAGGGTAATAGTACAGGTTTCACCTGGGTTTTGCCATGCTCCCCAACAGAAAGGTCCCAGGAAAAGAAAAATACGGGAGACCCAAGGGGACAGACCATTGTGTCATAAACAGACAGTGTTTTGTCTGCTCCCCTACCCCTACCTTTGGGGAACCAACCCTCCCTCACCCCATGCAGTTCTAACGGGACTGGCAATCAGAGACCGGTCCAAGGACTGGGCCTGTGACCTAAGCAAGGCCAATCAGTGAACCTCCCTGAAAGTGGCACGCGGATGCTGAAAGAAAGCAGGAACATTTCCACTGGAGTTGCCAAGTTAATATGTGAATCCAAGATCCCAACAGCCAACTTATCCAACTCAAGGAAAACATTTATCTACAAAAGCAGTGAGTGAGGGCAACCCACAGAGGGAAGGAAAGGGGAGAGATGAGGGCCAGAGAGGGCCATGATGATATCATTTGCGCCCCTGGAACCAACTGTGACAAAGCCAGGAAAACTCCTGGACTTTACAGTGACATGAGCCAATACACTCCCTTTTCTCCTTGAGTTCGTTTGAGTGGGGTCATTTGAAACCAAAAGGATGCTGACTTATGACACATAAGACAATGTTAAATATACACTGACCACAAACTCCACGTTTTTCAAACAACCTCTATTTCCAATACTCAGTTTTGTGGCCCCATAAAACCACTTCCACTCTTGCCTTCTAGAATCAACTCTCGACCCAGCAGCTGGAGTAATCTTCTTCAACAGTTAATCCTATTACATCATTCTCTGGCTTAAATCCTTGCCAAGGATGTCCTATCGCAATCTCCTTTTTAGGGACTTCAAGGTTCCTCTTATGTGGCCCCTGCCTCCCTCCTCCAACTCACATCCCACCCGTTCCCCATCGTACCCACTCCCCTCCCACTCCCAAGCCTGCTCCGGCCTAAAGACACCCGCATTTGCTGTCGCCTCTCTCAACAGGGCAGTGACCTAAGTCACCTTGTTCACTTCTGCATCCCCAGAGCCCAGCCTCTCTGCCACTATTTATTGAATAAATAAACAAAATTCCAGTCCTATGGCATCCACACAACACTGCAAATAAGGACAGCATGGAATCCTGGGCCATTTAATATCCTCAGGCTTTTCACCCCGAAACTTAGATCATCAGAGTTATGCTATTGCCAGGAGTTGGCAAACCACATTCGGCAGGCCAAACCCAGTCTCCCGTTTGTTCTAATACGATCTGTAAACTAAGAATGGTTTTTACAGATGAATACTTTAACTGATTTGATAAGAGAAAACAGTAACTTGGAACTCCAAGTCAGTTCCATTCTTCTCATTAGTAAATCTGTATTACAAAAAATTGTACTGTTACTGTTATTACATTTTGAATTTCATCAGTAAAAAATCTGTATAAATTTGTTTTCTCTCTCATTATGGTTAAGTACTTACCTAATATCCTCAATATCGCCTCTTGACCCACAAAGCCTAAAATATTTACCGTCTGGCCCCTTTAGCAAAGAAGTTTGCCAACCCCTGCTATAGACTTACTATTTACCAAGGGGAAAAAGAAGAGTTACACGTCAGTCCAACCATGGCACCATCCAGGACTGATAGCGAAGGAGGAAACAAGACCAGGTCGTAAGTTGCTCTTAATGTCCTGGGACCCAGAAAAAAAATCAGATTAAGTCTCTGACATACAGAAAACTCTCAATTCAAAGACCCTCGACATGAAATAGACATTCTGGTTCAACAAACACCCTTACAAGAGAAATGACCACATTACCTGCGCCACTGTCCACTCCACTTACCCGCTAAATAAGTAACTGAGGAAATAACCGTCCATGTTTTACCTTAGAGTCTCTCTTTGTTCCTAATTGGACTGCGCCCCGGTGCTTTGAGTCTGCCATTAGCCATATGCTACCGGAGATCCTACAGGACACAGACGCCCTTAGGACAACCCCAAGAAAACGCAGCGCTTCAGAACCACGTCAAATCCATCAACACACCTCCATCCAGTGTGGAAGGCACAGCTGCGCTTGCCTCCCATTCCGCCGCACAGCTGGTCCAGGGATGACTTAGACAGGCCAAGGCTCCACCCCACTCCCATCTTGGCCAGCAAAAGCGCAATAATCGTCTGGGAAACACAGGAGCCCAGACTCTACCTGAGTTGCCAGAATAGTGAAGGAAAGAACCGTGTCCTTCCCTGGAAGGGAGCACATGGACAGGGAACTGTCTGGGCAAAGATGGGCCAGGGGGCTGCTGACATTCAAATCATCATTAAATGACTCAACTTTCCAGAAATAAGAGGCATCAATCACACTGGGAAATTCTCCATCTTGACTTTTCTTTCTGGCTTCCGTGGAATAAAGCTGCAGAGTAGAGAACCAATTAATTTTTAAGCATTTCTTTAAAATTACAGCAATCGGGCTTCCCTGGTGGCGCAGTGGTTGAGAATCTGCCTGCCGATGCAGGGGACATGGGTTCGAGCCCTGGTCTGGGAAGATCCCACATGCCGCGGAGCAACTGGGCCCGTGAGCCACAACTACTGAGCCTGCGCGTCTGGAGCCTGTGCTCCGCAACAAGAGAGGCCGCGATAGTGAGAGGCCCGCGCACCGCGATGAAGGGTGGCCCCCGCTTGCCACAACTAGAGAAAGCCCTCGCACAGAAACGAAGACCCAACACAGCCATAAATAAATAAATAAAGCAAAAAAAAAAAAAAAAAAATTACAGGAATCACCCTCACCCAGTCCAGTCATTACTAACTTCCTGCTTTCCACACCCGGATCCTTAACACCGCCCTGCAGAACTGCTCTGTGCCCGAGAGGGCACAGGAGGAGGGTAGAGAAGCCTTGCTGGCCAGAGCAAACCGGTTGCCTAAGGAACCCCATCCAAATGCAATCCACCCAGTGAGGCACCGAGAAGCCTGAAGACGTGAAAACAACTCCTTCAAGACCTAAAACCTAGTCCAGGTACAGCCTTTGCAAGGTAACAGGTATTCAGGGATCAGCTGACATCTACTCCCAGCCCTCCCTTTGTCTCTCAGCAGGGCCCCTCTCGGTACCTGCTCCTAGAATTAAGATCCCTGTGAGCCGTGGCAGGGCAAGAAGACACACCGGAGCTCCGCACTGGGCAAGGCCACGCAGACATACGTACAGTAGGAACAGGGGTTCTGAACACCGTCACCAGGAGCTCCCCCATTCATCTGCCTCCCTTCTCTTTTCACCAAAGTCTTAAAATCCTATTTTCTCCCCTTCTTCCTCTCAAAACGAGAGGAGCAAACTTAAGAGTCCTCTATTCAAACTTCTGAAGTCCAGACTTCTAAAGAACGAATAGGAAGGGCAGCCACAGATTGCTGTACTTTGGAAAAATACCAAAGTGGCCTTAGGTCCCCAAAGATTCATGCCCGGTGCAGCTCAGAGATTCCAAAAGAAACCCGCCACGAACTCACACCCACGTCCCTCGACAAATATTTGCTGAGTGCCTACGACGTGGAGGTGCTGTGCGGGGGACGCAACAGTAAACAAAACACAAGAAATCCCTACCTTCTTGGGCTTATATTCAGACACCTCATGTACCCTCTGGATTTGAAAGGCTCACAAAGAGAAGACAGCCTACCTCACACCTTTCCCTCAGTGTTTCTCCACACAGCATGCCTTCTCATTCATTTACCGTCTCACTCACTCACTCGCTCATCCATCCATCCATCCATCCATCCATCCGCCCATCAACACTCTGTGTTGAACACAAACCTTGGGTCAGGCACTGAGCTAGGGGAGTGAGAGCTCTAGCACTTATAGACAGAAGGGGCTTCGGAGCTGCAACCTCCTCAGTGGGAAAGGGGAAGGGGTCATGGATTTGTCCTAAGGCTACACAAGCACTCGGTTCCTGCTTAGATGGTGCACTTGTTTGCGGTGGCTGGGAGGTATTGATGGAGACTGGGGGAGGGGACAAAGCCCCTGCCCCACCTCTAAGAGGCCCTGGGGACAAGGAAATGAGTATGCTGTGGCCGCTGCCCTTCCTGAGGTTACGCTCTCACTGGTCAACGTACTCATACGCTGGTTATGCTGTTTGACTCTCCAGAACCATCACTCTCTGCTCTTCTCTCTGCTCGGTGCCTGGAAAGACTGATCTCTGCAGGATGGGTCTCCTGGGCTCCCCTGGCTTTGGCCAAGAGAAGACACTGTCAGAAGAAGGTGGGAAGCGAGAAGTTGGGAGACCCGTCCCTGCATGGTGGGCCTAATTCTTCCTCTGCCACAGCTCCTGTAGGGCACCCCTTCCCATGGCTCCATTCCACTCACTGCTCCCTCCTCTGCCCCTCTGGATAGAAGGGCAGGAACTGCTTGGGCTGCCATGATCCCCGGGTGCTTCATCATTCCGTGTTGAACCTTTAACTCTGTCTACACCTCTGTAAATAGACCCCTCATTCAGTCTTTTCAATGACCCCCTCCCGGGGAGGCATCTGTTTCCTACAGGGACCTTGGCTGATATGATCCAGCGGGTGAACAAAAAGTCTGAAGTGCTATGCGCATCAACAGAGATAAGCCCAGGCTTCCAGGCGCAGGTGGAGAAGGGAAGGAGGAGTAGCAGAAGCTCGCAGACAAGGCGATACTTCAGCAGAATAAGCAAGGTGCAGACAAGACCATCAGGCCAGGCAGCCCAGTAGCACAGAAGCATCAACGACCAGCAGCGTCGGGGAACTGCCACGGCAGGTCCGTACAGTGGGGCGTGAGCAGGACAAGTGACGATGCTTGAGAGGAGGGGGAACCGGATGACTCGAAACAATGCTGAGGCACTTGGACTTTATCCTGAAGCAATGGGCAGGCTCCAAGTGCCCATCACATGGTGATTCCATCCAACACTCCACGTGTTTCCAGACATATCCCTTCCTTAGACAAACGGAAAACTGACATCCACTGGGGACAAATAAACATAATCCCTGAAACGGGTATTCCAGAGAAATGTGTCTAAAATCTATGGCAAAAGAAAATAGAAGCAATGAGACCATGAAATATAACGCACAGTAATATCCTTCTATGAAAACACACACACACCTGGCACTGTTAACAACAGGCTTTGGAGCATGACCACCTCGGGTGAAAACACACCAATCATTAACAACGGATTCTGAGGAGATTACAACCTAAATAACTATCACTGGAACACATAGGTTACTTAATATAAAGTGGTTCCGTATGGTTCATTTATAATTCACATGGCATCAGTCGGCAAACGTCCACTCAGATGACATCTAGTAGAGTCACTAGATGTGCTTTTATTCTTCCAAAAGGGTGTATTCAAGAGATTTTCAGGTACCACTGGATTCTAGAATATTCTTGGGTTAAAAAACTACTTCTTGGCTTCCCACCCCCCTCCTTTGGGTTTTTATGTGTATATATTCCTAAAATTGGCTTTGAAAGCCTTCAGTAGAATGACTTCTGAAGTCCATCTGCTCGATAAGGTCACCGTGAGCAGTGTCCTCACCCTTGTTGTTGTTCCTGGGTCATAGCAGCCGGGACGGAACACAGCACACATGTGTACCAACCAGCTACTGAAATACAACTGATTAAAAGTCATCTGTTAGCCTATTAAGAGTATTTCTACCACTGTTACTCACTACATGGCACTTAGACACTAAGGTACACAATTCAGGCTTCTGAAGCAGATTTTCAAATGTTTCATTCCTGTTCTTCTTTGTTTCTTCTTTCTTCTTCCCCCAGTGCATATAATGGACTCAAATGCTGAGAGCTTTCCCGTACTTCTTTAATCACTGTCAGGATGGCTCATAAATGTTAATTAAGAAGAAGATTTAAATGTTACTCCCCAACTGTGCCAAATTGAGAAGCTCTCAGTTTCCCATGCTCTCCCCGTGAGCTTTCATTCTCCATGTCTGCTCCTTCAGACCCCCTTCCAATGAGCTCACACACATGCACACGTACGCAGGCACACACGCACACACACACACACAAACACACCCCCCACGCAAGCGGGAGGATGATGGGCAGAGGACAAGCCCAACAGTTAGGAGGAGGGAGGGTTCACAGACAACAGCCTGGACCCCTCAACCTGGGCCTCTCAACCCCAGACAGAGGAAAAGAGTGGCCGGCCAGGAACCCTGATGGATGGCGAGCCCGACACTGCTCTTACTTCAGAAACTTCAAGAAGGCATCTCTGTGCCCCCAATATCTCCTTAGCCTGCAGGCCAGGACTCCAAGCCTTGGCTCTAGAGACAAAGCCTCTTGGTCCATAATTTGAGGTAAAAGGCTTACCTGGCGGAGTCAACCCGCACAAATGTAGACAGTATCAGATCTTTCCTAACTGAGGTGAAGCAGTAAACTAAGAAGGCAAAACATCCCTAGAGGGGATGTGACTTGGGGAGCAGAGGTAACTGACGAATGTTGCCTACCATGCCCCTGGCAGGTCATCTTCCTGAATTCCATAGTCTGACTGGTGGCCTCTACTCGAATGGGGCAGCTCAGGCATCTATCCCTACCCACCCAGCTCCCAGACTCCTCCATCTCAGCCCCTCCAGCCAGCCAACCTCACGCTCATCACCACAGGTGCGTCCAAGCCATTGTCAGATGCACCGCAAGTCACTTGTGCTCCTAGTAAAGCACCAAAGTGCCCAAGGAACTTAGCGTTTAAGAAGGCGCAGCTGAGGAATTCCCTGGCGGTCCAGTGGTTAGGACTCCGAGCGCTCACTGCCGTGGCCCAGGTTCGATCCCTGCTTGGGGAACTAAGATCCCACAAGCCGTGCAGTGCAGCTAAAAAAAAAAAAAAAAAAGGCACAGCAGATTCTAGATTCCTCCTAGAGAAGAATCACCCCTTCTACTGCAATGTGTGCATCGGTGAGTAGGAAAGAAAGGGTTAGACATGCAGCAAAGCACAGAGGAACTGTGCACACATCCAACAAATGAACCACGAGCTCGAAGAAGGCAGAAACCAAATGAGCTTATCCTGCTCACCGCTGGATCCTCTCAGGGCCTGGCAGAGCGTCAGTGAGTGAGGGAAGGAAAGGACGGCTGGACATGTCCTGAATCCAAAGTCCTGACAAAGACTAAAGGATCACTTGGATAGCTTTAGGAACTGAAGCAGGTGATGTGGGAAACCCTGCAGAACCTACTCTGCCAAGAGAGACCCCAGGACAAAATCCCACTTTTCTGCTTCCCAGGGGGTACAGGTGCCAGAGGGAGAAACCCTGGGAGGTGACCTCGCTGAACATACCATTGACAACCATGAAGACAGAACAACTCAGTGAAAGAGCCCCGGTGGGGAAAGAGGGACAGGAGACCGCACGTCTGCAGCACAGCGGCACCCACACAGGTGGGTCTGTCCCGATGGGGGCAGGGTGCAAAGCAAGGAGACCCACGGGGAGGATGGGTCTCCTTTTCTTCTCTTAGAATTTGAAAAGGGCTGCTATAATGCTGCATTCATTATTTAAAAACAGGAATAGTTAAGAACATTTTAAAAGAGCTAGAAGTCTCATAATTCAAATTTTGATAAGATGGTACACTGTGGAGTAATCCATCAATTCCCACTGCCTTTCTAGAATGCAAGTCCAGAACACATCACATCATTATCGTCTATGCCAATATAAGAACAAGTGGGAAGGGCCAGGACTGTCATAACTCATTTCCAGGAACAATGGTGAACAGGAGTATTGACCGCTGGCTGATTAAGGAATCTGCTAGAGTAAAATGCTGGCAAGTTTTCCCTTTGGAACTCCATGACAAAGACAGAAACACAACTGGTGTGTATTTGATAAGGCTGCGATGTGGCCCAAAACCTTTAAGGCATTGTCTTAAAAATAACCAGAGTAACTTTAAAGTGCATGCGTGGGCACGCACACACGGATGCTGTGGACCCTCTGCATATTCTATTTAAATTTTCTTAGAAATGGGACACTTTGTCATATGTTTAATTAATGATTCAAACAACCACAAAAGGAATACTTGGTCTTAAAAGCATTTAACTTACAGCACAGGGAACTCTACATAATACTCTGTAATAACCTATATGGGAAAAGAACATGAAAAAGAATGGATATATGTATAACTGAATCACTTCACTTGTACGCCTGAAACTACCACAACATTATAAATCAACTATACTCCAATACCAAATAAAAAGTTCAGTTGAAAAAAAGCATTTAACTCATTCAGCTTGGACTATAGTTATTCGTGTTTTTATTTTCTGCCCCTATAAGAAACAGCTGTTTCTCAAACCCCCTGAGGGGCCCAGCCTCAGTTTCTCACACATATTCAATTAATGGGTTGGACTGATGAACTCAACGGCTTTGCATCTTCATTAAGAAAACATGAGATCCAAAAATATATATATTATTATTTACATTTCAAGTCTTGTTAAGAATAAATATTAGAAGGGGCCACTTTACTTGTTATGCTTTTTAAACCTCAAAAGGTTGCAATTTTTATGCAACTCTGAAGAAACACAAGAGGACAAGTAATAATAAGACAATCTATGGTACTGATGTAAAGTTTTCTTATAAAATGTCCTTATGGTCGAAAAATGAATCAATGTTTTTTTGGGTTTTTTTTTTTTGCGGTACGCAGGCCTCTCACTGTTGCGGCCTCTCCCATTGCGGAGCACAGGCTCCAGACGTGCAGGCTCAGCGGCCATGGCTCACGGGCCCAGCCGCTCCGCGGCATGTGGGATCTTCCCGGACCAGGGCACGAACCCGTGTCCCCTGCATCGGCAGGTGGACTCTCGACCACTGCGCCACCAGGGAAGCCCAGAATCAATGTTCTTTAAAAGTATTAAGTCCAGGAATACACGTAGCATGAGGATATGGTCAAAAACATGAAGGTGATAAATAACATTTGGCAGATACAGACCTAACACTTTTCATCTCCCACCCTGGACCTTCCTTTTTCTCCTTCTCCATCCACCACCTATATATTTCAAAAAGTAAGATGCAACCGTCACAACCCAGGAAAGCCTAGGACACAAGACTACTAAATGTAATGTGGTGTCCTGGATGGGATCCTGGAACAGAAAAATAGGCAGAAAAGAAAAACTGAAGAAATTAAAGTGTGGACTTTTGTTCGTTTTTAAAAATAAGATGCTTTTAAGAATATATACTGTGCTACCTTCTGCATAAAAAAGAAGAGGAAATGAGAAAACATACAAATTTGTTTATCTTTACAAAAAGAAACACAGGAAAGACAAACCAGAAAATAAAGAAGTTGGTTACCTCTGAGGGTAGGGAGATGGAGGCAAGAGGGATAAAAGACGGGAGTGGCAAACCCCACCTACAAAATCCAAGTAATCTATGAACACTGTTATCTGACAATTTTGACTATACACCTCAGTTTCCAGCTGGCGGGTGGGGTGGGAGTTGGGAAAGAACTGCAAACAAATCCTGGACTCTGTAATAGCTTTGTGGTAGTGGAGGGGCAAGCAATTCTGGTTCTGTTTTCAATGTAATTCAGGACCGAGCAAACCAGAAAGTGGGCTGATGTTGAAAGTCAGCCTTCTCACTGCGGAGGGACGGCTGCCCAAGGATGGCATGCGGGAGGCAAGAAGGAACCCTGTGCAGATGGACTGGATCCAGGTATGGTACGAACTCACGATTTCTAAAATACCTATGGGTATTATGCATGTATACGTCCATATGTGTGTGGGTGTGTGTGCATATGTATCTTTACACTCATATATTTCCTAGAACTCTCCACTGACAAGACCTAAAAGCAAAGACCCACGGTAACCATGAGCAAAGGCACTCTAGGAGCAATGAACACACCCAGCACTCAGAGCTTGGTGTCTAAATCCATTCCCTGGGAGAAGAAACCATCTCCCTGGAGAAATGACTAACTCCAGGGCTGGGAGGGGGTACACACAAGGTGAGCCTGGAACATCTTTTTGTGTCAGAAAGTAAAGAAGGGCTTAAAAAAATGTTGGGAAGCAGAATGAAAGGCCACTCACTGGCCAAATCTGGGACAATCTGAGCACCAAATAATTAGGTACCGTAATGAATAAGAAGCCATTGAAAAAGGAGGACTCCCCGAGTCCATACCCATAATAAACAGATTAACAGAGGGCATGGCCCTTGCTTACAGCAGAATGCCAAGTGGTAAGCATGGAGGGAGTGTGGTTTTGCAACCACCAGAATAAAGACTAGATCAGGCAAAAATCATCAGCGCATGCAAACTCTCAGTGGAAATTCTACTGAGAAGCATGGTCTTAAAGGACTTCGCCCCCCAGACTTGTTTATTAGTTACAAGGGAAAACATCACAACTAAATAGTGGAGAAAACTAAACAACACTTGACCAGGTGAGCAAAATTAACACCAGCAAAGAGGGGCAGGTGGACCTCAAGTGCCTCCAGATGTGACACCCTGAGAAGGACACACACACATTTGTGTAGTGTCCCGGCCAGGAATGCGTAACTTGAATCTAATCATGAAGAAATATTAGGCAAGTACGTTCTCCTGGAGAAATGGGATTATATTCTTCATAAACGGCAATATCATAAAAGGGAAAGAAAAGCTGTGGAAATATTCCAGATTAAAGCAGACTAAAGAGACGTTAGCAAACTAGATACAATACCTGATCCTGCCTTAGACCCTATATAGAGGGAAGAAGGATTGTATAAAAGACACTGGATCAACTGACAAACTGGAGAACAAACAGTAGATTATCAATGTCAAACTGCCTGAAGTTTATAACGGTACTGGAGTTATGTAAGGGAACACCCCATTCTTAGAAACAGGGATTATTTAGGAGTGAAGGGTCATGATGTATACAATTATTCCCAAACCACTCAGGGTTAAAAGTGTGTCTACAAAGAGAAAGAGAGTAAATGATGGAGCATGGGGGGAAGAATGCTGACAAGATTGACAAGGTGTCCTCCCGACTTATTCTTAAAAACTTTCCTGTAAGTTTTAAGTCATTCCCTAATAAAGAGGAAGGGGGTGCTTCCCTGGTGGTGCAGCGGTTGAGAGTCCGTCTGCCGATGCAGGGGACGCGGGTTCGTGCCACGGTCCGGGAAGATCCCACATGCCGCGGAGCGGCTGGGTCCGTGAGCCGTGGCCCCTGGGCCTGCGCGTCTGGAGCCTGTGCTCCGCAACAGGAGAGGCCACAACAGTGAGAGGCCCGCGTTAAAAAAAAAAAAAAAAAAAAGAGGAAGGGGAGGGGAATGGAGAGAGGGAGGGTGGATGGTTTAGTGGCTAAACCTGGGGACTGCACCTACTGGCTTAGCATCCAGTTCGTCTCAGGTCACCCACCCCTGCATCTAAGACGGGCTCCGTTTCCTCATCTGTAAAGTGGGTCCAGATGGCTCAACCCTTACCTATCTCACAGGTTTTGGAGAAATATAAAGTAACAAACGTACAAAGACAGTGGAATGATTTTAATCACATTTTCTGAGGGAGGGCATTAGGATCTATATCTCTTTCTTTTCTGGTATCAGATGTTGTGAGATTTAATATTGAACTTTTTGCTAATTTGGGTGACCTCAAAAAGGAATCAAGGTCACAGGACTCTTAAGTTGGTATTATTTAAAATATATACTTGCCTAAACACAATCCCCAAAGTCATCGATGTATATCCTGGGATCATTTCAAAATGTGTGTGTGTGTGTGTGTGTGTGTGTGTGTGTGTGTGTGTGTGTGTGTGTGAGAGAGAGAACTGCAAAGACAAAAGATTGGGTAACAGACTAAAATTAAAACCGGTGGTTGTCGAGTGATACAATTGTAACTCATTCTATTTTCCAAAGTTTGTATCACATTATTTTACTTTTTAAAGATATTTTTGTGGTCACTGAGACATTACTGAAAGTCTTCAAAATTCACTCAAGTTTCACACAACTATATGACACCACCAGATGCTGGTAAACTCCCGAAGGAGGAGAACATAACTGTGTGAGTTGATGAAACAGTTTCCACGTATAAAGTGGATCTAGAGGTTTCTACCAGATACACTGCCGATTTCCTAGTCCAGATTTAGATCTTCTCCCTCTAACCAAGGTAAAACGGCATTTTCCAACTTCACTCCCTCACTAAAATACCACAAAGTAATGACTAGACATCTCCTCACCAGAAGTCAAACAGCCAGGGAAGGTTCTACTGAACCTTGCCCTCTGAGGCTCCCCTTGACAATACCCATGGGCTTCCTCCAAACCCAGAGGACAGAGGCCCAATCCAAAGGTTTGGAGAAAGATCACCGTCTCCGGGGTGGCCCATCAGAGCACTCAACTCAGAAGGTGAACTGAGTTTCAACACCACCTCTTACAGCCCAATCCTCCCGCGGATGGGGGGATAGGATGTCCACGTCCCAATGAGGTGTTTTGCCAACATCCCTCAGATCCACATTAAATATAATTTTCAAACCAATTAGCTCAAAAAGCATGACGACCAAAGCAGTATCTCCCACATCCTCATTTCAGGGCCATCCTATTCAATTCCTAATGAGAGGAAAGACAAAGGCAATAGAGGCAGTAGGGTCTACTTCAAAAATTCTTTTTCGTTTAGAAAACAGATCCTCTTTTGTTCTGGTTAAACACCAATTACTCTGCTCTCTCTAACATGCAAATCAGCTGAAAATAGGGCAATCTGTAGCTCACTCCGGTTCCACTGCAAGTTTGAATGAAGAAAAGAGAAAGAGGACAGGGAGAGAGGGGGTCAGAAGAGAGGGGAGATGAAGAAGAGGGAGAGGAGAGGGAAAACAGGAGCCACGGAGGCCGATCCCTGGGGGTCTTCAATTCTAAGTACTTTGTGCTCTGATAAAGCTCTTTTCAAAGGGCTTTTGTGTAATATTTGTGGCGGTGCCCATGAGCGGTGATTTTGCCATTATCCCAAAAAACAAAGCAAGGAAAGAAAAGGCACATTAAGGTCTGAAATACAAGCAAGAAAAGCAAATGTGGCCCAAAGAGCAGCTTACCCAGAGCTCCCACTTGCTACAAACACTCTCCCCAAAGTCATTCATCCACATCACGTACCACGGAAAGAGAACAGAGAAGGACTGACAGACAGCATTCTGGCCTTAGGTGGTGCAGGTCCCCAGCCAGGTGAGGGTGTGAGGACCAAGCAAGGAAGCACCCAACGCCATCTCTCACTCGGGCACCAGGTGGTGCTTTGCTGTATCTTGTTTTCCTTCGTTTCAGTTAAGCTGAACTGATTTCAATCTTCTAAACGCATTATTACTTCTTAAAGTTTTTTTAAGGTAGGCGTGTGGAAGAGTACAATCCTAATTCTTCGTGGCTCCAGAGAAAAATCTCGAGCAGGGCTGCTCAGACCTTCTGGTGCCCAGGAATCATCTGGGGAGCTTGTTAATATGCAGATTCTGACTCCAAGATCTGAGCTGGGGTCTGAGCTTCTGCAATTCTAACAGGCTCCAGGGGTCACCTTCCCAGTGTCTCCCCACCCCCCCCCACCCCCATTTACCTTCCAGACTCTGTCCTGACTCGACCTCCTTACCTGATCCACCTGGAAGAACAAAAAAGAGGGCTGGGAAAAAAGTCCAAGAGCTTCCTCACACCAGGCCCGGAACTCCACGCTCCCCCAGGTCGCCCCTGAATCTCTCCACAGTGTACCACCGGTTTCTCAGTCCCACCTGGGTACCTTCAGGACAGACTGGGGTGGAGCAATGCAAATCCAGGTTCAGAGGAGAACCCTGTTCCTGCTGAGGTCCCCTCCTGGCAGGTTCGTGGGGACCAGTGCTGTCGGGGAGCAGCCCGACATGGCAGTACTGACCAGACGTCAGGCCTGCCAGCACCGACAAGGGCATCTGGGACACCGGGAGTTTCGGCAGAGGGGCACACGCTCAGTCTCCAGGGCCCAGCTCCAGGCCAGGCCCAGAGTCAGAAGGACCAGCACCCAATCTCCACTCCAATAAGACTCAGGTGTCTACCTGGCAACACTGCCGACTACAGACTTTTCCCCAGGAGGAAGTGTCCCGCTGCCCCACGTCCCGGAAGGCTGCCGGCCACGAGGAGGGGGACCCCCACGCTTTCCCTTTCTGGTCCTGCCCTCCGTACCACCAAGGCTGCCAAGCAGGGCATGAATGTCCCTCTGTTTCTCGTGCCCCACCCCCTTGTCCCAAGGGGACAAAAGAAGGGAACTAACATTTGCTGGGCTCCTCCTATGTGTCAGGGACTGAGTCATTATTACATTTCATCTCATTTTAGCCTCCAAGGAGCCCTGCAGTGTTGACACCGGATCTCCATCTCGTAGGCCTTCGGTAGACTCAGCAAGTCGCAGCACAGCGGCTAGGGCTGCACGGTGCAGTGGCCGTCAGGGTGTGGGATTGAGAGGCAGACTCCATGTGTTTGGACACTGACCCACCATGTCAGGCTGCGTGTATCTGGGCCTCATGAATGCTCATAAAATGGGGGAATGAAACCTTTCTCATCGGGTTGCTCTAAGGACCAAATGGGACTTCGTGGCGTTAAGGTGAGACGGCCCAAGGCAAATGCTCAAGAAATATTTATTGTTATCACGCAAGGTCAACAAGAGAGGAAGGGATAGAACCCACACCTGGACGCAGGGGGCTGGGTTCCAACACCCAGTTTCAGGCAGGCCCACAACTTTAAAGAGAAGAATTCATTCTCTTTTACAGGGCACAGGGGACCCTGGGGGAAGCTCTCTCCAGGAGACCACAACCCAAGTCACACAGAGCACAGACCATGAAAAGCTGGAAGAGGTGCCTAGAGTCGTGAGGCCCAGAAGTCCTCATCTAGTGATGGAGCCACAGCTCCACAGAAGCACCCACTCACCACTCTAAGCACAGGACAGCCACAGCTCACTTCCCTAAACACGTACTTGAAGAATATTTCCTGGGAGAGAAGAACGGCCGTACTGGCCATCATGGCGGATTGGAAAGGAGAAAGGGTGAGAAACCTTATCAGCCCCTCTCCACCGTGGACCTTAATCCACGACAGCACAGCCAGGACAAATGGGCACCAAACACTGAAGGAAGGAAGGCGTGGGAGGTGCCAGATGTGCCAGTTCCTGAGCCAGAAGACAAAGAATCCCTCAAGTGGGACAAGCTGAAGGCTGGTCAGTGCGGATCAAACCCAAGAAAGTAGAAATGGCTTTTACTTTAAGTGCCTGTAAAGACGAAACATCTGGAAAACCAGCTGGTTTTTTTCCTTCTTTAAGATGTTTTTATGTGGACCACTGTTAAAGTCTTTATTGAATTTGTTACAATATTGCTTCTGTTTTATGTTTTTTGGCCGCAATGCATGTGGGATCTTAGCTCCCCGACCGGGGATCGAACCTGCACCCCCGACACTGGAAGGCGAAGTCTTAACCACTGGACTGCCAGGGAGGTCCCAACTAGTTGGCTTTGAAGCTGGTCCTGAATCAATCCATGAGACCTAAATGACCAAAATATGCCGACCCCCTGGAGGCTGCCCCAAAGCCAAGCCAGGCTCCCCCATCCGGCTGTGCGCCTGCCTGACTGCTGTTCCCAGGAGCGCCGTGTGATGGACAGTTCTAAGGAATACCCTATAATCTGCATTTATGCCGTTTGTCTTTTTGAAACATAAAATACAGATATTTGCATCATTTAACATGCGTGATTTTCTTCTGAAAGCCACAAAGAGAAAGAAAGTGCTCCGCGGCCCCTCCCCACCTCCACCATTCCCCTCTACTTCAGCAGCCTGAAAACTTAAGCCTGGCGCCCCTGACAAGCCAAATTGATCTGGAAAGGATATTCAGAGGCTGGCTGCATTCAAAGAAAAAAGAAGGGACTCTCCTCGTGAAGAAGGCAAGGAAAACAAAGGGAGGCGTGAACGGGTCTCCTTCCCCACGCAGGAGGTGGCCTCCTGGAGGTGACAGCAGGGACGGCGGAGGGAGAGCAGGAAGCCCCACATTATCTGCGCCCCTGAAACTGCAGCCTTGAACAAAAAGCCAAGCGGACCTAAATGAGGAAGAGAGGTTTCCGCACCAGCACGAGGGGGAGGCCTGCGGGCGAGACCCGCCCCTGGGCTGGCGCATCCAGGCCAGCTCCCCAGGCAGAGGCCGGCTCGGAGTCACGCAGCCTCAGGGGCCCCGAGCAACTGGGACCAACCATCTTCAGAGGGGCCTGAATCACTGGTCTTTATTTACGCTCTCGAGGACTCCTGCAGAGAAACACAGGCGGGGACCAGCCACGTGCCCCACGCTTCTCCGATGCCCCAGAGGCGCATCCTCTGTGCCTGGCTCAGCAGCCTCCCATTTGCTGAAGGGTAACGGCACCCATCACGGCCGCCAGGCCTCAGAGACAGCACTGGGCACTTGTGCGCATGGCACACAATCCCCAATCCCCACCCCTGCAGGGCAGTATCCTCCCCACTCCTCCCAGGAGCAAAACGAGACCAGGGGGTCCCAGCCTTCTGGACAACTGTGCCTGTACCCTAGACAGGCCCTCTGCAACTCACTTCAACAGCCCCTGGTCTGGCGGGTCACTTGTCCTCTGAGCATCTCCTGTCCTCAGCCGCTCCACCACGCTCAGTGACTGAGCACCTACATTCTGGGCGCTGAGGGTAAGGCGCCAACAAGACAGGCGGGGTGGTCCTCTCATGAAATCTACCTTCAACACAGACACAAACAAGAGGAGTAAAATAAACAAAAATGACCGTCCACGGTCACCTCCGGGAGTCCACACGTGCCGACAGATGCTCCCCCCTCACAACAGGGGGCGGAGACAGGCTCTCATCTCCCCCTCCCCTCTTAATGCAGGACCAGCAGACCCTGCCCCGTCCCTTCTAGAGAAGCCCCAGCCCAAGACGCAGGTGACGGGCAGGTACAGGAGCCTCCTCACTAAGGAAAGCACCCCTCAGCCAACCTCTGCCTGCATCTCTGCCAGGAAAGGCTCTCTCCCTGTCCCCTCCCCATTCCCAGGTGTGTCCTGCCCACTTGACTGGAAACTGTTGATGCCCACAGCTAACAATGCCCCCAAATCATGGGCAGGGTCAAGTTCCCCTTGGGCACCTCTCCCAGCACCAGCCACTCACAGTGCCTCCTGGGCCTGCCCCAAGCTCCCGACACCCTCTCCATCACCAAAACTTCCTGGGGCCACATTAACCACGCCTGGCTCTCTGCTCTCCAAAGGGACTACCATCTAACCTAGTAAGATATCTCCCTGACCACCCTGCCCAACCTAAACACAATTGCCTTCAACGGGTCTTCTAAGGATGACACCCAGAGCAAACATTGAAAAACCATGATTCCCAAGGCATGAGTATGGATGTCCGGAAGACTGATCTGGAAGAAATATAACGAGGGTCTTGAACGAAAATAACACAACTTGCAGTTTACTTAGGATTTATACAGGCATTACCTCGTTTAGTCCTCACAACCGTAAGGCACATAATATCATCCACATGTTACAGATACGGAAACTGAGACTTAGAATTTAAATAATTTGCCAACGTGGTAAAATCAGGTCTCAGATCCAGGCTCTCTAACTTCAAGCTGCGGCCGTTTTCTGCTCTACCCTGTGCAGTCTTGTGGGGTATGAAATTAAATCCTTACACATCTCGTCCTTGCAGTTTTTACATCGAAATGATGGCATGTTATACAGCAATTAAAAACCATGTTTTTACAACCATCTAATGACGTGAAAATTATTACAAAGCATGATTAAATGAAAAAAGCTGAATACAAAAACGCACACATGGGACTTCCCTGGTGGTCCATTGGTTAGGACTCCACAATCCCAATGCAGGGGGCCCGGGTTCGATCTCTGGTCAGGGAACTAGACCCTGCATGCCGCAGCTAAGAGTCCGCATGCTGCAACTAAAATACAGATCCCACATGCCGCAACTAAGACCCGGTGCGGCCAAATAAATAAACAAATATACGAAAACAAAAACACACATACACACACACACCTCAGTGCGATTCCAATTCTGGGGTTTTTCCAATTCTGTTTTTAAATATACAGGTATACACAAAATGATAACACACCGACACATTACAAAGCTGTTATGTCTAAGCAGTGGGATTATGAACTTTTTTTTTAATACCTTTCTATATGTTTTAAATCTTCTGTAAGGGGCAGGCATTCATTCTCTAATTTGGAAAAAATATTAATAACCATTACTCCTGGAAAGGAGGAAGCCACAGTTTGGGCTTGTCAACTGACCAATCCGGGTGACCCAAGTCACCACCCAGACAACAACCCAACACCACTGCTCGTTGCCAAGGGAACAGCCGCCAGAGACTCTCGGCGCGCCTGAGCACCTTGGCTAGCCAGTGACACAGAGGCCAGGGCCTTCCCAGAGGACAGAACCAGCCTCTGAGACTCCCCAGTCGTGACGGCTGGAGAATGAGGAAAGAGAGTGGGGTTGGGAGTCAGGGCTGAAGACAAAGTGAGTTTCAGACAACACAGTGTTTTTAAACATGGACCACGCCAGTGTCATCAAACAGTTGAAGTGAAAGATAATGACCCCAAAGGGGTTCCTGGCATCAATCCTAGACCACAGCAACAGAAAAACACAAGCAACCCTGTGGGGCTTCAGAAAAGAAAACGAGGTTGGAGTCCACCTCATCAGGGATGGCATCCCGGTCTAACTGCTGGCTTCTGTGGAACCAACCTCCCTGGGCCTCAGTTTCCTCACCTGGAAGTCCAGGTTAAAATGCCGAGCCTATGGGAATGCCCTGGAGGTCCAGTGGTTAGGACTTGGCGCTTTCACCGCCAGGGCCTGGGTTCGATCCCTGGTCGGGGAACTAAAATCCCACAAGCTGCGCAGCATGGCCAAAAAAAAAAAAAAAAAAAGTGCTGAGCCTAGAAGATAACTGTAAGAGCTAAAAGAAATTGTGGTTGTCAAGCTCGGGGGGAGCCAGCTGCGGTAATGTGAGGACCCCTGGAAAGGCCCATGTGGACAGGCCCTGAAGCCTCCAGCCAACAGCCCTGCAAGTGAACTTGGAAGCAGACCCTCTGGCCCCAGTTGAGCTTTCAGATGACTGCAGCCCTGAACGACTGCTTGACTTCAACCTCATGAGTGACCTTGAACCACAACCACCCAGCTAATCCCACTCCAGATTCCTGACCCTCAGAGGCTCTGTGAGATAATCAATGTTGGCTTATTCTAAGCTGCTAAATTCTGGGGTGACTTGTTACGCAGCAATAGATAACTAATTCAGATTTTGGTTCTTGGCATACAAGAGCTCAATGGGTGGTTCCCACAATATTCCCTCATTCCCTGTACGTCCAAACAGTCGTAAGATGCAACACTGATTACTAACAGCTTTTTCAAGAAAAAAGAAATGCTGCTGTTTTAAACATATACGTTAAGTAGAAGATGCATCCAAAGTGGAAAGTTTCCCCTGTCTGAGCTTCACCTCCAAAGCTATTCCTGCCAGTCTTCCCCACCAGAGGTTCCTACTTGCTCAGTCCAAACACCCTGGTCTTTCCCTTGACTCTCCTCTTCCCACACTTCCCCCTTCCCCGTCTTCAGCAAATCCCACAGGCTCTACCTTCAAGACATATCTAGAATCAAACCACTTCTCACCACTACCACCCTGGTCCTTGGACAAGCAGAGCAGCCTCCAAACTGGCCTCCTTGCTTTCACCTCTGCCCCTCTGCAGTCTCCACGCCACACAGCAGCTGGTGGTCTTTCTAAGATGGAAGCCCTCTCTTATCAATCCTGTCCCCCAAACCTACCGAGGCTCCCCCTTTCACGCAGTATCGATGTCCACGTCCTTACCAGAGTTTCAGGTGATCTGCCGATCCCATCTTGGCTCCTTCTGCTAGCCCCTAACTCAGCCCACCCAGATCCTTCCTGCTTCTCCTCACACAAGCAAGCTTCTGCCTCTAAGACTTTGCCATCACGTTGCCCTCCACCAGGAGCACCGTCCCCAGACAGCATCTGTAGAGCTTCCTCACAAACGGCATCTCCGAATAAAGGTCTTGGCCTGACAATCCTATCTAAAATGACACTCTCCTCCCCATTTCAGTCCCTATGCCCTGCGTCATTCTTTCATAGCACTGATCTCTAACTGACATATTATATCCCTATCTGTTCACGTTTCACTGTCAGGATTTTGTTAAGTTCACTGTTGCATCCCCAGTGCCTAAAACAGCTCCTGGTACAGTCGGTGCTCATAATATATGTCAAGAGTCAGCAAACTTTTTCTGTAAAGGGCCAGATAGTAAATACTTGGCTTTGCATTTCTCACGATCTCTGCCGTAACTACAGTCGGCCCTCTGTATCCACAGACTCTGCATCCCTGGATTCAACTAACCCCAAGGGCCAACTCTAAGGGACTTGAGCATCAAAGTTTGGTACCTGCAGGGGTCCTGGAACCAATCTCGTGCAGACACCGAGAGACAACTCTACTCAGTGCTGCTGTTATAGCATGAAATCAGCTGCAGATATACACAGCAAGCTGAGAGTGGCAGGATTCCAATAAAACTTTATTTATGAAAACAGGTGGTGGGTCGGATTTGACCCACAGCTGCAGTCTGCCAACACTGACCTATTTGATTAATTATTAAAAAATATATTTGCCTCTCAAATATAAGACTGTTTTCCATCTTCAAACTGAACAATACAGGGGAGGGAGGATGGGTTGGAAATGCATCTCTGAGGGTTCTGCACAGAACTCAACAAGAACTTCTCCCAAGGTGAAGTGGTTGATAAAAACCCAAATGGACAGCAGGCTGGCCCATGATTTTCTGGGGTCTTCCAGCACAGATCAGACGCTCTCATGCATTTAGGAGGTGGCTGATGTAAAGGCAGGTGGTAGGCCAGCTTGCCTCGCTCACATCTCTTAAGAACTGCTAGGCAGGTACAGGTCTTAGATTCTAGCACGACCCACCATCGCCAGAATGACATCAACCAGTTCTTACACTATCCACTTACACTATCTTTCTTCCAGAACCTACGGAATCATGCTTGCTGACTTCTCAGGGATGGGGGTGGGGTGCAGGAGAACACCAACAGAGCCAAAATATGTCCAGAGAAAGATATCCTGGCACTGACAGGATCCTGTGCAAAACAAAAGAACAGTCATGAAAAGAAAAATATGCAACTCTGGCAGCCAGGCTACTAGACAAAGATCACGCTTCTTTGAAATTAAGCACCGAGAAAAAAGGTAGATAACCACAGGGTGCGGTCTAAAAAAAAAAAACAAAAAAAACGCGCGTTCGAGTCTTTCTGCTTTAATTGCCGGTAATTTCATAGTTCAGTGTCTCCTGCCAGCTTTGGCTTGTTTCTCTTCCCAAACCATTTTGCTCCAGCTCAACCCATTGGATGAAGCATTTTAATGAGAACTTGGGGAGCGCTGTTTTCAAAGGCACTCCCCCGGCTGCCCTGCCAGTCCTCAGTCGAACCCCCTTTGTACGCTCACCTTCAGCGCCGCCCCAGACAGCCCTCCCAGGGAAGCTGTGAGGCCTGCCGCTTTTAATCACCACCTGCCCAGAGGGCAGGGGACCCTGATGGGCTGTTTCATTTCATCCAACTCTCGGATTTTATCGGCATTTTGCCACTGTCAAAGAGGAGGGAAAAAACAGGAATCAAAAGCCCTTCCATTTGAGGAAGGAACTTTTGACTTCCTAAACCCAGTCTCAACTTCGGTTATCTTATTTCAAACTCAGAAGAAACGCACAAGGCAGCAGAGCAAAGCTTAACTCTCCATCCTTCCAGGTGTGCAGCGAGTATCTACCGAGTGGCCACTGTGTGTTCGTTGTGGCAATGGGGAGGGATACAGTCCTTGCTTCCCTGGAAGTACCAATGAGACGGAACAGATCCCCACGGTGCCAGAGGGACACTAAGGCACAGAGAAGCAAAGTGACCTTCCAAGGTGACAGACTGGGGTGAAGCCCTCACTGCTCAGCCAAACAGGTCGATTTGGCCCGGGCGGGCCACCTGATAGCTTGAGACAAGGAAGCGCTTCATCTTTTTATCTTCCGGAAAGGTACGCCAAACCTAGAGGGCACGTTGTTTTCTCCTTTCTTATTAAAAAAAAATTTTTTAATAAGAAAAAGTTGGCTTGGTAGATCAAGAATAAACCTGTTATGGGCTTCCCTGGTGGCACAGTGGTTGAGAGTCCGCCTGCCGATACAGGGGACACGGGTTCGTGCCCCGGTCCGGAAGGATCCCACGTGCCGCGGAGCGGCTGGGCCCGTGAGCCATGGCCGCTAGGCCTGCACATCCGGAGGCTGTGCTCCGCAACGGGAGAGGCCACAACAGTGAGAAGCCCGCGTACCGCAAAAAAAAAAAAAAAAAAAAAAAAAAAAAATCAATAAAAATACACCTGTTAAAAAAAAAATCAGAATTGGAGGAAGGAAAGAAAAGACATCAAATGCTATTGCGAAATTTCCAAAGGGGTAAAAAAAATAATGCTAGATACAATAATAGTAATTTGCTAGTGATATATGTATTGCGTGTGTGTATATATATACACACACGCACATATATACATGCGATTTATATGTGCCAGGCATAGTTCTTGAGGTCTTAGGTATTAACCCACCGAATACTCACTGAAACCCTATGAGGAAGAGATATTATCATCCCCATTTTGCCAATGAGGAAAGTGAGGAACAGAGAGGTTAAATAATTTGCCCAGAGTCCCATAGCCAATAAAGTGATAGAGCCAGGATTTGAGCCTTGGCAGTCTGGCTTCTGAATCCATCCATGCTCTTAAATATTTCACTAATCTGTCCTCTCTCTCCCTCTGTCTCGGAAACTTTTTGCACTTTTCTAACAGCATGAAATCCCTGCAATTTACCATGTATTTTTACATGTGTCTGTTTATAAAGTATTCTTCGTAACCCATTTCTTTGCACAAAGGCTCTGAGATAACTAACAAGAGACATAAAACCAACAATAAAATTAAAATTAAGGAAAATCACGCCCATGGAAAGGGGATATTATTAATACACCAATAAAAAGGCCAATGACTCTTCACACCTTGCTCTAAGCTTCCTGGCAACCCAGGTAAAAAGGGCAACATGATCAGTTACAGAATTTTCTTTATCAAAAGGAGAAAAGCTTATCAAGTTCCTCAGAGAGAACCAAATTTTTCTTGTCACTAAATTTCCATAGAATTTTTGCATTTAGTAATATGAAAAAGTACAATGAGGTGGTAGATAAATGTCCTTGCTGATATATTTTTACTCTGATTTTAAAATCAAGGTTGTAACCTTAAAAGGAATTCAAGAGAAGGCAATTCTACAAAGAGCCTGGAGTAATTCTGTCCGAGTGTGTAGCCTTCCAGTGGGACAATATCACCCTACAGGTTCCACGAGTGTAAAATTACAAAACGGAGAGGATTACAAAAAACTTTTCCTCGGGGTGGCTGACAGGCCTTCAGTGCTCTAAGACAGCTCCTGAGAAACCAGGACACTGAGAAGGGTGAATACAAAGGACGGTTACACACCAGGCAGGCAATGTGTCCCCCCATCACATGAAATGGGGCTTCAGGAACCACTGGGGCTTCCGTGCTCACACTGCTGCCGCACAGATGCGTCTCTAAGAGCTTTCAATCTTGCTCTGAGGCGGCAGAAGAAAAGCCACAGCCCTTTGAATGACCAGCCCCAGTGTGACCTGTGGTAGAGTTCTCACCTCACAAAGTCCCCTTCTTGACATCTCAACTCTCCTACAGAAGAAGCTACTGGAAACCCCCTCCTACCTCCTCCGCCTGCCCGTTTCCCGGCTTGCAGGCCTGAAAAAAGAAATGTCTGCCTATGGTTGAGGGTTCACCAAGGAACCTCGTAGAAATGTACATGGGAAGACTGGACATGGGAAGGCTGCGTCCTGGGTCGGTTCTCCAAGACAGTTTCATTATTTGGTTTAAACTGCCTGGAGACACCAAGGAACAAAACCTCTTTGAGTTAAAAAAGGAATATAATCCAACCCCTCATTTTACCAAGAACAGAAATCAAAGTCTTACAGAAGGTCACAGGCACTAGAACTTGAACTCCAGGGTCCCGCCCCCGCCTGGCCAGGGCTCCTCCTACCACTTTGGGACGCTCCCCGGAAACAGGCAGAGTGAAACCCAAGTGGGTTTTGAACTATCCACCTCCCTCAACACACTGTTAGGCAAGAGACCAAGGACTCCTAGGGCCTGTGTATCAGGAACACCTGAGACCAATGTCTTCCCGGGCTCCGAATCACACAAGTCTTCACCTGTTTACGAGTCCAGCATTAATGAGAGGCTCTTCGGAGTCAAAGTGAGGCACAGAAGGGCAACCAAGAGACACGGCCACGCTCTGTTTAGCACTGACTAACCCCAGGCCCAGCAAACTGCAGCTGGGCTGGACTGAAGGCTCAGGCCTACAGTTTGCCTTTGGACTGGCTGCCCTCGGTCCAGTTTGCTGACTGAAAGAAGTTGGAAACTCTACCATCCGCCCTCCCGAGTCATTATTTAACAACAAACAGGAACTATTTTTAGAACTTTTTCCATGAAGGCGCCATAGGCAAAGGCCACCAACCTCTGAGACACAGAAAGGTTAAATAAGGCTATCTGACCAAAAAAAAACAGGAACAACAACAAAAAAAAACCCAGTTTAATAGGCAACTTCCACCTCATATTCATCTGCTCCACACGGTTTCTAATTTTATAAATGGACCTTAAAATTAACAGGAGGATAGGCAGCTTTGCCCAGGAGCCTCTAGGTCCCCTCTGCAAAATTACGTAACTCGGAAAACGAGGCTTCTGATTTTACGATGCTCTCAACAGCCTGCCGGCTGAGCCGAATTCGCGGGCCACACCAGCTTCCCACAGTCGACTCGAACACAGACGAGGTGAGCAGGAGACAGGGAAGCAGGACAAACCCTTTTTCACTAAGTCAGGTAAATGAATCTTTGAGAAACCTCTTTACACCCTCAGTGACTCCCCCCGCAGCCACGCTTACTCCCCAGTAAAACCCCACTACAGGTTTCTGGCCCACCCAGATTGGGTAAGAAATTGCACATGTCAGAGCTTGGGTTTACCATGCCATCCGCCCTTCACGGAAGTTTCTACATGCCTCCCACATACGGCCACCGTTCGAAGGATTGAAATAATTTACTGTGGAACACTCAGTTTAAAGGACAGAGCATGCTCTAGGGAATGCAAAAGATTACCATTTACCTTTTTTTTAAAAAAAAAAGGTATGTATTTGTCTTTTATAACCAAGCCAAAGGAAATACAGCTTTTACCAAATGTAGTCGGAGGTGCTGAAAACCTCTTCTAATAATCCTATTTCTACAAAATGTAGAGCTGTTTTGCAGGGGGAAATTCAAACAAGCCCCTGGAATGCGTTCTCCTCACCAGGTGAGGTAACCCACAATCCCCACATCCTCCAGGTATCTCATTACCGGGGTACCACCCATAGCACAGTCTCTGGGTGCGTGCTAGCCGCTACACTCCACCCCCCAGGAGAGATCTCCTTTCCTAATCATTCACAAATATTTAAATGAGTTGAGGTTCCTATCTGAGGACCCCCAAAGCCAACTGAGTGAGGAATCAGCAAGGTAACTAAAATTCAGTGGTATAATTTGGCAAAATGTATCACAAGCCCACACACACACACACACACACACACACACACACACACACACACACACCAAAAAATACACAAAATTTGACCCAGCAATTCCACACAGAGGAATGTCTCCTCAGGCAATAATCAAACAAGTGGGTTTAAAAGAAGGCTCTTCAGGGCTTCCCTGGTGGCGCAGTGGTTGGGGGTCCGCCTGCCGATGCGGGGGGCGCGGGTTCGTGCCCCCGTCCGGGAGGATCCCACATGCCGCAGAGCGGCTGGGCCCGTGAGCCATGGCCGCTGAGCCTGCGCGTCCGGAGCCTGTGCTCCGCAACGGGAGAGGCCACAACAGTGAGAGGCCCGCGTACCGCAAAAAATTAAAAAAAAAAAAAATTTTTTAAAAAGGCTCTTCAAGGATGTTGACTGTCACACTGTTTCCACAGCCAAAGCTGAGCCACCCAGCTGTCCAACCACAGAGGATTAGTTAAATGAGGGTTGAGCACCCTGCTGCCGCCCAAAGCACTGACACTGAGGTACAAGCACAGGGTGAAAACGGCATCGAGAGCAAGTTAGAAAACTGTGCGTAATGTGGTCTAAATGTTCTTTCAGACAAACACACGCTTATCAGTAAGTGAAAGAAGCCAATCTGAAACGGCTGCACACTGTGTGACGCCAACTACAGGACATTCTGGGAAAGGCAAAACTATGGAGACAGCAAAAAGCTCAGCAGAGGCCAGGGCTGGGGGCTGGGAGGCGGAGACGAATAGGTGGAGCCCAGAGGATTTTCAGGGCAATGAACAGACCGTGTGAGATTACAACGATGGATACGTGTCATTATACATGTGTCCAAACCCACAGAATGTACAACACCAAGACTGAACTTTAAGGTAAACTATGGACTTTGGGTGATACGATGTCAAGGTAGTTTCATCAATTGTAACAAATGTACCACTCTTGGCGGGGGACAGACGTAGATAATGAGGGAGGCTGTGCATGTGGAGGGGGGCAGGGGGGTTCAACAGAAAAATCTCTGTATCTTCCTCTCAATTGTACTGTTAACCTAAAACTGCTCTAAAAAAATAAAGCTTTAAAATTTTGGTTCATTAAAAAAAGAGAGGGACTTCACTGGTGGCGCAGTGGTTAAGAATCCGCCTGCCAACACAAGGGACACAGGTTCGATCCCTGGTCTGGGAAGATCCCACAGGCCGCAGACCAACTAAGCCCGTGCGCCACAACTACTGAGCCTGCGCTCTAGAGCCCATGAGCCACAACTACTGAGCCTGAGTGCTACAACTACTGAAGGCTGCATGCCTAGAGCCCATGCTCTGCAACAAGAGAAGCCACCCAATGAGAAGCCCACGCACCGCAACAAAGAGTAGCCCCGCTCACCACAACTACAGAGAAGCCCGCGCGCAGCAACAAAGACCCAACGCAGACAAAAATAAAAAAAATAAATTTATTTTTAAAAACTTTATAAAAGAAAAAAAAAAGCAGCCACCACTCAACTGTTGGAATAGACACAGTCAATCCTCAGCTTTGTCTGCAGGAAGCTCAGAGGGTAGACAGGACTGCCCCCCACACACCGCATTCCCCTTGATGCCACAGAGCAAGCATGTGTTGAGTGGAACACTTCTTGTTCTAAAAGTTTGTCTGATACCAATTCACAAGTCATGTGGTCAGCCAGCAAGCTAACCAACCGAGGGTAGGGTTTCCACGGTCTGGGCTGAAATCCATACAATGACTCAGCCCTCATGCTCAAGTACCTCCCTGGAGCGAGAGAAAAGGTACCCACTGAGGGGTATCAGATTTGGGTCCCTGCAATGCAATGCTCTGGCTGTGTAACCTCAGGCAAGTCACTTGACCTCTCTGGGTCTCTGGTTTGTCATCCTTCTAAATGTTGGACAAGATGAAAGCAAAGACACGTTACTTTGGATGGTCTGTAAGTGCTGAATTCCATTTGGCACTCAGTAAAAACTCAATGACCATTGAGATTTTTTTTCTTTTTAAATTCCCACATCCAATCATTTTATTACCCTCTTAAAAATGCTCTGGGGATGAGCGGTACTATTCCAACTCCACGACAGCAAGAAAGCATGAACACTGCGGTGGGGAAGGCAAAGTCCTTAAAATTGTTTCCCCCTTATCCTACAGCTTTGCCTGAACTGCCAAGCACAATGTCCTCACACCTCCAAGGAGGCAGGAGAGCCCAGTGGTTAAACATCAGGGCACTTGAATTCAAATCTCTCCTCTCCACTTTCTGGCCATGTGATCCGGGCAAGTTACCTAACCAGCAGCTGCTTCAATTTTCCCATCTATAAAGCACGTATAAAATAAGTACCCTCTTGGGCTTCCCTGGTGGCGCACTGGTTGAGAGTCTGCCTGCCGATGCAGGGGACGTGGGTTCGTGCCCTGTTCCGGGAAGATCCCACATGCCGCAGAGCGGCTGGGCCCGTGAGCCATGGCCGCTGAGCCTGCGCGTCCGCAGCCTGTGCTCCGCAACGGGAGAGGCCACAACAGTGAGAGGCCCGCCTACCGCAAAAAAAAAAAATAATAAAAAACTAACCACCCCTTATTTCAGGGCCTCTCACCTTCTGCGATGGCCCACACTCTGTGGAGTGTGCTTCTCCCAGGGCCGCTCTTACTTTCCAAGACAACCCCATGCCCTGGAGCCGGCTCTCACCTTTCGAGATGGACTGCATTCTATCTGTGGAACGTGGAGCTCTTTAAATAAAGCCACTTCTTACCTATCACTTTGTCTCTCACTGAATTCTTTCTGCGATGAGACATCAAGAACCTGAGCTCCAGTAGGTCCTGAGACCACGTGTGTGATTTCAATTAAAAGACAGTGGGTTCAAGTTCCAATCTGGGTTTCGGCTGGGTTCGAGTCCCAGCCCATGGGTGCAAGTCCCAATCTGGGTTTTGGCTGGGTTCGAGTCCCCGCCCGTGGGTTCAAGTCCCAATCTGAGTTGTGCTGTTACTCTTAGAGGGCTGCTGTGAAAATCAACTGAGTGGAAGTAAGTAAAGCATTAGAAGGGAGCCTGGCACACGGTGAGTGCTTAGTAAGTGTTAATAAATGCTAGCAATTATTATCCATTCCCCCAACAAACTCTCACTGATCATTTATTCTAACAGTGCCAGTTACTCTTGAAGACTCTAAGGAAACACAAAAATATTGAATAGGACACAGTCCGAGACCCTTACTGTCTAGGGGGAAGGGGCCAACTTGAACCAATAGATATGAGCCCACGAAGGAAGCCCACGATTCCTTCTCCAAAGCCCCAGGGCCAGATAGGTTTGAATTTAGATGTTTCTGATTTCAGACAGGTAACAGGTACATGTACTTTATTATGAAGCATCAATCTCCCCTTCCTTCCTCTCCCCCTCCCTGGGGCCTGGAGCAGCGCCTGTGATCAACCACTTGTAAAGCCATGCCAAGTGGGCTCAAGAAATACTACAAAGAGTCTCAAGACAGTTCACATCAGATTTTGCGGCCAAACGAGCTACAAAATAACTTCTGGTGTTCAGAACTTTTTGAATATCAGAACCGCAGACAAGGGTCTGCAGACCGGTTCCGTAAGTAACAAGGTCTTGGGGTCCCACAAAGGAAGCAACGGCAAACAACTAAGTGGGGGTGACAGGAAAGGCATCACCAAAAGGGCACAGTTTCGGCTGAAACTTGAAGGAGAAATAGGAGCCTCGGTGAACAAGGCAGGTGAACATTTCTGGCAGAGGGACTGGCAGAAGCAAAGGTGAGGGGGTTGGAACCAGCAGAGAAGGTCAGGAACGAAACAGGTCTAAGGTGCAACCTGAGATGTGTGTGCAGGCGTGGCAAGAGGAGGGGCCGAAAAGTGAGGGCGGAGTCACATCCTAAAAGCACGCTGGCCCCGCTGAAGACCTCACACACACTGCGGGCCACAGAGAGCCCTGGAAGAGCTGGAAGAAGGGCGGTCACGATCAGATTGGCATCTTCGTAAAATGCTCTGGGGTGGCCGCCTGGTAAAAGGACAGGAAGGGGAAGAGAGGGAGGAGGTGCCCAACTGGGAGACGGTGCCAGTGTCAAGGAAGGAATGTTGATGATGCCAACTCAGGCAGGCAGCAGAGGGGGTAAAAGAGAGGGAGGCCACCACAGCCAGCCTGGTGCACGCATGGACCTCGAACATAGCTGAGGACAGTGTTTAGTGCCAGAGACGGCCCGCACTCCTCACAAGGACTTACGGAGGCCCCCTTCTACAGGCCACTTTCTGAAGGGCCAAAGGACATCGCTGTTTTAACAGTATGAGGATCTGAGGCGAAGCAGCCTCCCTGCCCCGACGCCCCCACCCCTTCCTCCTCCCGGTTACAGCCGGTGGGCGAAGTACCCAAGTCATGTACTTATGGCCTGAGTCCCTCCGGCTCAGAAAGCAAGTCAGAGAAGACCTAGCAGTGGGTCAGGGGGTGGGGACAGCACCTGTCACCCATCCTTCTGAGCCACAGGGCTGACACTAGGTTTACCAAGCAGGGTGACCAGGAGAAACCACAGGATGGCCAAGGCTGGGATGCAGCTGGTGTCCGCCCACTCTTGAGGACGACCTACAAGCACCCGTTCGGAAATGGTCACTGCTCCCCCATTAGCAACAAGCACCAGCCCGAAGCCAGGCAGAAGAGGAGGAGGCTGCTCAGGGTGACAGACAGACCCGGGTGGCCACGGCCGTGAGGAACGGCCACCTGGGAGACGGCAGCGGCAGCTCTCCCCACGCTCACCTGCCAATTCCTCTGGCTTGAACAACAGTCCCTCCGCACAGGCAGAGCAGCACAGCCTGTGCCCGTGCAGGCATGACAGCCACCCTGGGAGCCGAGCCCTGGCACCGTCATCGAGGAAGGGGCGCCCATCAGAAGGAGGGGACATGCCCCAAGGGACTGCTGGGGCAGTAGCAAAGGCCTCCACTGGACTGGGAACTTGGGTCTTTGGGAGCAGCCACTAAGTGTCCAGCTGACCTCCACATTTCCCTGGATGTCTACCTTGGAAGCAGGGAAAACCCAAACTGCTTCTCAGACATGGATCTCCAGTCCATGGAAAAGTAATGCTCTCAGTCAAAACCCTAATACAAAGTCTGTCTCACATCTTTCCTTTCCCACTCTCCGTCAGGATTTGGAACCCAGGTCCTGGGAGAGTCAGTCTGTGGAGAACAGATGAGGAAACAGACCTATGCTAACACAAGGGGGGCGATGACCAAGAAGGTCAGCTGTTTCTTTTCTTTTTTTATGACCTTTTACTACGGGCATTGGCAAACATTCACCAAATTAAAGAGGTTGATATAATGAACTCCACTGCACCCATCGCCCAGCACCAAACATCACCCACACAAGGTCCATCCTACTTCATCTAACTCCCCTTCCCCCCACTGGATTACTCTAATTAGCTGGGGCTTTTTCCCAACCTGCTTCTAACCTACAAAACACCTAACTCCCAGGTGGGCTTTTGCTCACCACTGTGTGCCCCTTACATTTTCACCGGGAAACCTGCCAGGTGTTGAACTAATCCAGAGACCTACAACCACAACTGGATTTTCCAGCTTGAAAGCAGAGAGTGGGTATGAAGGAGACAGGCACGGATCAGTGACCGGGCGCCCCGAGAAGCTGCCTGCTGTCAACAACTCTCGTGTGAAGGAGAAGAAAGAAAACCCAATACTTCTCCCTTAGTGTGCAAAGTTCTCCTGGCAGCCACTCACCCCCAATGCCTAGCACAAACCGGTGAACGGGACGGGGTGTGCAGCTTATGTTTGATTAAGGGTTGGTTTATGTTCCCTTGGGGAGTTTTTTATTTCCACGCTGTTATGTCACCCCTAAAATTTACAGTTTTCAGTGCCCGAATTCTTCCGCCCTGTTCGAGTCAACCCACTCCCTCCTCTTCCTAGTCTGTGAATGGCCAGAAATAGTTTCCATTGTCATTGACTTAAATTTCCACTTTGATGATGGGAACAAATATTTTTCTTGTGCTTTCCTGAAACAGGAATAAATTTTTCCATTCAAGTTCTGATCGGACTCCAGAGGCCAATCCCTGAGCAGAAAGTGCAGAGGACACCCGAACAGACCAGATCCAGTACATCTGCCTCCTGCCCTGGGGGCTGAAGGAGCTGGCCAGGGCTCCCCGCCTCGTGGCTCAGCACAGGGGATCCAGTCCCAAATCCTGCTCTCACAGACACATACTGGGCTCCGCTCCAGGTTCTGTAGGTACACCTGTGAATGAGACCGAGCCTGTCCTACCCTCATGGAGCTTAAAATTTAAAACTAGGGCAAAGCTTCCCAGGCGAACACAAAAGACAAATCAGAGCAGCCAACAGCACGGCCCTGGCCTCGCCTTCCTATGACCACATCTGCCTCTCCAGCTCAGCCCTCTCCCCGTGTGTGATTCTCCAGCACACACCCAATGGCTCCTGAGGCAGGGGTGGGTAGCAGACACAAGCCAGAAGACAAGCCAGCCCCCTCCACTGCAGGGAAACCCATGTGCCTCGTGCAGGAGAAAGCGCAGAGTGACTTCTGGCTAACAGAGCTCTGTCTCCAAAACGCATGCTTTGGAGTGCTGGAGTGCCGGCAGATCGCAGGAGGGTGGGGCAGGGAGCTTCCGTGGATCGTTTGTTTTTCTCCTTCTCTAATTCTGATCTAATGTTCTGAAATCACCTTGCCGAGGCGAATGGCAGCCCTCAAAGTGCTGGTAATTACAGTTGCTGCCTGCTTGGTGGTGCACAGTAAAAACTGAGAGACAAGGCCTGGAAGCCTCAACAGAAACACGGCAGCCTCAGACGCTGAAACAAGAGGCTCCTGGTCCCTTGTCCCAGCCTGTCCGGCTGAGCCATGTTCAGAGGGTTCAGTGGTACTCAAGAGTCCATGGGAAGCCACTAGAGCCCCCCAGGCTCCAAATCCAAGGCTCCCCATTACAGGCCAGGGTAAGGGAACAGTGGAATGCCCTTACACCCTCCTCCACTTGGTCTAGGTGGGCGGTGCAGTCAGGAGGGCTGGACAACGGAATCCAGATGGAGGAAGGGCAGTACAGCAGAGAGCCAGTGAAGGGGAGGCTCAGATGGCCCTTTCCCATCTCTGGGGAATGAATGACCACAGGACAGGGCTCAGACAGCCACCAAAACCCCTTATGCCCCCATGTCCCTTTCTTCTCCTTCCCTGGGTCACCCCCTCCACAGGACGCCACCCCCTCCCCCGCTTGGGCATAAAGACAGCAAGGGTCTGCTTAGCATTCTTTCTAACTGCACCTAAAGGTGGGGGTGAGAGGCAGGCCTCCCCACGCCTGCCTATTTCAACAAGAAGAAAGCTTAGAACTAAGAATTCTGGAAGAATTATTCATTCCCTTTGGGCATCACTTAGCTCTTTGATGACACTCTAAGGGTAGGAACCTCTGACCCTCCCCAACTATCTTAAAATATTACCTCCAAGTGCTTTGCAAACTGGCGAGGAACATCTGACGGTGCCTCCCCTCAGGTCTTCTCCCTTGAGGACTCTCCAAACAGCCCGGCATCCCTAACGATGCCCTCCGCTACCCTGCGACAAATTGGCTTGCACCTGAAAAGGTGAGATGTCACCTCTGCCCCGGATTCAAGTCCCCACATTACTGCCTAAACAAAAAAATAACTCTCCCCCTCCCCAAGAGAGATGAAGAGCTGACTGTCCCCATCCTCGCCATAGAGCTGAGGCTGCGCAGATCACTCTCCACCCAAAGATGGCTTTCCAATCCTCTCCAGAGAGCTCCTCCAAGCGAGTATTGAGCAAGAAAGCAGGCTGCAAGTGCTCACAATTGCCCTCAAGTCTCCAAGAGTAATCGTGTTTCTTTCGATCAGAATACAATTCAGCAGCGAGTGTCCAGAAAACTCGCAGGCAGCAGCCTGGTGACCACTGGAAGGAAGAAAGCAGTCTCATTCCAGAGACGCTGACAGTGGATGACGCGGGGGGGGAAAGGACGAGGTCTCACACTGTCAGCCCATCTGAGGCCCGGCACCGAGGAGAAATAAAGAGGTCTGAGGGCCCGTCTCCCTCTGAAGAGGCCTCCCTGGAGCTGGAAGCTCTGCCACTGACCAGCAGCGTGGCTGGAGAGGAGCTGGGGTTTCTCATCAGAAATGCGTGTAAAAAAAACCCTACTCAGTAGGATTTGGGTTCGTTCTGGATGAAATCGAGCAGACATGTCCGAAGCAATTTGCACAACACCAGTCATAAAGCAAGCCCTCGGGAAACAGGCTCTCCCTTATCTGATGGACCCAGAGCCCCACAGATGGTAAGGGTCACCATTCTGACATCATGCCATCCATTTGTCAGATGCGGCCTGAGTTTCAACGTTGCAAATGTGAGCAAAAATGCATCCTGAATTGAGGAAATGTGGTATTTCCAGTGCGAACTGGGGTGTTCAAGCCCCTGTGCTGGCTGTGCCTCCAAACCACTCGCGTGATCTTGAGACGGTCACTTTACTTCTCTGAGCCTCCATTTCCTCGGTTTTCTCAGTAAATAACCATTGGGCCCTAAAAAACTCTAATGAGGTCCCTAGTCATCAGTGACAGTGCAAGCTTTGCGTATTGCTGACCACCTTCTTCGCAACCGTCTAAGGAACTGTCTCCACCCACCCAGTCACATAATCACCAGCTTAGAAAAAGATAAGACCAAGGCCATGGGCACAAGCACGGGCCTAGGGCATGGGGAGCTGCAGCCTTGGTCTCACCTTCTTCAAGGCTGGCCCTGGAGCTACATGCACCATGTGAAGCTGAGTGGGGAGAGACGTTTCCCCAGCCAGCCTGCCTGCTTCTCCCCCTCACCAGCTCCATAACCTACATTAGGAAATTTACATTTAACAAATCAGCCACAGAATTCTGGGGAGCACAGATGTTCCCGCTGTGCGGCATCTTCTTTGCACTTAAAAGGCAAAACACAAGAAAATAGAAAAGGGGAAACGTGCACCTCAGACTCTCCCTTTTCTCTAAGGGTTGGATTTAGGGATGTGCTCCAGGTGCTCTGAGGTCTGGCTCCCTTTTCTCCCCAGGCCCTGCAACCCGAGACCCCTACAGGCACCACGGGATCAGACAGGAGGTCCCCACATCCTGCTCCACTCAAGCTTCTCATGAAGAGCACCCCAACTGCAGCCAGCCCCCCAAGTTCTCTGGCCCCCATCGGGTCGTCCATGGTCACGTGGCCACCCTCTCAGAACAGGGAAGCAAGTGAAACTGGAGCAGTTCCCCAAGGCTGGAGCCCAAAGTAAGGCAGGAGCCCTCCAACTATCTCAGAACACTGTCTCATGATGAAGACTCCGATAAAACCAGCCTAGAGTCTACAATGGGGAAAAGGCTCCACTAACAGAATGTCCAGGGGAGATACCACCCACCAGCACCGAACACCCTCCCTGGACCTCCTCCCTTGTTCCCAGACATGCTCACCTTGCCTGCCCTCCACATCCTGTTTTAAACCCCTCCTGGGCCCTTCCCTGAGCAGCACGACTGAGGCAGGTCGTCACTGCCCTGACGTCCTGGGCTGCATTTACCAGCTGCACGGCCTTAGGAAGTAAGTCCCCGTCTCAGCAACCTGACTTCTTCCTCTGCCACATAAGTTCTTTTCTGTCCTATGCACTGCATGTGTCAAAACCAGAAAATGTGATAGAATGTTAGAGGGCAGTTATTACTAAATGATGCTAATAATGCTAATTGAGATGGTTGAGATTCTTTGGGCTTCAAGTCCTCTTCGTGCATATATTCTGCCTCCCCGATGGAACTGTAATTTCCCCCAAGGACAGAGGTTATGTCTCTGTCCTTTTCCAAAATGCCTAAAATAGGATTCTCCACACATCAAAATCTCAACTGGTGATGCACGCAGAAGAGATGGTGAGGGAGAGCAAGCATACTGCTGCCCCCACCCCCTGGCCTTGACAGGCATGGCTAATCGAGTGCACACTCCGCCCACCGATCAGGAGCACGCCAGGAGGCAAGCTACTTGCAACCGATCAGAGATGGCAGAGGGGGAGCAAAGGGAATCTAAACCCTTGGTCTGGACGGTCCCCATGATCTCTAACACACAGGTCCTATTTTATCCACAGGCACGCTGAAAACAGAGCCCGCCTACAAAAATGGCCCCGGAGCGCTCCTCTGAACAGTCTGATTCTATCTACCTAGCTCCCCTTTCTTTTTTGCTGCCTCCAAGCCTTTTGAGAAGAGCAGCAGGGTATAAATCATTAAATTATGATTCCTGGTGTCATATCACTAACAAGCAGTCTATAATCTCTGACACGGGAGAACAGGAACAAAGGACAGAATTTGTGATGAATCCATAAAACTGGACCCCAAGCTGCCACTCAGTTCCTAGAGATGCCTCTCAAATACCACACACTTGGATTAACCTCCCTCCCCACCTTTCCACCCAAAGCGCGCGCGGGGGAGACGAGGACACATGGAGAAGGAAGAGAAGCCTATGATTTTCCAAAATCAAATGCAGGACCCTAGGCCTCAGTTTCCTGGGCTTGTAAAATGCGGGCCTGGCTGAGATAACTCCTACAGTCCCTCTCAGTTCAAGAGTTTAGGGCTTGTAAATGTATTACTTTGCATTACCCACTACTTCATACTCTCCAAATAGACCCCTTCTCGTTAATGCTATAGCCCCAAGCTGACACCACACCACGCTGGATTTCGAGAGGCGTTTAACAAGGCCGCTGTGCAGTCTCATAATGATGCCCTTTCTCCAAAGAACACCTCGCCCCACCCGGTGGGACCTCAGATATCCCATAACAGTGATGATGATGACAAATGGTGATTTCCAAGCCCTCTCCTGTTTACTGTCTAAAGGCCTCTCGATACCCCTGTGAGTCTATATTCACATATCCCGGGTACACCCTCCGCCATAGCCAAGACCTAATTTAGACAGAGGCAAATTAGCTCTGTGGGGTGAAATGCATTAACCGAGTCTCCCAAACAGCACAAATCTAATTAACTGAAAATCAAAATTGCAAAGCTGCCGAAAAAGATTTCCACGGAAGAAGTCTCCTAAGGGTTGAGGGAAAGTTGTGGGTCACGTGACCTGCCTAATCCACGTCTGGAAGCTAAACTGGGATAAACGCTGTTTGGGTTTATTTGCTTTTTCACTGATGTTTGTTTTCTGTAGATCACCTTTATCACCGGTGGGCTTTGGAGAGCTTATCTGGTGCATGCAACAGCCATGAAAAGCATCCTTTCCGAGGAGTGGGCAAAGCCTTCGAGAAGCTCCAGTGCAATGGGAAATAAGAATACCGCTTCCCCACAACCTGGCTGGGAATTCCACTTCAACTCCTGCACACCTGCCCTACCTCCCCCAGTAGAGGCTCATCTCCACTCACGACCCCCATCACTCAAAAATGCTGGCAGCAGTGGCGTCAAATGTCCCCACCGAGGGGCCTTGAGAAGACCGAGCCACATTCAAGTCAGGGCGTCCGTCACAGGCAGGTGAGCTTTTGTCCTTCACTCCTCTGACCCACCCCAGGCAAACGACAACAGGACAGTCACTGGGTGGACAGGGCTCCTTTTGGTTCCAAGGCCTAGGATCCGCTCTTGGGAAAGAGGACAGAAGCCATTTCTGTGCCTCCTATCCCACACCACGCCCTGCTTTAACGCTCCATGGCTCCCCACTGCCCAAAACAGTGATTCTCAACCCTGGCTGCAATTAGAATCATTTGGGGAGATTAAAAGAAAACAAAAAACAACAAAGCCCAGGCCACACCCCAAACCAAGTAAATGAGAATTTTGAAGGGAAGAGTTGCAGGCAACCAAGGCTGAGAACCACTGTTCTAGATCTGGTGTTTCGCAAACTTAAATGTGCCCGTCAATCACCTGGGGATCTTGTCAAAATGCAGGTACTGACTGAGCAGGTCTGGGGTAGGGCTTGAGATCCTGCCTCCCAGAGGGGCTCCCGGCTCACGCTACTGGTTCAGAGATGACTCTCTGAGCTGCAAGCCTCTAGAATCAAGTTCAAACTCTTGATTCACATATACTCTGACCCCTCTACTTCCCCTTTTTCACCACGTGCCACTGTCCAACTCATATACCCCGAAATACATACAACTCCCAATATACACAGGGCTATGTCTCTCCTTGGTAGCTACGCACCTGCTACGCCCTTTTGGGAGGAAAGCCTTTCCTACAACTACTCCACCTCCCTGGAAAACTCCTACCATCTGTTATGGGCTGAACCATGTCCCTCCCCAAAGTCATAGGTTGAAGACCTAACCCCAGCCCCACCCCCAAATGTAACCATTTGGAGGTGCAGTCTTTAACAAAGTAATTAAACTAAAATGAGTCATCGGGGTAGACCCTAATCCAATATGACCAGTGTCCTTAGAAGAAGAAGAAGAAGAAGAAGAAGCAATGTGGACACAGACACACATACACGTGTACACGCACCAAGGGAAAACAATATGCAGACACAGAGGACAGGATCACCTATCAGCCGAGGACAGAAGCCTACAACAGATCTTTCCCTCATGGTCGTCAGAAGGACAACCCCACTGACACCCTGACGTCAGCCATCCATGACACTATAAGTTTCTGCTGTTGAAACCACCCAGTCCACGGTATTTCGGTACAGCAGCCCTAGGAAACTAATCTGCCATCCTTTAAGACCCAATCCAGGTATCACCTCGTCTGAGAAGCTGCCCTGGTGGCCCAGCAGGCCCAGCACTTTGGTCTTCCTTTCCACCTCCAGGGTGCCCTGTCCTGCAGGTACCTGCCCACCAGACTCCCAGCTACGTGTGAGCTCACCTCACACAGTGCATGGCACACGGGAGGTGGCGACGTACGTCAACGGGGTCGAACCGAAGGAAAGCCGTCCTCCCCTCGAGGGCAGTCACCTCCCAACAAGGTCCCCTGCCCTCCTGCATGTCTGTGCCCCGGCACTCTGCAGCTTCCCCCACTCGTTTCCCTCTAGGCAGCCAAGAATGATCTCTGTTTTGAGCTGGGTTTTGTTTTTATTGTGTGTGTGTGTTTTAATCCACCATATTGAAATGCAAACTGCCAGGGGTTAAAAATGCCTCTCCCAGGCATAAGAGGCAGGTGGGTTCTACGGACTAGCATTCATCACATTTGCAGTAAATACACAAAAGGTCCTGGATTCAAAACCAGGAAGAGAAAGTAATTCTTTTGTCAAAAGGTAGTGGTAACTAAACACGGGGCAGGGAGGGAAGGCAGATCTGGACGGTCGCTTAGCCCTCCCCCGGGTGTGGACATGTTTTATGCTGGGAAAGGAGACCAAAGAAAGTCACACGTCCTGAACGTGCATTATGTAACTGGGCGCTTCCGCAAACCCGCTGCTACGGTTAAACTTCGCTGCAGCCCTAAAAGGAGGGCTGAGACGTCGGAAAAGGAACGCTCACATCTGCAAAGGGGAATCTTACCCCCTCTTTGGGATTCAGATGGTGCCTGGAAACCTGTGTTCTAGAGGAGGGTCCAAAACAAGGCCATGAATTCATATAAACAGAAGATACCAAAATCCTTCATGGTCAAAGAGCAGAGAGTCAAGCTAAAAGTTTACGGTATCCTCCAAGCACAGCCTGGGTATCATCGTAGAATTTTTTTTTTTTTTCCTTTTTACACGGAACCTGAAACATAAAGGGTCACTTTCTACTTGGGGTCGATTTCTACTCCGGAGACTTCAGAGGTTGCTCTTCTGAAGGTTACGGGGTTGCCAGCCTTGCACCTCCAGCACAGCATTTGATCCCTTGTCAGGAGCCTCCCTGGGGGAGTCTTCTCAACCTGCGTCCCCGGGGAGCCTACGGCCTTGAATCCAGAGGTCAGTGCCCACCCTGAGCCCCTCGAGCGTACCCACATCAGGTTTCCTCCACTTGGTGGTCTGAAAAGAAGAAAAATTGGGAAGGGCGTATAGAGGGTAGGCAGGAATTGCTATACGACCCAACAGAGGCTTCAGATTTAAGGCACTTTATTCCTTGCAAAGTTGCCTTCAGGCCACAAGAAACTGTAAGAGAGGACAGCTCAGTGCTCTCGCAGAGTGCTCTCCAGGACCCCCCGACAGCAAAGCCAGGGGCCCCTCGGGCAGCTGACTCCCTACTGCTACACTGTGCTCTGCTACCCCCTGACCTCACCCGCCGCCCCTCCAGATGGGAGCATGGTGGCTTGTCTCCCGAGAAAGCAGGGATCAAAGATACTACGATGGCTTGAATTCTCTCCTCCTGCCTTCCCACCTCTCTTGAGCCAAGGGCACTTCACCACCAACCCTCAGTATTTAGGTCCCTTTCAGGGGCCTCCCAGAACCTTCTAGAATGGTGATGAGTCTCTTATTGCATGTGCAGCTGCTGACTGCCTTCTATCATCTCTTGTCATTCACAAAATAGGATTTCAAACTCCAGGGCACCCTGCTCCTGGCAAAGAAGCACGTCCATCCCCAAGCTGTTCAGGGGTCCAGCACCCCTTTATCGTCTGCGCAAAGGTCACCGCAGGCATGATGCTTCAGACACGCCCACAACTGGTCTCAGTGACCAAAAGCCCTCCTGCAGTTGATTTCCTACAGACCACCAGCGCCACAATAGTAACAATAGTAACAAGGGCCACTTACTGAGCATCTACTGTGTTCTGGGCACTGTAGCAGTTTGACACATGCTACACAGAAACTCACCAAAGCCTCAGAGCAACACTGCCAAGCAGGTGTCACCATTTCATTCAAAAACTTATGTTCCTTGTATACTGCTAAGAAAACTGAGGCTGGGAAAGAACAAGCAACTTGCCCAGGGTCCCCAGGTAATTAAGAAGCCGAAACGGATCTGAACTCAGGTCTGTCTGACACTGGGACTCTCTCCACCTACAAAGGTTTGGGGGCTGCTCCTTGTCTGGCCTCTATCTGCACAGCACCCAGCGTGGGGAGAGGGACGGGTGGGACACTCATTAATAATATCCCCATTGCCAAGGACCTCTGCTCAGTCCTGAACGGTGGGTTTTTCCTCCAATTGTAGGGACTGTCCCTATACTTGTGCTACTAAGTGTATAAAGGTACATAGCTATACCACCCCCTAGATTTTCTCTAATTGTTGAATATATTGTACAATGTTAAATACATAGCACCCTTAAAGCTATCTGTCCATTTATCTTTATTTTTAAAATCTGAACACAGGGGCCAGCATATACTTGAGCTCATTGTTTGACGGTGAAATTTAAACATTAATAAAATAGTATACACCCCCAAATTAATAATAATAATATCCCCATTGCACTGGTGGATGAACTGAGGCCTGCTGAAGAAGCAGAGTGCCCACAGCACTTCACTTGCGGGGAGAACACAACCCCTTCCTGTAGTTCACATACAAGAGGACAAGGTCTACAGAGGTCCCGCCTCTCCGCTGGACTCTGTCCACAGGCCTGAGGTCACTCCCAGGTGCTCTGCTACTACTCCGTTCTGGCGAGCCATGTGCCAACTGCCCCGGGGCCAACTCCACGGAGGGTGCACCTCCACCCCCATCGCCACCCTCTGTCGGGCGAGAGGCTGAAGCCCAGTGGACAGAGACCTGCAGCCCATATCTCAGGCTGCTCCTGAGTCTATACTAATAGCACTTAGCTCTGGCCTCAAGAACCCTTCTGCCACTGAGTTGTGACTTCCCTCTCCTCCGCTCTGGCTGTTACTGGCAAGACTCCCCAGGCGGGGCCTCCCCGCCTCCCATTCCCATTCTCCTTTCTGAGCTCGGGTCTCAGGTAACTGACACATGACCATCTGGAACCAACACCTGCTTTTCTGAGAAGGCATTCCCCTCAAGGACGATCCAGTCACAGCAACTAAATCCTCATTTATTTGTGCAAGCATTTCCTAATATTTATAGCATACACTTTTCTTGCAATACCACACACATATACACATGCAATACACATGACATGTACAAATCCCCCCTACATATATTCATGTTTTATTATATACACTTTTCCCCATGGTAGAGATAACATGTGGCTGACAGAGGTCTGAAGCCACTTATTCTGCAAGCCCATCCTGGAAGCTGACTGGTGGCAGAGAGGAATATGAGCTGTCAGAAAGCCCAAAGCAATTTCAGAGTAAACTGGCAGGGGGTGGAGGGGGTGGGCACGATCCAAGTAACAGGAGGGCCTTGCTCAGAACCGTTTCCAGCTCCTAGGAAAGAAAGATGCACTTACAACTTCCTTAGCCTGAAACTTGAGGCTAAAATTCCCTACGATGATTAAGCCCAGTAGACCAGATGACCTACAGACTTGCTCATGTTCAAAGAGTCTCTGTGCAGTGCATTCAACTTATTAAAGAACATTAACTTTTCTTTTCAAAGCCTTTCTCTAATTCACAGAAAACCTGGGTTGACATTCCCAATTAGACTCAGTAGGCGTCTCAGTCCTACTGAGCCTGTAGGATCACACAGGCTAACAGCTGAGGATGTGATGTGGCCACACTGTGAGGAAAATACAGGCAGCCCTCAACTTGGGAACCTACCAGGCGATAGCAAGTGACCTTGGACAAGTCACTTAGCTCAGCTCCAAGCTTCAGTCTCCTCAGTGGTACCACGGGAACAACAGAAGAGTCCAGTCGTACCCTGGCCTCTGTCATCACTGAAATTTCCTCCTACTGGAGCCTGCAATGACTAACAATAAAACCTATTGCTTTATTGTTAGGAAGAGGGGTTCATCCTCGGGACAATATGGAAGAGGGAGGTAGGAGGATGCACCCTCCCAAGGCGCCCATCTTAGAGAAGAAGCCCCAGGGATGAGTAGGCGGTGGCGGTGTCAGAGGAGAAGGGAGAAGGCTGAGTCCCCGGGGGCCACATCGAGGAAGAAAAGGAAAGCCAAGGAGTCTACGGGCTTATCTGTGGCAAGGCCCGAGGAATCCCTGAACTTGAGGGCCATCTTCACCCCATCGGAGCACACTGCAGTTGACCGGACGGTGGTGATTTCTCCTCCACCGGCCTCCCACCCCATACCCGCTGGAACCCAGTTCCTCCTTCATACCAACTGAGGTTCAGGGGGACTCGGGCCTCAAAAGGATGGCCTTCTTCCAGGCTTCATGGGCTGCCCTAAAAACTAAAGCATTATTTTTTATGCTGTTTCCATGGGAATCCTCACTCTCAATAACCAACGTATAAAGGACCTTTTGTAAGAAAAACAACCCACTTTCCAGTCCAGGGCCACCCGAGCCCATGGAGCTATAGCGAAGTACACACCTTCCCATACCAAGCAGAAGCTGGTGGTAATGAAATGACAGGGGAGGGGAAAACCAGGGTCAAAAATAACACAGACGTCCCAAAGTAACACGCCAGAGAGCAAAGACGACAGGAACTGGGCTTGGTCCGGTACTAGTCTGAATCCCCGACACCAAGTAGGCACACAAGAAAAATTTGCTATTGAACTTTGGCTAAGTCATCTAGCTCCAGCCTTCAGTTTCCTCATCATTAATATGGAGCAATTAAAATGGTGTCATAGGATTTAAACAGAAATTAAATTTAATGAAAAAATGCACATGAAAAAGCTTGGTACTTCGAAGGGAACCAGCACATATGACCCTCTATTATGTGCTAGGAATAGCACATAACCTGGAAACAACCTTGGAAAGTGACGATGATCGGGGGGCGGGGTGGTAACAGTAATGGCTGTTGCTGTTTGGTTTACTCTGTCTTACGACTACCACATGCCAGACACATCGTCTCATTTAGTTCTTACAACCACTTGGGAGACAGATATCATGTCCCCTCCATTACAAATAAGGAACCTGTGATCCCAGTGAAGCCAGGACTGCAACTCAGGTCTGTCTGACCAAAAAGGCAAAAATCGATGAATACAGACCCCTTCGTTCACTTAGTGAATAAAGATGCCTTCGTTCATTCTTCATATATTTACTGACCATCTTCTGTGTGTCAGGCTTCTGTGGAAGGCACTTGAAATAGAGCAGAGAAGAAGACAGACACTGTCCCTACTCCCATGTAGCCTGTGGCCCAACAGGGAGAAAAAGACAATTAAGCAAGCAATTACTATGATAGCAGGTGGTTAGTCAGGGTTCTCCAGAGAAACAGAATCAACAGGAGATATGTATGATATTACAGAGACACAGAGAGAGATGAAGGGAGGGATATTTATTTCAAGAAACTGGCTCACAATTAGGGGAGTAGGCAAGTCTGAAATTCACAGGGCAGCCTAGCAGGCTGGAAACTCACAGAGGGTTGCTGTCTGAGGTATAACTGCTTCTTCCTCCAGAAACCTCAGTCTTTGCTCTCATGGCCATCAACTGATGAGATCAGACCCACCCCACATTATAGAGGGCAATCTGCTTTTACCTAAAGTCAGATGATTATAAATGTTAACCTATCTACAAATTCCTTCACAGCATTATCTAGACTAGTGTTGGACCAAACACTAGTTTGGGAGGGGGTGGTATATGGAGTGTTAAGGAAACACAGAGAAGAAACCTGAGGATTTAGGAAATGTTGAAAGATTTAAGAAATAAGCAGGAATCAGAAGCTCAGAACGTTCCTCAGAAACTATGGAAATTTACTTATCAAAGACTTAACTCCTCATACAAATGTACCTGGGACGGACTCCCTAGTTAAAGGAGCCCCAGTGAATCCTTCTGAGAACCAAATACTTCCTTAGTCCATCAGTCTGCTTCCTAATATGATATGAGGGGGTATCCTTACACCGTATTTTCATAAAGTGAGTCATGGTGGTGTACACCAAAGGACCTTAAAGGCTGGGAGCAGGGCGTCTGAACAGTAATGAGACCAAAAAGAAAGGGGTGCGTGTACATCTAGCTATTACCAGGTGCCCCCAATTCCTGAGAACGCTAGGGGTCAACAGAATCTCCCTCCTTCCCATCCACTAAGGACAAATGGCCATGTCCCACTTAAATCTTCCAACCTCATCCTCACTTGAGGACCAGAACTGCGGGACCTACAGCTGAGGAGACCACAGCGTGGGGAGGGAAAGAGGAGAAGAGGACTGTGTTTTGTTATTTGGTCACCGTAAGGTCATCTGTTTGGTGAAACCGCAGAGGAGTCTAACTTTTTAACAAGCAGCTCCCAGTGGGAATCACTCTCTCTCTCTCTCTCTCTCTCTCTCTCTCTCATTAGCAGGCAGGAAGGGTTCTCTGCTGCGGGTGGCAGTGAACTCCAAGCCCCAGAAGGCCTGCGGGTGGAGAGGCAGGAGGTAACTCTTCCTCGTCAGGCAGAGGAACACATGGCCCCTGATCCAGTCTCCCCAGGGGCCACTGCTGCCCCAGCCCCGCCTCCACTCCCCCCACCCCCCACCCCAGGGAAGGCAGGTGCCAAGCTGCTCTCTCCTCCACGTGGATGGCTGGAAGGAGAGCCAGATCGGGATCCCTGTCAGTTCTGCTCAACTTAGCAGACGTTCCATAAAGATCTGTTGAATGGACGAATGTATCTAGACCGTACGACAGGAGCACCATATCCTCTTTAAATACAGACGGAGCAGATGCCTGGAAATGCTTTTCCGGTTGGAAGTGAGGATTCACAGAGAGCCTTTCACATACTCTGTGGGTCGTGCTACCTGTTTATAAAGACCTAGGATCAAGGGAAGGCCGCCTAAATCGTAGAGAAGGAACAGGATCTGCAGCCCTGGCCTCCCTGGAATGCAGCTCTGATTCGAGCAGGTCAGCCTTAACCTGTGTGCCAGACTCCTCGTCTGTGGGAATTGTGGGTGAACTCGTAACAATCACCCCTTATCCTGAGAGGCAGCAGTCCGTAACGGCCTCTCCCCACTTTGAACAAAGTTCCCCCTCCGTCCCGACTGCCTTCCCTCCTCCCTCCGTTCAGCCAGACCCTCCCTCCCTTCAGGGTCTGCCTCCACATCACCTCCTCTGAGAGGTCCTCCCGGAGCCCCCAGTGAGAGCCTGCACTCTCTCCCACTTGCCGTGACAGTGACCAGGTGCCACCAGCATGACGCCCACCCCTCTAGTTAACTATAGCTTGGCCCTAGGGCACTAACATCCTGGGATTCCCTATAGTCTGTGAGCTTCTTGCAGACAAGCACTTCCTCAAGGTGCGCATCGTATCAGGAGCTCAATAACTAAATATGCGGACAGGCATGCAGAGTGGTGCGATCAAATAACAGATTGCCAAGTCCAGGCTCATTTTTAGTAAAGACTTTTTCTTACACAATAATACTACAAAAACGTTTAAAACACTATCCCACCATACAAACAAAATCAACTAATATGTTTTTCCCTGTTCTCCCCCAGACCTTGTCCATAAGCACAGGTAAGATTTATATAGTTATATTCAAAATACAAACACAATGTTAGCCTCCAATATCTTTCCCCTTAACACTGCCTCTCTAAACATGTTTTCACTTGGGACCGAAAGCCTGTATTTTGTCCTGAGAGTCTCCTCATGGGGTTTCTAGAACAATCAACCCAGCAGATGTCGAGCTGTGCAATTCCATTCTTTTGTAACAGAACATTTTTTTCCCATAGGCAACTTCTCTTCCCCAGGTGTTAAAGCAGATTTTCCTTTCTCGTTTTCCAGAACATCAAAGGTCTATTTTCACACGAAAGCACTCAACGGAATATGTAGTAAAACAAACTGGCCTCCCCCAGAAGCCTCACCCATGCAGGATCCTCCCTGGTGAACGGATTCCTAGTACAGATTTGGGAACCACCCCGTGAATACCCAACTCCTGGAATCCAGAATCCTGCCCAACGCTTCTCAGATCTCTGACCACCCCTGGCAGCCTGGCCCCTTTCCCCTGGGCTCTCCGCACCACAAGCCTGTGGTTCCTCCCTCTCTCCTCTCCCTCACCAGCGAGCCCAGCCTGGCCCAACCCCGTCCCTGATGTCTGCCTGGGGCTGTCCCCAGCGCCTCCCCACAGCCACTCCCCTAACCCAGGATTTGCCGCCACCACACACCCCGGGGACTCTGCCTGAGCTCTCATTTATCTGCCTATTTACATCAAAAGGAACAATGCGCTCCCATCAAACGAGGAAAAGGCTGGCTTGCTGTCATCTCAGGGCTTTTTATAAAATAAAGGGTCAACAGGACTGCGTATCATCTGGCTTCTCCAAACACAACACACAGAACCCCAGGAAAGTGTGACAAGCTCAACAGATGCTCCCCAAATGCTCCCAGTACATTAAAAAAAAAAAACACCTCTGACTCTGTCCCAAGGCAGGAAAACAGCATTAGGGAAGACGCGTCCTACCAAAGCAGCAGTTTCTGTGTCGTTGAATGAGAAGTATGTTTTAGTGTCCGAATTCCTTTCCCAGAAAAACGAGCATGACTTTCAACCTCCTTATGGACTGGGGAGATGCAGATTCAAACCACAATGAGCCACCACAAAACTGGCAACAGTTAAAAAGTCTGATAATAACAACTGTTGGTGAGAATCCGGAGCAATGGAAACTCCTACCTATCTACTCCTAGCCATACAAATAACGCAAGAAGGGGATCTTTAAACACAGCTTCTAGCACACTTCAGGTGTCCGGACCCCATGACTTGGCAATCCCACTTCCGGGTGCACATTCTTATGAACTCTCCCATACGTACACCAGGAGGGATGCACGAGGATATTCACAGCAACACTGTCTGAGCAGACAAATCGGGAACTCCAATGTCCACTGAAAGGAGAAAAGACAAACTGTGGTCTCAGTGCACAGCAGCTAAAAGACATCCATGGGGCAGCTCATGCGGACAGCAAGCTAAACGCCACAAAGTATTCTTCGAGGGTGGAGAGAAGCAAACCTCATGGGGTGGGTGGGTCCGCGCTTCAAACTAGGGAGAAACACACCGGCCTGTGAAGGGGGCTGGGAACAACATTCCACTTCTCAGCCACGCGGTGACTATGTAGGTTACTGTTTTGTTGGTGTTCATCCTTGACTTGTGCACGGCACGTGTTTTTGTACCTATGCAATATTCTACACATGGGGGAAAAATAAACTCAACTCAAGGCCTCTCCCCTCCGTACGACCGTTTTTTTCCTCTGGGACCTCTCGTCCCCCCTAAAGGAATTACGTGTTAAGGGCTCCCAGCACTGACTACCACCCTTTTCCCTTGAGCCAAGTCAAAATTCTATCAAGGAGACACAAAACCAAAAGGGAAATGAATCTATTCAGACTGCAAAGCAAAATCTACTCTAGAAAAAATCTCTGTACTCACAGCACGTGCTAACTGGGGTTGTACCAGCACAGACAGTGCTTCTGGGATGTTTCTCCTAAGAAGGAAGCTCCCAGTCCTGGGTACTCTGCACTGCCATGCCTCTTCCAGAGAAGAAACAGAGCTTCCTGAGACTTCCTAGGACCCAAGGGGTCAGAGACAGACCTCACAGGCAGCACGCAGAGCTTCCCTCTGGAGCATTAGCAGTGGAATGGGTTCCTTCAACAAGAAACACAGCTCATCCTCTTAACACGGACAAATTCCTAGTCCTTTCCCGCTCAATTCACCCTTCAATCTAGCGAAATTTTCTCTGTATCACTACTGTCCCCTCCGTTCCAAGAAGTCCCCAAAGCTACTGGTGACCAGATGTTGTCCTGCCCCTGAGCCAACTGCCCCTTCCTCCCCCACAGCGCCACCCCCTACCCTCCACCCATCTGGTTCAGCTGAGTCACACACCACCTTGGTCAAGTCACCTCCTCGGACTCTCAAGAATCCATCCCTACGCTGCCATCCCTGCTTCCACCCGAGCCAAGTGATCCAGGGTTCGGTCTCTAGTCTTCCCTCTCCGGATTCACTCTCCTACCATGTCACAGTCCTAGCTAACGCGGTTCAAGGAAGCTGACCCCACGTATTAAGTAGATAAAGTCTTTCTCACAGCAAAGTCAAAGCTGTATCGTAAACCACCCCTGCCTCTACCTGCATCTTCTCTCCTCATCTGAGCACACATTTACTGTCTTCTGAATCAAGTCATGTGATATAATAATATAAACAAAACAGTAATAATAACGCCTACCTACCGCATGTTTACAGTGAGCCTAGCAACGCGCTGGTCCATATAAGAGTACACAAAAAAGACAGAGACACAGTCGCCCATGTACCTAACCACAGAAAGGGATTTGGTTAACTGAAAAAAGCAGGCTGCAAAATTATACGTATAAAAGGATCTCGTATTTGTAAATCATAATATATATTTTTAGTACACACAGAAAACACATGGAAGAATATATTCCAATTCATTAACTGTAGTAGTGGAGGACAGGCAGCCCTATATAGGTACCTTCACTTTGGATGCTATGAATTCTCTAATATTTAATTTTTTATTCTGAGCATGCATTATTTACGTAATAGGGAGTTTTTAGAAATAAATTTTAAAAGAAAGAAAGCCAGACAAAATTCCAACTCTCAGGAAGCTTCCATTTTGACTGCTGAAGTAGAAGTCGACACACAGAATGAGAGTGAACAAGACAGCATAAAAAATCCAGTTACCGGCTCCTTCCAGGAGAAGGACAGGATATCACAAGATGCCAGCCGTCCAACTCGCGCAATGGACGCCAAAGGAATTAGAAGCAGAGATCAGCTGGACGCAAGTTTTCAGAAGGGTGTGCAGGCAGAGAGGGAGTTGCTACGGCGATGGACGGAGAAGGGAACAGAGGGATGGCGTGAAAAGGGGGCCAAGCCAGGAGTGACAACCTCCCTGGACTCTCTCAGGTCTTAGTTTCCCAGTTTCCAAAGCCGTATGGAATAATCTGCCCTCCCTATAAGTAGATCATTTTGAGTGCACAGAAGCCAAATATAATATCAGCCAAGCCAAAAGGAATATCCCAAATATACCTTCTGAAAAAAATTTCCTTTAAAATAATCTTAGAATGACTAAGAAATGCAAAGAGAGTTTACAGAGTTCCCCTATACCCTTCACCCAGCTTCTTCTAATGTTAGTACCTTACATGAACCATAATACGTTTATCATACTGAGAAATTAACATTAATTCCATACTATTAACCACAGACTTTTTTTGGATTTCACTTGTTTTTCCACTAATGTCCTTTTTCTCTTCCAGGATCCAATCTAGGATACCACACTGCATTTAATATAACTTGCTTTTAAACAAGCGAACATTTTATGATTATTTATTCTCTCTTGCTAAGAAAATGTGCTGGCACTCAGGGCAAAGACTTCGTCCTTCTCCTCACCATCAAAGAAAGCAATCTTTGACAGATCTGCCAGCCTCCAAAGGGAACAGAATTTGATCCACAGCTAGATAAAAACCCAGACAATGACCAAACCTCTTAACCCTCCATAAGCAGCCACAACCCTGGCCTCTCTCCACGGCGGCAACTAACTGGTATTTAAAAGTAATTTATGTTAATTGCAATCGGGCATATATGAACATTACAAAGCAAGTTGGCTTCAAACAAAAAGGCTCAAGAGAGGAGCCTAACAAAAAATTAATTTTGTAAAAGACCTATTTCTTATTCCAACTTGTTTTTAAATATGTGTTCTGAGTCACATCCCATTAACCAACTCAATTTATTAAATAATCTCAGGGCAACCAACTACCTCGGATCATGCAAGGATGAAATCTTGCATAAAAAAGAAAATGAAATATCTATACATAAACATTAAGCAGGTAGTCAGCTGTGATGACCAGAGAGGATTATTTTTTTTAATTTTTTTTTTTTTTAACCAGAATTTGCGGTACGGCAGAAAGAGGAAGGTACCTGAACCAGTAACTCACACTCTGCGAAGAAAAATTTTCTCCTTGAGCGTGAGACTATAAAAAAACGACGGGTTCAAAGAAAGTCCTCTGGAATTCCCTCCCCGTAACAGAAGTCTGTGACGGGAGAAGGCCCCATATTCTCAAAGACCCTTCTTTTAGCTGAGGAAATGACGGTGCTGTTTTGGCATTTTAAAGCAAGAACAAATACTTCAGCTATAAAATCCACTTTGTAGATTGAATCAGCAAGACAGCTGTTTATACAGAAACCCTTTCCTCTCTCCCTCCAAGCCCCTCAGTGATTCCTATCAGTAATAAAACACTGGCCAGAACAAAGAAAAACAGAGTCTGAATAGGATAAAAAGGCACCAAGAACACACCCCGCCATCTTAATACCAACCCAGCCCCCTGCTCCAAATGATGCTTCTCAACCTATCCTGCTTGTAATAGAAGAAAAAAAAAAATGTCCCCAAAGCAGACCAGCTTTTTGTGGCAGAGCCAGAAACTGGGTTGTTATTTGTGTAAAATGCTCCATGGGTGTGACACGCTGCATCTTTGATATGCCCTAGGCTTTGAAGTTTGCTCTCTTTTTAGCCACAGGGAACCTGCATGACTCACCAGCACTCTTCCCTCTCCCCCGCCTCCCCACCATGAGCCACCATACTGAACACGCGTGGCAGCAGGACCACCGGATTGATTCCTGAGTGACAGAGGCTCGAGGAGAGGAGAGACAGGAAGGCACCTGAGCATCCATCATGGGAAACGAAATCCCAAGAAGCCTGTTGGTCCTGGAGGGTGAACACTCTCCCACACCCCAATTCTTTCCTGCTGACCCTTCAAGGCCCAAGTCCAACGCCCTTCCACTGTGAAGCCTTCCCGACTCTCCCGCTACTCCCCCCTCGCAGGTCCCGTACCACCTTCAGCATCCTTCACCTGTTGATTTAGCACCTACACCTGCTGACGACCTGCCTTCCCAAACAGACTGCAACTCAAGGGCCAATTGGCCCCTTCCTCATCTCTGTAACCCCAGCACCATGCCCTGCACCCAGCCCAGAGCAGGGGATCCACAAATGTTTGTTCAGTGAATGAACACGACTCAGCTACCCCCAGAAACCACATTACTAAATGCTAATTACCACTCGCTGCATGAATAATGAATGAGGAAGTGAACTAACAACTGTCTCCTTGTTAGCCAAGTTGCCAAGTCCTTCAGGAGCACAAAGAAGGGATCAACTGACTTGCGGCCATCGTCGGATGGTTCAAAGACGAGACGGCCCGTCTTGAAGGGGTGTGCGAGAGGCAGGGAAGGAGGGCCACGCCCGTCCTGCAGCTGGCAGCACGCTGAGATTTTTTACCAATCCAGCTCACTTCCCCAGGGCAACAAGTCCCCTGGAGCTGGTCTTTGTGTGGCAAGCTCAGAGATGCCAGCAGGAGAGCCCAGCTGTCCGAGGACAGACTCAACTGCGCCTTTGCCCACAACCCACCCCAACAGGGCCACGCCTCAGCTCACTCATCTGCCACAGCCCCCTGCACCTGCCAGTACTTAAAACTCAAAGCCAGGGCTTCCCTGGTGGCGCAGTGGTTGAGAGTCCGCCTGCCGATGCAGGGGACATGGGTTCGTGCCCCGGTCCGGGAGGATCCCACATGCCGTGGAGCGGCTGGGCCCGTGAGCCATGGCCGCTGAGCCTGCGCGTCCAGAGCCTGTGCTCCGCAACGGGAGAGGCCACGGCAGTGAGAGGCCCGCATACCGCAAAAAAAAAAAAAAACTCAAAGCCAGATACCCAAGCAGCATCCAACTGGAGTGCTGTACCGGAGCAAACAACCAGGCAAGATTTACGAGAAAGGAGGCGGCGATCTCTTCCCCCCTTACTGGAATGAAAAGGTCATATTCATTTGATCTGGTGCCGGTTAGAGCCAGATGCTCCCAAGTCCAGGGTTCATTCTACCCATCAAAAAAGACGCAAGTCTGTCTCCCGCATTTGTTATCTGTAGACTTTTGAACGATGGCCATTCTGACTGGTGTGAGGCGGTACCTCACTGTAGTTTTGATGTGCATTTCTCCAATAATTAGCGATGTTGAGCATCTTTTCATGTGCCCATTGGCCACCTGCACGTCTTCTTTGAAGAAATGTCTATTTGGGTCTTCTGCCCATTTTTCAACTGGGTTGTATGAGCTGTTTGTATATTTTGGAAATTAAGCCCCTGTCCATTGCATCATTTGCAAATATTTTCTCCCGTTCCGTAGGTTGTCTTTTCGTTTTGTTTATGGCTTCCTTCGCTGTGCCAAAGCTTGTAAGTTTGATTCGGTCCCATTTGTTCATTTTTGTTTGTATTTCTATTGCTTTGGGAGACTGACCTAAGAAAACATTGGTACGATTTATACTGGAGAGGGTGTGGAGAAAAGGGAATCCTCCAACTTGTTGGTGGGAATACAAGTTGGTGCAGCCATTATGGAAAACAGTATGGAGGTTCCTCAAAAAACTAAAAACAGAGTTATTATATGATCCAGCAATCCCACTCCTGGGCGTATATCCAGAGAAAACTTTAATTCAAAAAGATACATGCAAAAAATAAAAATAAAAAAGATACATGCACACCGCTATGTTCGTAGCAGCACTATTCACAATAACCAAGACATGGAAACCACCTAAGTGTCCATCAACAGATGACTGGATAAAGAAGATGTGGTACATATACACAATGGAATGCTACTCAGCCATAAAAAAGAACAAAATAATGCCATTTGCAGCAACACGGAGGGACCTAGAGATTATCATACTAAGTGAAGTAAGTCAGACAGAGAAAGACACATATGTGTTATCACTTATATGTGGAATCTAAAATTTGACACAGATGAACCTATCTATGAAGGAGAAACAGACTCACAGACATAGAGAACAGACCTGTGGTTGCCAAGGAGGGGAAGCAGATATGCACTGGGAGTTTGGGGTTGGTAGATGCAAACTGTTATATATGGAACGGATGGACAACAAGGTCCTACTGTATAGCACAGGGAACTATATTCAATGTCCTGGAATAAACCATAATGGAAAAGAATATAAATAAGAATGTATATATACGTATAACTGAGTCGCTTTGCTGTACAGCAGAAATTAACACAACATCGTAAATCAACTCTACTTCAACTAAAATAAAGAAAAGAAAAGAAAAGAAACAAGTCTGCCTCAGGAAGCCTTCATTAGGGTCATCTGTAGGGCCCGTCTACCCCCCTATCCCACACCACGGGGGAGAGGCAGAATCAGAGATGTACAAACACACTTGAGAGAGACAAAAGAACTTTTTCCAGTTTCTCTGAATAAGCCTTAGAGAAAGTGAACATGCATCTACATCTAATATCCTATATTCCTTAAAAGAAAATAGAAGCACTGATTATATATTCAGAGGATGTGCTATACATCCAGGAAAAAATTATGATCAGATACTTGAGCCTTTACTAATTGTGCAAATAATCACGTCACGGCAAGGTACCACCGAGCACTGTCCGTGTTTGGGGCGGGGGGGGGGGGGGGGGGAGGAGGCGTGCTCTCACTGCCCAGGAGCTCACAGCAGGCCTCAGCCCACCAGCACCCCCTCTTCCCTACGCAGGCCAGGAGCTTCCCAGAGCTCCACACATACCCCTCAGTGGCTCCGTACTCCAAGCTGGAAGCAGGACACGTCGTGTGAAGGTCCTTGCAATGGTCAGGGCCCTGGGTCTCCCTCTCCCCAGCCTGACCTGCCACCACAGGCTCTGGAGCAAACACCACTCCTGATTCACCAGGAGCACCACTGATTCACCTCTGAAAACCACAGGAGCTCAATACTGCCAACCAAGTAGATGGACTTTTTTTTATTAACCTTGGCCCAAGCAGTAAATTGTTCAAGTGTCCTCAGTTTTGCAATCGAGGCCCTCTACCAAGAAAATAAAATCTTACATTTTGGTTCAAAAGATTAGCTCTTTACTTAAAAGGCTCTGATTCTGGAACCTTTGGTACTGGGAATGAACTCTCTCCTTGACCTAGCTCGTTCCGTAAGCAAATGGGTTTTCTTAAAGTGGGGTACACCTACAATAAGGAGGGTCCTTTCTCAGAGTAGAGCATGCATCTCCTTCACCTCCCTAAAATCTTAAGCTCCTAAAGGCAATTGACAGAAAGGCTGTAGAAACTCTTCCATCATTCCTGGCCCCAAATACTCCCAAGGGCAACATGGAGCCACCTCTCCACATGGCATACCTCGAGGACCCGGTTACAGTCTCAGACAGGGGGGAACCCCAGCAGCTGGAGATGCCAGGGGGTTGGTTCTTACACCAGTACTGGCTCAGCACTGACTCACCATCTCTCCAAATACCCCCGCCCCCCACCCTACTCCCCTGGAGTCACCAGGCCTAAGGCACGGGGGCAGGGGGGGCAGTTAACTCTCACTGCCACCTTTCCATACTCACTCGGCTTCTGCTCTTGTCCAGGCCCTGTTCTCTTAGCTAAGTGGTCTCCCTCAAACCCCACAACGCTGCTGAGAATTTTCTTTCTAAAAGATGAATTTGGTCCTGCCGTGCTTACAAAGCCTGCATGACTCCAGAATGGCTTCGGGTACAGGCCATATCAAGGCATATCTTGGCTTCAAACACAGAATCTTTCCTGTTCTTGCCGCCCATCCACCTGTCCAGCCTCTTCTCCCACCCAAACCCTGACCCCGCCCTCCAACCCCCTTCCCCCGAGACCGCTGCCCCACCGCTCTGTCCTGTACTCATGGTACACCCGAGGATCTTCCCAGCCCCCAACCCAGTCCCCACAGATGCACCTCCTCCAGGGATCCATCCCCTCCTGTGTCCTCCTACCTCTGCCTCCATCACAGCATTCTCCCAACCCCGCTGAGGATGGGGGCTATTTTGTGTTTCGCTTGCATCCCTGTATCCCCATCTCCGGAACAGTGCTCAGCCTACGGCAGGGGGCAGGGGGCAGAGGGAGGGGTTGGGGGAGTGGCCTCAGTCTGTGAATTTACCAACCCTCTCTTGCTTGTCCCGGTTCTTAGGAGAGGGTGCTAGTGAGGCTGGGGTCCTGAGTCCCAACCCCTCAGGCAACCTTGCCCTACACTTGGAAAAAGCCAGCTCAATGGCCAGCCACCTGACTGCTGGCCACAAGGGGGGCGCGGCCAGAGTGCACAGACAGCTCGGCACGACCCAGTCCCAGCGCAGCGAGAACAACTCCGGCGTGTGCCCTGCTGATGACGGGTCAGGTGTGTCATCTCTGCACATAAGAAAAAGCAGCGGAGTCAATCCATCTTCCAGCATCCTATAACGGTCCTAAGCGGCATGTTTAGCTGTTATTTCAATAAGCCTTATTAAGACCCAATTTTCTTGGGTCTTCTTTCAGATTCTGCAGCATTAAAAGCCTCGCTGCTTAATTACATTAGGAGCACCTGTATATATTATATGCAATAAGTCAACTTTAATTTACCACCACACAAGGCTATTCATCTTCTCCGGGTTATTCATTGCTCAGTATTATTGGTGCTGAACTGTATCCTCTCTGCTGTAAGAAAGAACAGTTGGGGTAAGAAAAGGCAAAGCTGTATTCCGGAACGCTCCAGGATCCTGATCACACATGTACACGGCAAAAAGGCAAGGAAAAGAAACATATAAGCGAATCTTGGCAATCTGCTCCTTGCTATTTTCCCTAAACACTCCCCCACGTGCACACACACACATACCAGTTATCCACTGAAACAGGCCCGCAGCTCTTGCCAGCAAAGTCAGAACCAGGCACGGGGCGCTGGTTTGGCCAGAAACAGGGACACGCTGCAGGCCAGAGCAGACGATCCTCCTGTCACTTCACTGCCGCCGGTGCTGGCCCAGCCCTCGGACGACGCGGGCCCGACCCCACAGATCCAGGGTCAGAGATGAGCAGCTTGCAGCCATCCACACCCGCCACGCCCACGCAGTGCCCAAATCAGGCAACCTGGAGTAGGCAGAACTGTTGCCACATAATCCGAGCTGAAGACGGACACTGGGATGACACCGGGGGCCCTCGTTCCTTGAGAATCTGAAAAACGCTGCCGTTAAGGAGTCACAAAGCTCTGTGCAGACCCACACCCTCACCCCGCCCCCCGCGTCAGCACCACCTGGGGCCTTCAACTGAGGCCTCGATTTCAACACATCCAGGGAAGGGCCCAAGTGATTTTTCTGCACAGTGAAGTGTAAGAACCACGAACGCTCATAAAGCCTCAGGAGTAAGGCTGACCATCCATTCCAGAATAACACACTGGAGTAATTGAAGTAAGAGTAGGTTCCTTCCTCCTTGCCTGGTTCTAGGCTCGGCACTTCACTTCCATTAATTCCTCACAACCACCCCAAAGAAGGCACTGTACTCTCACCACATTTTACAGATGAGAAAACTGAGGCACAGAGAGATCAAATAACTTGCCCAGAGTCCCATCTTCATACCTGGCCAGGTAGTCTGGTCCCAGCACCTATGCTCTCAACCACTAGGCTATACTGCCTCTCCCAGCCCTGATCCCCACACCCGCTCCAACTGGACAAGCGTCTTTTGCTCTACATGAGAGGGAGGCCAAAGACACTGAGACATCACGGGCCTCACACACAGCCCGTAAAGCCGTCTGGCTCCCCCAAGTTCAATATCTAAAGCTGGGCTTCCCTGGTGGCACAGTGGTTAAGAATCCGCCTGCAGGGGCTTCCCTGGTGGCGCAGTGGTTGAGAGTCCACCTGCCGATGCAGGGGACACGGGTTCGTGCCCCGGTCCGGGAGGATCCCGCATGCCGCGGAGCGGCTGGGCCCGTGAGCCATGGCCGCTGAGCCTGCGCGTCGGAGCCTGTGCTCCGCGACGGGAGAGGCCACGGCAGTGAGAGGCCCGCGTACCGCAAAAAAGAAAAAAAAAAGAATCCGCCTGCCAATGCAGGAGACACAGGTTCAAGCCCTGGCCCGGGAAGATCCCACATGCCGCGGAGCAATTAAGCCCGAGTGCCACAACTACTGAGCCTGCATGCCACAACTACTGAAGCCCGCGCGCCTAGAGCACATGCTCCGCAACAAGAGAAGCCACCGCAATGAGAAGCCTGTGCACCACAATGAAGAGTAGGCCCCGCTCACCACAACTAGAGAAAGCCCGCGTGCAGCAACAAAGACCCAACACAGCCAAAAATAAATAAATTTTAAATATATATATATCTAAAGCTACTGCTTGGCGACTTGCTGGCAACACCCAGGTCTTGTCTCTGAGCTTCCCACGGATCAGAGGAAGCAAGCTTCTCCCCCACTCACTTACCGAAAGCTAGAAACGTCACGGTGCCTGGTGCCGATGGGCTCCCTTCCTCTGGCATGGCAGCCGAGCCGCTGGAAACTAAGCTAACATCACTAACTATTTCGTGGCCCTCCTTCTTCTCACCAAGGGAACGGTGATGGATTCTATGGCACACAACTGACTTGTTTACAAGCACGGCAGCAACATTCAACTTCCATTTGATAATCTGCCTTTAATCAGGGCCTAGTAAGATCCCTGGCCAACCAATCTCACCAGACACCCTCTTAAGGGCTCATCTTACAGACGACAGAGAAGCATAAAAGGGGAAAAGAGAGAACAGTGGAGTCCTAGCAAGAGAACCTTTTTTTTTTTTTTTTTTTTTAATGAATTCATTTCAAGTAAAAGTCCATTTTGTGCATTTGGTGGGGCCCGCTCCGGAGTGATGAATGTGTGTGTGCAGAGGATGAGAAGGCAGATTAAACTCACAAGCTTGTAACCAAACTCCTGGAGGCCCGAAACACAGGACTGCCGGGAGCCCGAGTACAAAGTCCCTCTGCGAAAAAGGCCTCCGTGAAGAGCTCCACAGAGAGGCTGGCCTGGGGGAGCATCCCTCTCCCTGCCTTCTCACTTGACCGCAGAGAGGACTACCGGGGTCATGGCCTGGCCCAGGTGACATGCCTGAGTGCCTTCCTGCTCTTGAATTCCATGAATATTTCATGGTGCAGGTTCAAACCCAAAGACCCTCAGAACGCAGACAGACCTTTCCCGTTCTTCCTGCACAGAAGCCACCTGCGGGGCCAGATCAGTGATTCTCAACCAAAGGTGACTGTGTCCGCAGGAGACATCTGACAATGTCTGGAGACACAGTCAGGTGTCACGGCTGGGGAAGGGGGGCCACTGGCATCTAGTGGGTAGAGGACAGGGATGGAGTTAAGCATCTCACAACGCACAATGCAGCCCACCACACCCAAAGAACTGTCCAGCCCAAGATATCAACAGCGCCGAGGCTGAGAACCCTGGGCCAGAGCACTGAAAGTAATCACACATCCATGCTCAATACCACCCTCTGCACCCCCACTCCTTCTATCACCGCTCTCGCCCATCACCTCACTAAATCAAGCAAGAATTAGAAACCGAACCGGAGCAACCTATAATCTGGGTGCTGAGGACCACCCTCAGCTCTCGGCTGAGGGTCTGCATGGTTAGAACATCCCTCAGTGTCTGGCGAAAGCTGCTCTCAGACAGGGGTCAGAGGAAAGGTGGGGGGACCCAGGAGAAGTTGGGCTGCCAACCATCTCGAATTGACTGGGAAGTTACCCCTAACTGAGCAGATCCCACCCGTGTAAGGATGGGGGTGGATCCTGCAGGAAAGAGATGGGGGCACAACGAACCTTCCAGGGCCTGGAAGCCCAGGCAGCACACTGCAGCCCCTCCGTCCAAATGAGCAAAATTAACCGACTGGTATAAGGTCTGATACCTGCAAAACCTCTGGCCTCTCCCAACAGCAACAGCCTGGCTGAACAGTCGGCACTGTGTAAGCGCCTACTGAATGCCAGGCATCGTGCTAGCTGCTCTAGAGAAGGTGTTTCAGTCCCCACAGCCGCCAGGCAAGTCTATTAGTCTCACTCTACATATGACACACACGAGGCTCAGAGAGGTCATGTAACTTGGCCAAGTCACACAGCCAGGATTCAATGCCAGAACTGTCTCTAAGAGAGGCCCTATCTACCAAACCACAATGCCTCTCTTCTGCCAAACATGTCTCTGGAAGAGGGATGGAGAAATAAAGCAGGAAGAAGCCCCAAATCCACCCTGGGCCTGCTCTCCCACACTCAGCCCTACTGTTGTTTGCAGAAGGGGATAGATAGTCTGACCACCTCCGTCTGGTCTATAGTGTCCCGCAAGGAAGCTGGCCCAGCACGATTCTCTCACTCCGGGCTCTGTCCTGGGTCCTCTGACCCTGGGACTGATTTCACTCACAACCTGCTGAAACCTATATCCTGCCCCCTCCAGGCAGGGCCTGTGATGGAACCCATTTGATTGCATGTAATTAACAAAAGAACCCGGGCTGGCCACCCGTGCAACCGTGAGGGTTTAATGAGGCAGGGAGAGAGCCCTCTGATGCCCTAGTTAGGAGAAGAAAGACCTAAAGTCCTAGAAGAACCTCAAGCCTCTTACCTGTGCTGAAGCCCCAGCCCCGACCTGCGTTTGGACACCCAACACAAAGCAGAACATCAAACACCAAGCACTAACCAACAAGTGCAGAACAGAAGCATGGGACCAACCGGGTCAGGGGAGAGTCAACACCCAAGACCCTGGGACTGAGGAACTGGAGATCCTCCCTCTGAAAACCGTCCATAATGCTCCCCGTCCTTGCCACGCCACTTCCCCAGGGCTGGCCGCGAAGGATTTATGGAAGAGATGATCCATCAGCCAACCATCAGCACCCACACTCAGGTACGACAGGGCTTCCAAGCTCAGCAGCCCGTAAGATACTTGGGGTAGCCCCCGTGGGGCTCAGTGTTCACCGAGGGAAGCAGTGTTGAGCTTCTTTTCTCTGCGCGGCACTGATTTCCCACAGGAACACGGCAAGGAGGCATCCTTGAGCTCCTCATGAGGCCCTTGCAAAGGGTCTTATTATGAAAGTTTAGAGAAGGAAGCGGGGGGGAAGAAAGGAAAGAAAGAGAAGAAGGAAGGGAGGGAGGTAGGGAGGGAGAGAAGGATGGAAGGAAGGAAGTAAGGGAGGGAAGGAACGGAAGGAAGGAAAGGAAGGAAGGAAGGAAGGACAGGAAGGAAGGAAAGGAAGGAAGGAAGGAATGGAAGGAAGGAAAGGAAGGAAGGAAGGAAAGGAAAGGAAGGAAGAAAGGAAGGAAGAAAAGAAGGAAGGAAGGAAGGGAAGAAGGAAGGAAGGAAAGGAAGGAAGGAAAGGAAGGAAGGAAGGAGGGAAGGAAGGAAGGGAGGAAAGGAAAGGAAGGAAAGGAAGGAAGGAAGGAAGGAAGAAAAGAAGGAAGGAAGGAAGGGAAGAAGGAAGGAAGGAAGGGAAGAAGGAAGGAAGGAAGGAAGGAGGGAAGGAAGGAAGGGAGGAAAGGAAAGGAAGGAAAGGAAGGAAGGAAGGAAGGAAGAAAAGAAGGAAGGAAGGAAGGGAAGAAGGAAGGAAGGAAGGGAAGAAGGAAGGAAGGAAAGGAAGAAGGAAGGAAGGGAAGGAAGGAAGGGAAGGAAGGGAAGGAAGGAAGGAGGGAAGGAAGGAAGGAAAGGAAGGAAGGAAGGAAGGAATGGAAGGAAGGAAGGGAGGAAGGAAGGAAAGGAAGGAAGGAAAGGAAGGAAGGAAGGAAAGGAAGGAAGGAAAGGAAGGAAGGAAAGGAAAGGAAGGAAGGAAGGGAAGGAAGGAAGGAGGGAAGGAAGGAAGGAAAGGAAGGAAGGGAGGAAGGAAGGAAAGGAAGGAAGGAAGGAAAGGAAGGAAGGAAGGAAAGGAAGGAAGGAAAGGAAGGAAGGAAAGGAAAGGAAGGAAGGAAGGAAGGAAGGAAAGGAAGGAAGGAATGGAAGGAAGGAAAGGAAGGAAGGAAGGAAGAAAAGAAGGAAGGAAGGGAAGAAGGAAGGAAGGAAGGAAGGGAGGAAGGAAGGGAAGAAAGGAAAGGAAGGAAGGAAGGAAAGGAAAGGAAGCAAGGAAGGAAGGAAGGAAAGGAAGGAAAGGAAGGAAGGAAGGAAGGAAGGAAGGAAGGAATGGAAGGAAGGAAAGGAAGGAAAGGAAGGAAGGAGGGAAAGGAAGGAAGGAAAGGAAGGAAGGAAGGAAGGAAGGGAAGGAAGGAAAGGAAGGAAGGAAGGAAGGAAAGGAAGGAAGGAGGGAAAGGAAGGAAGGAAAGGAAGGAAGGAAGGAAGGAAGGGAAGAAAGGAAGGAAGGAAGGAAAGGAAAGGAAGGAAGGAAGGAAAGGAAGGAAAGGATGGAAGGAAGGAAGGAAGGGAAGGAAGGGAAGAAAGGAAAGGAAGGAAGGAAGGAAAGGAAAGGAAGGAAAGGATGGAAGGAAGGAAGGAAGGGAAGGAAGGGAAGAAAGGAAAGGAAGGAAGGAAGGAAAGGAAAGGAAAGGAAGGAAGGAAGGAAGGAAGGAAGGAAGGAAGGAAGGAAGGAAAGGAAGGAAAGGAAGGAAGGAAGGAAAGGAAGGAAGGAAAGGAAGGAAGGAAAGGAAGGAAGGGAAGGAAGGGAAGAAAGGAAAGGAAGGAAGGAAGGAAAGGAAAGGAAGGAAGGAAGGAAGGAAGGAAGGAAGGAAGGAAGGAAGGAAGGAAAGGAAAGGAAGGAAGGAAGGAAGGAAGGAAGGAAAGGAAGGAAGGAAGGAAGGAAGAAAGGAAGGAAGAAAAGAAGGAAGGAAGGGAAGAAGGAAGGAAGGGAAGGAAGGAAGGAAGGAAGGGAAGGAAGGAAGGAAAGGAAGGAAGGAAAGGAAGGAAGAAAAGAAGGAAGGAAGGGAAGAAGGAAGGAAGGGAGGGAAGGAAGGAAGGAAGGAAGGGAAGGAAGGGCGGAAGGGAAGGAAAGGAAGGAAGGAAGGGAGGAAGGGGCTTTTTGAGACTACTTATTTGCAGAATACTCTCAAGAGACCATGGATGTGCAGCGAGTGGGGCTGTTTTTTAATTCCCAATGCCATGAGAAATGTTACTCCAAAACTCTCTGCAGTCTCTCCAGGCTGGCCCCCCTCTTGGCCTCTGCTGTGTCGCCAAGCATCGCGTCCTACCCTGCAGGACCCTGCACTTCCTAGCAAGCCTCATCCCACCGCGGCGTTTTAATGAGTGGTACCCGTGTCTCTTCCCAACGCTGCCTGCTCTCTACCAGAACACACCTTCCTAATTCTGTTTGTTCACTCTAAAGAAGGCGAGGGGTGGGGTTTACTGGGAGGTCATTTTGCCTTAGGAAAGGAAGAAATTAAGTTGAGGCCCTCAGTGGGCTGGGGAATCCGTTCTCCATCAGACAAGCGACCTTGGGAAAGGTCAGTGGCAGCCCCTGGTTTATGGAACCCGGATACCAAGGCACGGTCACCTCTGAGAAGCACAAGTAGCAACAGTGGCACGCCAAACTCTTTTGTGGGGTGCCTCTTAAACCCTCCAGAAATCCGTCCAATTCCTTGCAGAATAGTGAAAAACAAAAGTGCTCTCAGCGGGGCGGGGGGGTGGGGTGGAGCCAGGAGGCAATTATGAACAATTAGTAATCAATGATTCTCAGAGACACTGATTTAGGCCGGCATGACCGTCGAGGAAAATGCAAGGACACACCGCTTCAAGGAGAGGGAGGAAAAATCGCCACAGGCCACCTTCAGTTTTCCCCTCAAACACTTAAGATCTGTGCTCAGTCTTTATTTTTTTATTATTTTTTAAATTCATCTGTATTGGAGTATAGTTGATTTACAATGTTGTGTTAATTTCAGGTGTGCAGCAGTGAATAGCTATACGTATACATATATCCACTCTTTTTTAGATTTTTTTCCCATATAGGTCATTACAGAGTATTGAGTAGAGCTCCCTGTGCCATACGATAGGTCCTTATTAGGTATCTATGTTACATAGAGTAGTGTGTGTATGTCAATCCCAATCTCCCAGTTTATCCCTCCCCCCCATCCTCCTTGGTAACTGTAAGTTTTCTACACCTGTGACTCTACAGATTCCACACATAAGAGCTATCATTTGATATTTGTCTTTGCCTGACTTACTTCACTCAGTACGACAATCTCTAGGTCCATCCATGTCGCTGCAAATGACATTATTTCGTTCTTTTTTATGGTGCTCAGCCTTTACGGAAAAATTTATTTGTAAGTTATTTCCTTAAATGCCAAAAAGCAAGTAAAACTACAGCCACCAGTTCTGTTGGTCCCCATGAAATTACTCGCCCCAAATCCTGGCAACAGAACAAGGAGTTAGGTATCAGTCGAAAGAAAGAAAAAGAAGAGCAGAAGGAACGGGGGGGGGGGGGGGGGGGGGGGGGGCGGAGGGAAGAAGAGAGAGAGAAAGCTACCTGGCTGATGAGAACAGCAGGGCCCTTTCCTTGCCCTCACCAGGAAAGCGGGGGTAGAAAACCCACTGGGTCTCCACTCCCACCGCGCCCATGGAGGATGCAAAGGTATCGATGCCTGGGACACAAAGTATCCTTCAGTATTCTTTTTTTTAATATAACCCCTCATCCTTCAAAACACCTGTTCAGGAAATCATATTGGCATGACAGAAAGTGCTAGGAGCCTTACTAACTGATAGGCAATCAGGAAAGAAAACATTTCTAAAAATATAATGATGCTTGCTGGGAAAACAGGATTCCGTTTGCGTAGAAATCCTCAGGAATACCTCTTCGGGGAGACGTTCCTGTAACTGTTTTTAAACATTCAGTTCTATACCACAGAATTCAAAACAGCTACTAAGAACACAGCAGCTTCCCAGGCACAGATACTGGCCTTCCACAGCGATTTTATTTGAAGGTTGCTAACAGCACACAGCTATGCATACTCTCCTCTGGGCCTCTCCTCCGCTGAAGTGTCGTGCCGCCCCCTCCCATTTATTGTATGTGTGTGGCTTTTTTTCTGATTTGCAAGCACCCAGAGAAGCGCCGAGGAATGGCGGGTCAATGTGAAAATGTAAAGATGCTACTAGCCTCCTAAACAGAGCCCCGTCTATGCCATTGCAAACTTCTTTAATGGTTCATCTGTTTGGTTTCTGCCGGTTTGTTTATCTAGTTACTCCAAGCAGTTAGAAGAAGACAGCAAAAGAAAACAAAAACAAAGGCTTTCTTCCCAGGAGGGAGAAAACGGGTATCCTTGAACCCAGAGAACTCCCCTCCCCTGCCTACCCTCGCCTCCCTGAAAGTTAGCTGCCCCCTAACCTTGAAAACAGAGTATGTTCCAATCCTTATCTTAAAAGGCCAGTCCCAGCTGAGGGATGCAAATCATCTTTCAAAAGTTGGAAAGAAGAAACTTCTGAGAAACCGAAGCTACTCTGCACCGAAACCTTCCGTCCCTTCCTCCTCCGAGGCTCCTAGAAAGGGGAGGGGTTAAGGGCAAAAACAGATCCAAAACCTGATCCCTGCTCAGCTCAGAGCCTCAATAAATTGTTACCAACTCGCCTCCCCAAATTCTCCACCTCTCTGCTCCCATTCCCACCAAGCAGCTGCCTCCCCCAGTGGGGGCAGGAGATGGCACCCTTAAGCCCTCCCCCCATGCTTCTCATCTCTATGGTGACCAGAAACACTCTTCACTCGGATAAACAGGAATCCCAAACTTAAAAACTTTCTTCTTCCCAATAACTGTCTCTGACCGTATTTTAATTAAATGATTTCTTTAAAAATTGGGGTCAGGAGACTTTCCCTGGCGGTCCAGTGGTTAAGACTCCACGCTTCCACTGCAGGGGGCACGGGTTTGACCCCTGGTCGGGGAACTAAGATCCCACATGCCGCGGCCACAAAAAAAAAATTGGGGTCAGAGCGTTTTATGTGTGATTACAGTCAAACCACACCACCCCATCTCCTCCTTCAACCAGCCTTACCCCCCAGTCACTTAAAAACATGTGTATTTTCTGGATTTCAAAGCCAGCTGTGGCTGCACAGCTGTAGGCAACAAACTTGTCAAGAGAAAAAACACTTATACACACCTCTAAAATACATACCTAGAGCACACAGGTTTATTTTTTGTTTGGAGTGAGAGACATGAGTGCGAGTTCTGGCCCAGTGGCTGAACTGCAAACACCATGGGGGGAGGGCTGGGGACAAGCACAGGCCTGGGCCTTAAGGACGCCTGAAACCAGGGCCACCTGGGAACCTCACAGCCAGGCGCCGCCAGGACAACCCCTCGGGGGTGGAGGGCCGGAGGGGCCTTCATTAAAGAGAAACAAGTCCACAAGGATGAAAAGAAACCAATACTCCAACACTGCTCAACTCTGCAGGCCCCTTTTTAGAATGAAAAAGGAAAATAAACCTTGGGCAGCGCTGATCCAGGGCATCAGAGCAATGGGCTTCCCCGCTGAGAGCCGCCCTGAACACACTTGAAATCGCCTAAAGTTGCCTATTTTTGTTGGCATCACGCCCCTTTAAGAGTGTTTGCAAATACAGAGCGATAGATATTTCCTAACTGAAGGCTCTCCTGAGAAGGAACAGAGCCCCACTGGGCACACTGTGAACACCCCCCACCCCCGCGCGCCCCGCCGAGTCCCCACCTAACTGCCACGTCAGCTGGGAGCCCCCAGGCTCCGGGAACGCACTCCTCCCCCCTACCAAAGACCATGCTTCTGGGGCGGCCACGTGTGTCCTCCACCCTTTCACATGCTCCACCAACTCTGATGACTCTGGAGCCAAATGTTCTCTTCCCATTCGCTGCCTTTCCAGGGTCTGGATGGAGTTCTTTTTGTCACTGTTGTGTGTTGTCGTTTCGAGACTTTTTTGGTTTGGGGGATTTCGAAGAAGACCCTTCTCTGCTAGCCCTTCTTTTTTTTTTGCGGTTCGCGGGCCTCTCACTGTTGTGGCCTCTCCTGTTGCGGAGCACAGGCTCCGGACGCACAGGCTCAGCGGCCATGGCTCACGGGCCCAGCCGCTCTGCGGCATGTGGGATCTTCCCGGACCGGGGCACGAACCCACGTCCCCTGCATCGGCAGGCGGACTCTCAACCACTGCGCCACCAGGGAAGCCCTAGCCCTTCTTTATTTTGTATCTAAATACATGTTCACATGCTCTTTAAGTGGCTTAAGGCTTGGCATCCATCTCAAACACATCTACAATGGATCAGGAAGCAAAATCTGTTTCTGATTATCACAGACAAATCAAGCCCCCCCTGAGCTGGAGAAAAAGATAGGAGCTCTGGTAAGGGTCCGAGACACAAAATGACTCCCGGGTCCTCCTGCCAACAGAGGAAGCATTTCAGCCCCAGGGGCTGACATTACTACCTGATGCCTCTGCTTATAAACTTCCCAGCCACCCACTCTGGAGAGTTTACGGGTGGGGACTCCACAGCTAGTGTTCTCTAGAAATCCTGGCGAGTTTGAAAGGGAAAGAAGGGGAGTAGGGAGAGGCCCAGGAGCCCCCTCTCCCCCGCAAAAAGGCAAGCCCCTAGCAGAGAACACAGCTGCGGGAAGATGAAAAACATTTTATTGTTTAAAGAGCAACACAGGGTTGCCGGACATGGGCAATTTAAAGTTAAATACTACTCCAGGCACAGCTGTTCGCAGTTAAAGGTGAGCACGTTCTTTCGAAAGCAGAATCATCCCTGCCAGAAGGGCGGCCTTCCACTCAGGTACCCAGATGTCTCCTCAATTATTAAAGCTTTAATAGGTGGCCACCCAACTGCCCTGGACGGCAAGCCTCTTCTACGACATATTTTCTTAGGGAAAAAAAAAAGTTTTGCCCTCCCGCTCTGTGCACAGAGCATAAACTAAACGCTTTAGGGAAGGTGAGTAGTATCTTGTCACTGAGGTAAAGGACTCAATTATAAAACCTTCCGAAGGATTCTCAAGGCACATCTACCTACTGTGACAGCGACTTAACGCAAAATCAAAAGACAGGCTAAAACATTTCCCCCTACACACCCCTTCCTACCGGCCTCCCACCTTTGCAGAACACAGAGGGGAGGAGGAAGCAGGGAAGGGGGCGCCCTGAGACCTAGACACTCCTCTGACATGAAGCAGCATCCTTTCCTCCTGAAAGACGAGCCGGCCACACACGTGCTGCTTGATCACATCGGCGAGAATCGCGGCTTGGAAGCCCGCACTACTTTTAGGATGGGATTCACTCTGCAGCCGGGGTGGGTGGCGGGGATGCAGGCATTCTCCAGGCCTCTGCCTTGTCTCAGTGCAAAATGAACACCCCGCAGGATGGCCCCTCGGAGGAGCGGCAAGGCTTGCAAAGAGAAACTTCCAGACTCCTGCTATCTGGGAATCCTTGGGAAACACGGGGCTGGCCTCCAGGCTGCTTTCCAGCCTCCCGAAGCCCTCTGTGAGTGTTTCCGTCTAAGCGCTCCCTCTGACCGCAAGACCAAACACACCTCGTCTGAAACGAACCCCAGTGACCCCAAGGAAAGACACGAGACCCCAAGGTCACCAAGGAAGGGACACCAACGCAGCCTGCAACCGAGCCTCACCTCCCGGCTTTGATCCCAGAGGAAATAGAGCCAGGGTAGTCAGAGCAGGGAAAAACTGCCAATGCTGATGTCCCCCGTCAGCCACTTCAACCTGGTGCCACGGAACATCCGAACTGAAGACACATTCCAGATTGTGTTTCATCTCCACCAGGATCCTCCACCTCCGTCCCGGGCATCCTCTGTCCGCTCCCGGCCCTGATCTCTCCCCGGGTTACCCCACGGAGCAGGTCTGTCGCTGGGCAGCTCTGGTAGTTTTCAGTCAACCTGACCACTTCACTCCAGAAGGTCCTTTTTACACAAAAGGCCTCACTGAGGCAGAACGGCTCACCTTTGATTTGCTCACCTCTCACATGTAAAGATGGCTCGAGGCCTCTGCTGAGCACGGCCGCACTCGGGGAAAGCCTGACACGCGCGCGGTCTGTCGGGAAGCAAGGCTTTTTAAAGCGTTCTCTGGAAGGCATGATCCTAGCTTGGGTCCTGCTGGAAGGGAAAGCTAAATGGAATGGGCTGGAACAGAATCAGCCCAGGAGAACCCAGCCGGAGATGGAGCAGCAACGCCGGTTCGCTGGGAGGCACTGGGAGAGGGAACCAGAGGCAAAGATACGCTCCCTGAAACACCCTATGTGTTTCTGTAGCATTTATGAACATCGTCCTCCAATAATGGATGCTGTGGTAAGTTGTTTAATGGATTATGTCCCCTGTCAGATGCAGACGCAGGGACTGTACTCCACTCCCCAGCTTTGGTCTGACTCCGGGTCAGAGCTCCAGTCACTTGCTGTGCGGTGAGCCAATCAGTCTTTCACTCCATCCGCCTCTGCATGGTGAACTCCAGACCGGAAGGAACAATTTGCCCTGCCCCGCAAAAGCCAAGCTGCCTAAGTGCTCCCACACTTCCTTCGACTTGGAGGATCTCTCCTCTCAAGATGCAGCTCCCGGAGGCCTCCTCTGATAGGCCTGCCCTGGCCTGCCCTCTCCTCCTCTGTGCCCCTCCTGTGCGTGGTCCAGCCGAGCATGGCCACTGTCCCCACCCTAGCACCCTGCCTGGTTTATACACCTGCCTCCCTCCAGCCTGGGAGCTGGGAGGGCAGGGCCAGTGCCTGAGTCTGAGTCTCTACAGGGCCCGAGAGCACCCTAAGAGACTATGTTTGTCCAGTACATGGCCTGGGCTGTGCTCATTTGCAGGGACCCCCTTTTGCCCCTCCCACAAGATGCTTTCTGCCACACTCCCTCTTTCCATCCTCCCTTCAAGGGCATAACAGTAATAGTATACCAACACCTCCTAAGGCTTTTCCACCTACAACACCTCATCAGGCCCGCCCCCGGAAAGGAAGTCAGGCGGCAGCGGGCGGGAGCCGGCTGGCCACAAGATGCCGCGGCCACCGCTCCCGGGGCAGGTGGCCGAAGAGGGCTGGACCCGCCCCCACTTCAGACACTCCTCCTGCACACACCAGGCATGAGAAACTGGTGCTGGTGCCTGTTTTTCACCAAGAGGGGAGGACTGCGGGAGAGGAAGCAATCGGAAGACTGACCCCTCGTCTGCCCGACACACTTAACATTCTGAAATCGCTAATGGCCTTTGCCCAGCCCTGCCTCAGTCAAGCCAGGCCTCTGAATTTCAGAGGGTACCAGACGTGGGCTTCCAAAAACTAACGTGAGTCTCCACACCTCTTGGCGATCGGCCCTCCTTTCCTCCCTCTTCCCTCCTGCTGCAGCTGAGATGTCACAGGCGGGGAGGATGCGGTCCCCACACCCGTGAAGCTGTCCGGTGCCCGGGAACACAGATGGGCCCACCCCACAGCTTCCTACGCCCTGCAGGGTACACAAGGCAGCCGGGGCCCACAGCCTGGGCAGTGGCGGATCACAGCCCGGGTATGTCGTCATCTAAGCTCCGGACCAGGTATCTCAGGCAGACGGCGCCTCCTTGACCGCAGATCTCCCTCCGCGGGAGGTTCTGTCCAAATCGGAACGTCAATGTCAATCTGTGCAGCGCGGCCGTCTTCTGGAGGTGGCCACACCTTGGCGAATGTCTCGGGCACCTTCAGTCGGACCTCTGCAGAGCTGTTCACAGTAAAAGCAGCTCCCACTTATCAAAGTGCCAACCACGCCCCAGACACCATGCTGAGTGAGCTCTTTATGAACGCTCTCAGGCAATCCTAGCAACAACCCTGTAAGGGAAATACTAGTCTTACATTACCCCACTTTACAGATGGGGAACTTGAGGGCCAGCAAAGTTAAGTGAACTTCCCAAAGTCCCACAGCCTAGGAAATTATTAGGCCAGAAAGAAAGCTCTAAGACTGCCCGCCTCCTAAGCCTATTCTCTCAAACCCTAAGCGCAGCTGGTTCCCACCACATACTCCCCCATCTTTCCTCAGTCTACAGATGAGGCAACGGAGACCCAGGGCTGCAAGGCAACTAGCCCAAGGTCAAGTTCAGCTACTCAGCACCGAGATAAGAACGAGAAGCCAGGCCTCTCCCGCTGCGCCTGGAACGTTCACATCCATGGTCAGCGGCCCTCCCTCCTGCCCCCTCCACGCCCGGCAAAAGGAAAACCAACCCAAACCCACAGGCCAAAGAAGAAAGGCCCCTAATGTGATCCAACCCGAAGCGAGTTGTCTAGGGCTCCTCTCCCCCTAGCTGGACAGTGGAGCTTGCTGGCTCTCTCTGTCCTTGTCCTTTCTGCCACCCTCCCCAAAAAGACTGAGTAAGCACTGGGAAGGCTTGGAAGCAAGAACCTAGAGCCTCAGCAGAAAATGACGTATCTGTCTGTGACCCGGCACTGACAGGGGCACTTGCCCCAGAGGAATTCAAGCATCACCCAATTTGGAAACGAAGGACATGAGTCGTGCCTCTTTTAGGACCTTCCCTTACAGAGAAGGAAACTGAGGCAAAGAGCAGTGGCGGCAAACCGGTCACGGCCCCACGATGCTGGGGACAGGGAGAGGGCAGACAGAGGCAGAACCTCCTTCGGACCCAGATGCCCAGCTCTCGTCACGTTCCTCCCTGAAGGCCCAGGAGAATCTGTTGCATTTCTTTAAGAGACAGGCCCTCATCCCTTTCTCTCTCTCTCTCTCTCTCTCTCTCTCTCTTTATTCCCTTGGCTTTTTAAACCCAGACATTTTCACCAAAAGCAGGCACGTGCAAAAAGAAGCCACCTTTGTCACGACATGAAGCTCCCTCATCAAGCCACTGAGGTCTAAACTGCCTCCTAATTAATATTAACCCTCCAAATCAGAGTCATGCTCAGAAAACCTTGGATGAAGAGACACAGGGTGGGAGAGGAGTCTCCAATTTTCTTCTTACTTCATCTGGAAAATTAAGAGCACCGCTGATTTGAACAAGAAATCATCAAGGAAAGCAATCACAACTCCACACGGCCCGTAGCGCGATGGACTTGGATGTATAACCTGCCACTCTCGTGCCCTGAAATTAAAATGACTGTGGCACGAATAGCGGTGATGGCCTGGGTTTGTCCCTCCTCCTTCATCCTTAGCAAACATTAAAACCCCAACGGAAGAGTCTGGAGGAGATCAGGCTAGAGATCTTCCTTAGCTGTCACAATAAACCAGCAGAAAACTGGTCGAAGGCTCCACACCTCAGTCCACCAGATGCAGGCATTCCCCCAAGGCTCTTTACCTACGGGATAATGGTGGGTGCAGTGAACACAGAGCGCTGGAGGGGGAGGGGTGTCTGGCGACCCTCCACTCCAGACCCAACATTTATTTGCTGTTTCTGCATTAATTACAATAAACTGCTTCATAGCCTAGCAATCACTTAATGGAGCAACAAATACGGCTTTTTCCCTATAATTAGTCAATGTAATCTACTACTAGTTCCCTCCTCCAGGCCACCCCTTTCCATCTTCTACATGCTAACACTCACACACACCCCATTCCCCCAGCCCAGGATCCACTTAAAATCATAACCTTGCTCTCCATTTCCAGCAACACCTGGCCGGTGGATTCCTCCTGACAGGTATGAAGTGCAGGGGACGAGTTTGGAAATGAGCAAAGAGATGAGGACAGGCAAACTGCAGATGCCCTAAGATGCGGGGGGCTCTCCCATCCCCCGCAGAAGATTTGAGGGTCAGGGACCCAGCAGGCGATAGCTGGGACCCGTGGGCATTTCCTGGAGCACTGCCAAACGGACTCCCATTCACATGACTGAACTCACGGGCTTGTGGATCAAAACCTAATATTTCAAGTCCCCAAGTAAAAGTTCTGTGAAAAGGTCACACCCCCCATCCCAAGGTTCTCCCTCCCTCCCAACTGTCCTCACTCACAGCTGGGAGCCCGTCTTTCCCTGAAGTTATTCCTTCCTTCTAAGCATCCCCCAAACCTCTTCAACCACCCAGCCAGTGCTTCTAGGGACCACCGAGGGTCAAAGGAACAAGCCCACCTTCAAAGACTTGCTGATACCATCTAAGGTTCCTGACAAAATAAAAGTACTGCCTTACGCTTGAAAATCTGGGTAGATTGAGGCTACCAACATCCCTTTCTTAAGATCTGCTTCTCTCCACTCAGCGCGCTAAGGACTTATCGGCTGACTTTTATTCTCATCTCCAATAAGAACAGAACACTTTGCATCTCCCTCAGTTTCAAGATACAAAAGAAAACAAAAAAATTCCCTGGTCACGGGGAAGAAATTAACATGTTCTGAGTGTCAACCATACACCAGGTGCCTTATCTACAGTGTCTCATTTCAGACCCACAACTCTATCATCCAGTTTTTTAGGTGCAGAATTGAAGCTCAGAAAAGTGTGGACACCTTTCTAAGGTCACAGAGTTAGTGCAGCGAGATTCAGACTAGGTCCCTGTGAGCCCAAAGGCTGTGCTCTTATCAAACAACAAGCCTCGTGTGTTACAGCACACGCGCTTGTCCGGATCCAAATCACATGCAATTCCACTCAAGTCGTATATATTCATATACGAGCACAATCCACGTGTGTGTGTGTGTATATGCTCTTTTGTAGTTCTCGAATATTACATTAAAAAAATAGTAAGGCAGAAGACTGCTGTCCTTAAAACAATTCTCCAACTACCAAGGCAGTCATTTTGCCAAACCTGCCATAGGACATCACCCTTCCTGACAACACGGTAACTCACAAATCACAGCGCCGGGCGCCAGACACTGTCCTTAACACTTTAAATGTTAAGTCATGCAATCCTCACAACAACCCCACGAACACTACGTCCATTTTACAGATGACAAAACTAAGGCACAGAATACTCAGATAACTTGCGCGAGGTCACATAGCCGCTAAGTGGCAGAGCAAGGATTCAAACTCAGCCGAGTTCCAGAGCCCATGCTCTTAAACATTAAGCCATACGACCTCAACAGAGAGGAATAAAATTAACAAAGTCAATGAGTCAATGCAGGGTGGGGGACGGAGTGAGATCAGGCCTACATTTGGAGCTTTCTCCTCCATATTTTCAGCCCCAAACCTGTATGACCCCAACTCATTCCCAAGCTGGTCTCACGACTTCTCTAACATGGAATAATTGTTCCATTCAAACTCTCCTTGTCAGTACCTAAGACAAGAGCCCAGAGGGCCTGAGGAGCCGGTCTCTAGGCAGCTTTTAAAGCCCCTGCACAGGGGGAGATGTTTGAGGATGTTTGAGTTCAAACCCCCAAAGCACTTCCTGACACTTGGGGGGTTTTGTCTAGAGAGCCCTGAAAAATGGTCACTTCCCAGAAGCACCATCGGTCCTTCTCCGGGGATGCCGGGCGGGTCTGATCATTCTCACTCCATCATCTCCTACAGCTTGGGGAAGAACTCAGGTGACTGTTTCCACGGTACCTTCTGCTTAATCCACTGGGGTCACGCCGAAGAGGGGCAGCGAGGAGAACTGACGCTGTGAATGCACAGGCTTTGAGCAAACAGGATGATGTGGCGATAAAGGCAATCACAACATGCTAACGTGGCAGCGAGCCAAACACGAGCTGCCCAGGCAGGACTTGTGCTCAAAAGCACTTTAATAGAATTCTTTCAGCAAGTGCAGCAGAAAAATTCATAATGAGGTTCCCCCTCCCCACTGTGTCGGTCAGGTTCTACAGTTGTGTGGATCCAGTGAAGAATCACTTTTAACAAGGATATGGGACACGTACGGACGTTAACCTGAACATCGTGTACTGCAGGGAAAAACAATGATCAAATCAGTGGATTTTTCTTTTCAAAGTGATTTAAGTAAGGCATTCTGCCATAATCAGCTTTACTACCCCTATTAGCACAGGAAAACAAGTTCTGAACCTGGCTCCCTAGTGAAAAACACAAAATTTGTATCATTAAAATTATACTTGTGAAATTCAAACACACTTTCATTTCCTAAGGGTCCCCTAATCAAGTCAGAAGTTCTTACTAAAACCAATTATCTGCTTTGAAAACAGAAGAGGAAACAGATACATGTAGCAGTCTTGTGGAGATTCACAGCCCAATCTTTTCCTAGGTTCAAGCATCCTAATTTGGCCATTTTTCCCCAGGTAAGAGAGACAATGAACCTACTGGCTGGCTTTTATTAAGCGTTATGTGTGTAAGTTTAACCATTTTTGTTTGCCTTTAGGTACAAAAATGACATATTCGAGAGATATTCCAGAGGGAACTGAGTTGAAAGGAAAAAAAAGCAAAAACAGGCATGGGCCAATAAATACACACTGTATTTCCACGCACCCAGCCCACTCCAGGTCCCAGGTAGATTTTTTTTCTTAAAAATCTCACAGCAGATTTTTTGTGTGTGTGTGGTACGCGGGCCTCTCACTGCTGTGGCCTCTCCCGTTGCGGAGCACAGGCTCCGGACGTGCAGGCTCAGCGGCCATGGCTCACGGGCCCATCCGCTCCGCGGCATGTGGGATCTTCCCGGACCGGGGGACAAACCCGTGTCCCCGGCATCGGCAGGCGGACTCTCAACCACTGCGCCAGCAGGGAATCCCCTCAGAGCAGATTTTCAAACACTTGCCCATTACTCTTTAGAAGGCTCATGTCAAAACCAGGATGAGGAATCAGATAGACATTCCAGCCTCATTTCTGGAAGTGCCTGACAACCAGGCCAGGCACACCCTCCCAAGGTCCTATCCAGTAAGGCAGCAAGACTCGGGCTCCCCACCTCCTTACCAGGTAATCTACCTGAAATGTTGCAGCTTTTCTTGAGTAACTGGAAATTCTTGCACAAGACCAACATGGAAATACTCTCTAAGGCACTAAAATATTTAAGAAGCAGTTGTTGCAATGTTCCATCTATACCATCAATATGAAATGTTATCAGGCTAGGGCTTTAAAAAAAAAAAAAAGCCATTGGCCAACAGGCCTTCTCTTCCTGCCTCCCTGGAATCCATCTCAGAGATGAGGATATTGGCCCTGGTGCTCCAAGGCGGCCTCACCAGCCACCCACCCAGGCCCCAGCAGATGCTCAGAAGGTAAAACAAAATGCCTCCCGGTTGAAAACTTGACTTTTCAGTAAGTGGGATACAGCCCTTGCCACACATGGCCTCTCGAGGGTGGAGAATGCTGCAGCCACCTGAGCAGGATTTGGCGTTACAACTTTCATTGGAAGACAGGAAACTCGAGTGCGTCGTGCACACACACACGTGTGCAGAAGGAGGCACGCTCAGCAGAGGGCAAGTCCTGGGAACCGCTCTACCTCGCTGGACAGTTGCCCCCCTCCCACTGGAGCCGTCACCTCATTAATGTCAGTCAGCGTCACATTTTGCTACACTAGGTCTTCCTGCACTCTGTTCCTGCAGGCTGCCCGAAGCCGGCTGCCCTTGTAAACTTCTGCTCCTTGGGAAACGATCAAAAGCTTGAATTGGAGAAAAGAAAAAAAAAAAACTTTCCGCGGGCCTCTCTGCTCACGCTTTCCCCTCCAGTTTCTTCTCTTTGGTGCTTTATTCAAAATTATTACACACACAAACCACACTCTGAAAGTCACTTACAACAGGCCGGCTTTAAAAAGAAAAAACAAGCTAGCGATTGCAGGGGCCTGTCTATTTGCAATTGCCCAAAGAGAATAATTCATTTCGGTGGAGGATACAGATGAAGCCCTGAATACATTCCCACACCGTTTTCTGCCCTTCAAAACAATAAAAATGTAAAAACCCAGACGAAAGAAGGCCCGGGGTGGCATGAACAGACTCTCTTGACCCCCAAGGAATTTATTCTCCTGGATCTTCTAAAGCACTCTGTCCCCGGAATGCATCATCAAGACCATTTTATTAGATTTTTCTAAACCCTTGAAATTGTCACATAATTGAAACAGAAACAGCAATTTAGAGCTCTGAATGGATTTCTTAAAAAGAAGACTCTGGGCCGGCCCAATATCCCCTCCTTGGCCGCTGTTGTCCCTAACCTAAATTTAAGGCCCTTGCGTACAAAGCCCTATTTATCTTTTAAATCCTCCCCTGCCATAAAAGTTACACGTTCCCCTAATGCCTTAGATTTCAGGACATTTGGGTGAAACTCATCCCAGACAACAGGCTAAAAAAAGAATCCATTAGCATTAACTTGCCTGTCACAGCCAGTGACAAATAAATGAATGTGATGCTTTCAGATCAGTCATTGGTGGAACTACCCCCAGGCAGATAAAGACCAGGACTGGGAGACAGAGGCTCACAGGGACACCTCTCACACAGCGGTGTCTCGGCTGTCCCCCCGCTGCTCCCCAGGACTCCTCTCTCAGAAGCAGCAAAAACACGCATCAGATGCAGAAAAGGAAATGCACTCCCAATGCCCACGGAGCATCCCCAAGATAAAGGATGCTCCCTTCGAGAGCCAGGACCCCAGAAGGAGACCAAGCCACTGACACAGAATTTCCCAAATCTCAACATGCTGTTCTATCCATCACCCCTAGAAAGGGCCAACAGTACCAATCAACCCATGAGCTACTAGGTAAGGGCCTGTTACAATCTGGGCAGTGCCGTCTCTGGGGACAGTAACAGATGCCTACACTGGACCCTCTATGTGCAGATATCACCCTAGGCCCTTCATATGTGTTAACCTACTTAATTCCCTGAACAATTCTAGGATGTAGGAAATATTAAAATCCTCATTTTACAGATGAAGAAACGCAGGCGCAAAACCATTAAGTGATTTGTCTAAAACTCCGTAGCTAGTCAGTGGCATTGAACTGTGCTAAACAGGTTCTTACAAAATAGGCAATAGAAACTAAATTGAAACTTCCTGACCAGAGGAGAACAAACGCTACTTCTCAGCCTGAGCGTTTTATAATACTCAGGCAAAGGGCAAGAACCTAAAATCTACCCACTCGTGTTGGATGCAGTGGGGCTGAGTGGCTAAGAGGGCAAAGGGACTTGGGATTCAGACAGACTTCAGACCAAAGGCCAACCCTGACCCTTACTAGTTCTGTGGCCCTAGGAAAGCTTCTTATTCCCCTCGGACTCAGTTTCCCCACCTGTCAAATGGAGAGAATACCAACTAATGCCAAGGACTGTTGTAAGGACTAAATTAAAGATTAAACAGATAGAGGCTCATACGGTTCCTTGAACATATACTGAAACACAATATGTGACAGTCATTATTCTGAGTTTAAGACTTTTCTTTCTGATTATTCAAATAAAATAAAGAAGTACCCTCCCTAAGAATAACTTCCCAGAGAGCTGGGAGCTTGATGCTATCTACCCTTGAAGGAGAGGGTGAAAAGGGACACCTTGTTTTTTTGGGAGCCAAATACTGTCCCAACTGGACCAACCATCCTCAGCTGCTACTACAATGTACTACGGGGGGACTCGGGCCCAAGACCCCGCCTGTTCACACCTCTCACACCGCACGGAAGGCAGAAGTCAGGATTCCAAAACCTCATGTCCCGCACACTAGGCAGCCACTCACCCAAGGTGACCCCAAGCAGACGCCACCTATGAAATCACAGGTCAGAGGTCAGGATGCTCTGAGCCACAGAGCAGCTACTGGTGTCATACAATCTGTGATTTCCAAACCTCAGTGTCTACACGCGGTAAGGTCAAGATCACAAGGACAAAACTTTGGAATTCTGTCTATATCACGGTCCCTTGTTAAGGAGGCAAAAAGGAGAGGAGGGGATAAGGCGGAAATAAGAGAACGATAGAGCTCTCTGTAGCTGCCACACACCCCACAGATCAGGGGTGGTATCTGCCCAGAACATCACTCCTAAGAAAGGGTCGAAAGAACGCAGGATGAATTATGCTTAAGGCACAAGTCCAGGGCGGGAAGTTCCCCATGAAACAGCAGAGCCACAGTCCTATCAGGGGCCCAGCCTCTACATGGGTCCAAAAGAGCTCGGCACACTGTACGGAGCAGCTCCACGGTCCTGCACGCGCACAACAGGTGCCCCAGCGTCTGCCCAGCAAAGCACAGCTGCATCTGCTTGGCCTGGCATTCAAGGCCTTCCACGAGCTGGCCCAGCCGGTCAACGGGGCCCCATCCTAGAGCACCGGGCAGCACACACCCTTTTCCTGCAGCTCTAGGTCCTGACCTCCTGGCCCCCAGTAGGAAGAACTGCATTCCTGCCATTCTTCCTTCCTACCTGTTCTTCAAAATCTGGGGCAAAAACCACCTCCCCCAAGGGACTATCTTCACTCCTCCTCCTTCGAAATGCTGTTCCGACCTCTCTTACCGTGCTTATTGAATCCTCTCCTGTAGCACGGGCAGCACCCCGTCCTTCCAACCTAGAGGTAAGACCCCTGAAGACAAGCGCTGTGTCTCCTTTGTCATCCTGCATTATTCTATCTAAATGGAGGTCACAGAGTGCAAAAGAGCACGACTAAAAGCTGAGGGTTATTTTTTAATTAGTAAAATATGCTTGTGCCTTTATTGTCCAGTAGAGGCAATAAGGCATGAACCTAAGGAACTATAAAACCCAGAACAAAGCACCTAACACAGAGGTTGGTCCCCGGTGCTGGGCAGAGACTGGGAAATGATTACTGAACACTGAATGTGGCATCTGAATGTATTAAAGACATGGCCAGTGCCCACCCCCATCACTCTTACCCTGCTGAGGTTCTCACACCGGCCGGTGTGTTGTATACGTTGCTCACCGCTTCTTTGCCCCACCAGAGTGAAAGCCCCACGAGGGCAGGGCCTTTGTCTTATTCTCCACACCATCCCCAGAACCATACACAAGTGTCTGGCACATGGCAGGTACTCAGTAACGTTTGGTGAATAAACGAATGAATGAGTGAGTGCCCGGCACAATTGCCTAATGGATGCATCAATACGGTTTTTGCTAATTTATTACTGTTGGAAGGGCCATAACCAAAGAAAAGGTAAAGTGCTGTGAAAATCCAGAGAAAGGAGTATTACGTCCAAGAAGAAGCAGGGACAGCTTCATGGAAAAGGTAACGACCAACTCGGGCTTTGAAAGAGGGGTCTGTTTTGTACAGCAGAGAGACGGAAGGGCAGTGCAGATGGGGACCCACAATAGGGCAGCTCTTCAGAGAAGGCGGAACACTCAGGTTCTAAGCAGCGAAAGGTTAGATGAGTTGGGGAACAGGCTGGAAGAAGACCCCCATACAGATCTTGAAGGACCTTGCCGCCCAGGCTAAGTTTAAAGTTTGTTCGGTGGGCATTGGGAAGCCAAGGAGGGTTTCCTAAATCCCCCCGAAAGTGGGTGCACACACAGTCAGCAAGTACAAACAATGAAAGGCGCTCTTAGTAAATGAACACACCAGATCAAACAAGAGGGCAGAAGTGAGGAGCCCCATCTCTGTTTTGTGTTCTCGGGGCTCTTGGCCGGAGAACGTTCGGGGTTTCAAAATACAAAATAGGACAAAAAGAATGGATGCAGTCTCAAGAGGCACCCAGGAGGGTCAGCGGATTCCTCAGAGCATTCTTCCTTCTCCTTCCCCGGAGGGGCACGGGGGTCTCACCTGTCCGCCAAAAACATCTGACATAGAACACACGCCCTCCAGCATCCGCGTGGACTGACCTTAACACCGAAACGAAAGCACGTGAGGAGAGGCAAAAATCCAGGGAAAGGACATTTGTAGGAGAAGGCGCCCTCCCCCCTGAGCTGACACCTGCTGCTACCGGGAACGAAGGAAGCAGCCAGGCTCCCCGAAAAGAAAGAAGCTAAGCCACTAATCCCCCGAGGCCCTCGCCGCTGCGGACGAGGGCTGCAGACACCCCACCACATCCCTGCTGGCGACAGAAACCCACCGGCAGGTCGGTTAACTGTGGCTGCCCAGATGACAGCTGCACATCACCCAGGACCTGCAAGACACTAGGAGGACCCGACCCACAGCAGCAGGGGAGGCCAGATGTCGAAAACTCACCCCTCGCCCTTGAGAAGCTGCCAAGAAACTGCTCCCCCGGAACAGGACACGGGTGCGTGAAACACCCAGGCTGCAATGAACCCATCTGGAGAGCCTTCCAGGGGGCAGGAAAACCCGGCTTCTAGCTCAGCCTTGCCACAACTTAGCTATGTGGCCTGTGACAACCGACATAACTCCCCCGAGTGTCAACTGCCTCCCCTGTGAAAAAGGGAGGCTGGATTCCACGCACTCATTTAACAACCAGCTACCAAATGCCAACCATCAGCAGCCCCCTGGCGTCAGGGGGCTTACATTCCAATGAAGAATTTCCTTAGGGCATTTGCACCACTGTGATTCTTCGTATTCTACACAAATAAGTCTATGATAATAGTATCAGCAGACCTTTGCCGGGCGCTACTTGGTGCCAGGCTACCGGCAAAGACTTCTGCATTCCCCTTGAAAGCAGCTCCAGGGACTTCCCTGGTGGTCCAGTGGCTAAGACGCTGCACTCCCAACGCAGGGGGCCCAGGGTTCGGTCCCTGGTCAGGGAACTAGATCCCACACGCGTGCCGCAACTAAGAAGCCCGCGTGCCGCAAGTAAACACGCCGCAACGATGATCCCGCGTGCCGCAACTGAGACCCAGCACAGCCTAAATAAATAAATATTTTTGAAAAAAGAAAACAGCTCCATGCGGGGTGCTCCACGATCCCAGTTTTAAAGGGGAGGAAACTGAGGCTTGGCGGGCCCGAGGTGATTTGCCCAGGGTCACCCAGCTGTGACCAAAGGCAACTGGAGATAGGCTGAACAAATGAGATCTCTCTTGATAAACAGATAAGGTTCTGGCCTCGAAAAATGAAGGAGGAAAATGGTAATCAGGGGAGTGGGGCATGCTTTATTATACTTGAGGATAATTAGGGCAGATGGTGAGTTGCGCCCAGACTCACTCTTGCCCCAAGATGCTAGGCTGTCTCTTGGTTTCTCCACACAAGAAAAAGAACCCGAAAGCTTGAGCAAAATTCTTCCAGGTAGCCAACACTTCTGCCCAAAAAGACCGACAAAAGGGTATGACATGATTGATCCCAATCATCCCCGTTTCTCCAACGGCTTCAAATGAAGTCATCTTTTTAGAGCAGCCTGACCACTTTAATCTTTAAAGATAGAGGGGAGGGAAGCTCTTACATATTTTACCAAATGAAGTCATCATCCGGAGAAACAGAAAGATACAGAACAGACCTATCTTCTTCTGATCAAAATGTACTTCACTAATTAACGGCCACTAGTCTCCAAAGAGCTTCCCCTCGACTAGTTAATAATGCCCATTATACTTCACTTGAGACGTGAACATTTCTGTCGCAAAGAGGGAGAGATGAACTGCAGGATTCAAAACCCTTCCTTGGGTTGCTGATTAAAATTCTCGTCAAAACAGATTTTTATTTATGTGATACATTAAAGAATATTATGACAGTCCTGATATGAAATCTGTTCTTCGCTGCCGCGGATTTTCTTTTGTATTCAGTTACAGTTTCTTTCCACCAGTCTTGTTTTAACACCTCCACAGAATATTTCTCTGGCAAGTGTTAGCACGGAGGGACGGCCAGAGAGCAGAGAAATGAATCTTAACTGAGAGACACGTTGACGCATCACTGACAAGCTCTACACCCAGTCCCCGAGGAGAGGCACAGCTCACCTTGCCACTGAGACCCTAACGCAAACGCACACAAGTTTTACTGGAGACAAACAATAAATAAACAAGGCTTGAGTTAACGTTCTACTCTCCTGCCAGCTGGGTTTTGGCCTCCAACACTCCCTTCAGTCTGAAATCCCCCTGGTCGGACTCAAATTCTATCGGAAAATAACCGTTGACAAGGAAGACGCTCTCTCCACACCCTGCCCCAGTTCCCAACCACCACACCCCGTCCTCAACCCCAGAACCCTCTGAAAGATGCCCTGAGGGCTCGGATGTTGAGGCACACCAGTGTCACACAATGGTATGACATCACAAGGGTTGGGCGAATCACCCAACCATGGAAGCTCGAGGTCCGGAGGTGCCGGCTGTGGTTCCGTTCCGCACAGCCTGGTGACTGCTCAGAGAGACTCCACCTGCGTACCCCTCGGGGCCCCCGCAGGACAAATGCCGGGAGAGGGCCCAGTTCTGGAGCCAGGTTACACCACTTCTCAATCCAGCTGTGCCTTGGTTTCCTCATCCAGAAAATGGAGATAATACTAGCACCCACCTCACAGGGCAGAGGTGAATACACATCACGTCCCTACCACAGTGCCTGGCACACAAACTCAATTAACACTGTCATGATTACTAGACCTCTCACAGGATCAGTGTGAGGGCCTCACAAAAATAACAAGAAAAACATTAGGTAACTAAACCCGAATGGAAAAGAATACGTATACACACGCACATGTACAACTGAATCACTTTGCTGTACACCAGAAACTAACGCAGCACTGAAAATCAACTGTACTTCAATAAAAGAAATTAAAAAAACGAAAACAGCAGATCCCACGTATGTTTTATCATACGCTAGCTCTTTTTTTAGGCACTTTACCTTTCTTAATTTATTTACTTCTCACCAAAACTCAATGAGATAGGGAAACTGAGATTTGAGGAAGTTAAAGGATTTGCCCAAATTCACAGTTAACAAGTGGCACAGCTGGGATCCAAACACAGGCTGTTAAGCTTGAAAACAACAACAACGGTGATTAAACCAACAATAATGGTGCTGGTGAGGATGAGAATGATAATTCTCAAGGCCCTGACCCTGTGCCAGGCTCTTTTACTCTTCACGACCTGCTTCTGAGGGCGTTACCGTCATCACTCCCATTTTACAGATAAGCAAACTGAGAGTAGATGATTTCTCAGTGTTGCAGGACCTGGGATTCAGATGGAGATAGTGGATAGGAGAGTTCCTTGTAAAGTAACGTGTGTCATAAAAAGTATTGTTACGAAATTCCTGGAATTCCATGGAAAGATGTCCTTCCCCGACTGGTTTAATGTTAGCTCACATCCAAAAGTCTGATAATTCACCTAAGCCAACCCAGACTCCAGGGGTGGGGGGCACACTTTGACAAGTTTGAGAAATATTGCCTCGTTTTTAAGTTCAATGCATCCGTGAAAAGCCAAATGCCAGAGTATATATTAAAATAAAATATTGTCCTCCTGGTTTTAAAAAAAATCGGGGGTTGGGGAGGAGCAGCAAGGGAGAGGAGAAAACAGGTCAAACCCATGGTTTGACCAAGTCAGGGATTTTTCCAGTTTCCCTCTAGGGTAATCTGATCCGAGTTCTCGGTGATCAAATGACTAACCTGGAAATTTGAAGATTCACATTTATGGAAGAAACAGCAATTCTTCCAAACTGAGGAAACACTGCTAATCCTGGAAGCCTTCTGAAATGTCAAGGATCACACACAGTTTGGAAAGCAACCTTTAAACACTTAATACGGTCCCAAAGTTTGTGCTCAGTACAGAAATAATCTAACCTCTTTGGTTCATTAATTCTTATTATTTGCTTAAGCTTTAGGGGGAAAAAATGCCTAAAGAAAATATTTCACTATTTTTGTTTAGAGATTTGTGTTTCCTTCGAAAGAGGGAAGGGGAAGGGAAGGGAAGGGAAGACGTGGAAGAAAGAGGGGGGAGAGAGAGAGGGAAGGGAGGGGGGAAGAGAGGGAAAGAGGAAGGGAAGGAGGCAGGGAAGGAAGAAGGAAGGAAGGAGGGAATCACATGGAAGGCTCCAACCTGAAATTCTCAAAATACCATCCACGACAGCTAACTACTTCTTCATTAATGTACAGAACCATTCCTTCCTTTGCACGGCTCAAAGGTTCCACTTCTGGGAGACCATGCTTAAAGAAATAAACTGAATTTGCTAAAACCACAGCACTATCCCTTTATGACCTACAGTCAAACGCTTCACCTTTTCCCCTTTCCCTTAAAAGAGTGCCAAGACCACAAGATGCGGGAAAAGTATTTCTTCCGATATTACCCGGGGAAGAGAAAAGTATAATTAAAAAGTGCAAATTTAGTGTGGAAGCCATAGGCCCTTTAAATTTCACCTTAAGCTTTATGCAGCTGTGATATTGTAGCCACACCTGGCAAGCTCAGTGAAAATTATGTTAACTACACACTTGGGAAAAGGTGAAGGCCTATCTCAAGCCTTTTAGCAAGCTTTGTAGTACCACTCCTACAAAGGGACGACGTTTCCAGCACTTCTCCGCCCAGGCACCAGGACCTGCACCAAAGAGCAGCACTGCTGGCTTCAAGTGTGCCCAGATTTACCCAACCTACCTGAAACCAATACATCCAAACACTTCCTGTCAGATTGAGGGCTTCACGGGTCTACAAAGTTGTTGTTCCAATAAAGGACAAGCTGTTTACTTAAATTCTACTCCCCTCCATAAACTCTAAGTTGTAAGACCTCAGAAGAGCACCCTCCAACAAAGAGTCACGAGTAAATATCCAACTTTTCCTGATATGATCTCAGCGATGCTTAAAAAATAAATAGAACACTTGCATAAATATTGCAACAGATGGAGCTATGTCCTCCCAGGAAGGATCGGGCTTGCCCCTGCCCCCAGCTGGATGCTCAGAACCCACCTGGGGACAGCTGACTTGCAGGCGCACGGTTATTTCACAGAGCGCCTGCCCTGGCCTCTCCACGGCCACGCGCTGATACCCTGAAGAAACGGTGTACACCAGGTTTCAACGCTTCCTTGCCAGTGCTCTGTTGGAAACTTGAAATCCTTGGCAACCACCTCGGAGTGCTAAAATCCTATTACTGATTCTCCTACTTACCTTGGGTTGCGCTCGACGAGGAAATGCAACTTTGGGGTCAATCTGGGGAAAAAATGCAAAAGCAGGAGTCAGCTGCATGACTTTGAGGGGAGAAAAACATTTCTGACTAATCACCTAGTCATTAATCACTCATTTCTCAGGCTTTTAACCCAGCTTTTAGTAACTTCTCAGGCAACTTAAAAGCTTCCTTAAAGTTTGATCTAAACTGCAACCGTCTCTCCCAAAATGTAACAAACACAGTGAGCCTTTCTGAAACATCCCACCATGAATTTCAATGTGTAGTGCTGTAATACACCAGATCTCATGTGTTCTTATTTAGGCAAGGGCTTTGCTTGCATTAGGGCTTCATGCATCTAATTTGCAATGCATGGCTGGGAGAAAAGATGAGAACATCACCACTGGAAAAAAAAAAAAAAAACATAACCTGAAATTTACATGGAAGACCCTTCCAGCAGCACGGAACTGGATGGTAGGTCTTCTCAATGATAACTAAACAACACGGGGGGGAAGGGGATTCCAAAATTTTTTTAAGCCAACAATGTCCAAAAAACTCCCCATCGACATGAAACACCATGCTCTGCTTGAATTAATTCACTCATCTCGGCAAAAGTAAACCTAAGATAAATCAAAAGGATAGTTCTTTCTGTAGTTATACCTCAAAAGAAAGCAGGTGTCAAAAACTACAGAGCCCGAGTGGGTTCTTAAAAATAATAAATTAAAATAAATGGAAACATCGGAGATAAATGCACCTGGATTTTCAAAATCACAGGGGGTAAAAATCTATGAGCAACCTAAACCCATATTAGAAAAGTATGGGGAGAGGATAAAAACAAACAAAAAAAATTACTGAAAAAAAGCAGTCAGAATCTAGCGCAACACTTGGGATACTCCCGCTACCCCCCAACCCCAGTCTGAATGGAAAAACTACCAGTACACCAGATCAGACAGACATCTGCATATCTGAATCAGGGACTGGCTTTAAAACTCTGAACAATTCCCACGGAAGCATTTGAGTCTAATAGGCTGATCTGGGGTGGGGGGGAGTTGTTGGACAGAAAATATGGGTAAGGAAAGAATGAAAAAATATTCCCATTGTTAGTTTTCATTAGTTTTCTAAATGTCACAAATCTCTGGGTAAAATTCAACACGGAGCGTGGCAGGAATACAGCTACAAGTTATTTATTTATCCGCTTTGGCTTTCATATTAAAATTTTCCCCTTTTAAAATGTAAATCTCAACCTTGTTTTCAGTTCTGCCATGGGGGGCGGGGGCGGGGAGAGTAATGCTTTGGGAAAAAGCACAGAGGAGGGGGAAAGTCACACCAGAGCTAACTCTGTTCCCAGACTTAACAGCCCCTAGGACCTAACCAGTAAGACATAAAGATTCACCACTTTTATTAAGGTAGTTTAAAGACCTCATAAAAGTCTGCAGCATGTTTTCCACCTTTAAACATCACCTGAGAAATGAGAGATTACTTTGCAAAAACTAAAACAGACAAAAATCTCTGATCTAGTAAACTACCCTTTCATGGAGATTAACATTACCACAGCTACAGGTATATTCAGCACAGACTAGGAGCTGTCGACAGGAGAAATACAACAGGTGTGGATTTTCCATTCTGTTGACCAAACGTAAGACAGATATGTCTTTTCATAAACACTCTCCCGAAGATTTTTTTTCTTTTTTAGCTGGTCAGCACACAACTGCAATAGTAAGTCACCTTGTTTGTGGGGTAAAAGGTGAGGAACGTGTCAGAGGTGAGGGAGCCAGAGGAGAGCAGGGAGAAGTAAAGAAAGCAGGCCGCTAAAAAATTATATATATCTAAAGTTACAAAACTCGAAGCCAATTCAGAACTCCTGTATAGGGTATTGCGGTAACAGCGTGTTACACCACAATGAGAGATCTTCTGTGGGCCAAGTGTACACGCTGAGATCTTAAAAGGAGAGGACGGGTCGAGAGGAGTAAGGCAAATCCCAACCTTTTGTACATCCCTGTCAACTGTTTTTTAAAAACGAACGAAAAAAAAAACTACCAAAAATGAAAACATTAGTTAGTTAAGTACAACTCTACTTACTGTAGCTACAAATCCTCTAGGAAAAGACTAGGGTACTATTTTGGATGTGAATGGCCGTTACCTAAACAAAGCTTTTAAGGTAACAGTAAACAAGATCCTCGTTTCCATGTCAATAAACCAACCGCTTCTGCCTCCGGCACTGAACGTTGAAACAAAGTCAAAAGCTAAGTTATACTAAATAATAGTGACCAAAACATGTCTACAAACAATTAGTGAGGGAAAACCGCAGGCACTGCATCTGATACTGAGGGAGATGACCCACCAGACACCACAGAAGTCAAATACTATTAATACTTCTCCCACCCGGGATGGACACAGGGGTGAATAATAAATTCCCGAATTTGCCTTGAAATATCTTTCCTCTTTAATTTTACTAGCTTTTTGAACTGTCTAGCCAAGAAGTCAAAGAGATAAAAATTCTTCAGACATCCGTTATCACCCTGCAAACGACTGTCCCTGAAATCAAATGATCTGAAAGTGCAAAAAGGCTGGGCCACAAGCTAGGACAAGTTCAGTGCAATTAATAAAGCAACTTAAAGTGTGGGCCTCTTTTTTTTGGGGGGGGGGGCGGGGTAGGAGGCATGCACCTGACCTCTGATCAGAGAAAAAGGGTAAATTTGCAAAATCAATTCAAGGGTACCAAAGGTGGCCAGGTTCTCGTCTTCTCTGCCATTCAGTGTTAAAGCCGAAAGGGACATGAGAAGATCACCTGTTCCACTCCTTTATTTTACAGAAGAGGAAACTGAGGCCTAGAGGCAGGGAACAACTTGCCCAAGCTCTGCACTGGCAGCTGGGACTAGAGAGAGATTCCCCACCCCACCCCACCCCTACCCCAGCCCCCATCCCACTCACCCACCACAGAGAGGTGAAGTCCCCAGCGGCCCAGCACCGTATCCCAAAGTCACCTCCGGGCCCCTGCCTTAAGGCGGATGAATAAAAACCGTGGGGAAATTCTAGTAGACAAGGAAGGCAGGAGAGCCACAATAAAATGCTATGAACTCCCCTTCTTCTCCCCCATTAAATATATTATTATACACTGATACTTTCTTCCCTTCCTCTTCTGACCTTAGAGACTTTTATCCCCTCAACAATGGACTTTAAAACCTTCTAATGCTGTAAAAGTACCCACACTCAAAGGATCTGAAAAAGAAAAGAAAAAACAAACAAACAAAAAAAGAAACCACTTTGAAACCCAAGACCTTATCAGCCTTAGATTTCACACCATCTGGAGTCACCCACTGGATGCCCAGCTTGGATCTGGGAGGTATCCTTTCCTTCTCAAACCACATTCCAAATCCGAAGTGCCCAAGAGGAACCTGTTGCCTGGACTGTGATTAGTGCCCCCTCACCTCCTCCTGTCCTCAGTCCCCCTCGGCCCCCAGTCCCTCTCGGCCCCCTGTCCCCCTCGGCCATGAAGCAAGCTGTGCCTTCTAAGAGCCGATTCCCACAGCCACGGTTGGTGACGCGGGCTGGGCTCGGCTGACAAAGAAAAGTTGCCTCTGATCGGTGGTGGAGTTTCTTCTCAGGGTCCTTTGGCCCGGAAGATAGCCTCTCCCCAAGCCGACCCCTCCCCCAAGCCTAGGCCTGGCAGCATCTGGGGCTGCAGTGGGACAGGCTCTAAAAAGAAAACCCCAAATCCAGCCTTTGCGGCAAACTTTAGGACCGACATGCAACCTCTGCTTCAAAGTACCCAGTTCTCAGCACAGAAGCAAAAGAAGACACTGTCTCTTTAAATTGGGCTGTCAGTGCCCAGATCGGTCCTGAAAAGGGGCAAACGACAACAACAAGGAAAAGCAACCTACCGTCTTGGAATCTAACTCGTGGTGGGGCTGACCTAATACTTTATCTACACTTGCTGGGTCTGCGAACGTGACGAAACCGAAGCCTCTGAAATGAGACAAAGAGGGAGAAAAACAAACAAGAAAATGTGACACCATCGAGAGCAACAAGGAGCGAGCCCTAATGCAGAACGGAGAGCAAAGTTGCCCCCGCTCACCCCCACTCCCCACCCTCCCCACCCCCTCCTGCCTACAGCCCTCGGCCTCGCAAGGAAACACATCAAGGTTAATGGGGGAAGTGGAACGGGGGCAGGGCGGGTGGAGGTAACTTGGAGAACGCTGGTGTCTCCACTCTTTCGCCACCTCAGTTTCTCTCCTCCTCCTCCCCTTCCCTTTCTTTAACGCTTTGTTTTATTCCGAAGAAACCCAGGCACTTAGAGGAGATCCAACCATCTTTCTAAAGGGGCTTAAGAGTTCGGGGAGTTGGGAGTGCGGGGGAAGAAGCACACATTTAAAAAAAACCAAAAAAAACAAACAAAAAAACAACTATGTGGAAAGTGAATGAAGCTGAATGTCATTTGAAACAGGAGAAAAAGAAGCGACGGGAAAATGACTTAAAGCGGAGATGTGGGCATCTGTGAATCCAGAATTCAGCCCCAATTAACAATAACCTTTGGGGTTAATGGAGGAGGGGGGAGGATGGAGCGACGTTCGAAACCAGCCACATGCCTGAGCCCCATTCTAAATCCGCTTAGCTACTTCCGAAGACACCTCCAAAAATAACACTTAAACTTTGTTCTAAAATAAAGACAAAATCCAGAAGGGAATGCTTTACCTGGAGCGTTTCGTAGTGGGATCTCTCATGACCATACATTCTCTAATTTCTCCAAATTTGCTAAAATAGTCTCTAAGGCTATCTGTAGAAAGAGAAAGAGAGAGATTGGGGGGGGGGAGAAGGTGTGGAAAAAAAAAAGCAATGCAAATTTTGATCAAGGACAAAAACCAAAAGTAGTTTTCTGTTGTTATTCTGGGTTTTTTTTTTTTTTTTTGCACACGCGGGGGAAATTCGGCAACAGAGGTCGCGTAGAGGGCTCGGAAAGGATTTGCTATTTAAAAAAATAACCTTGCACAGGAGAAGTGGGGAGCCAATGGCGAGGGGGGGGGCTCCTACACCGGGATAACAAAGAGCAATAAAGAAGCCAAGAAGGGGGGGACCCAGGCGTCCCCCCCTCCCTCCCTTACCTGGTGAGGTCTGCCAGCTCAGTCCACCGATAAACATTTTACTAGAGGGAGAAAACATAACAGAAGTGAGCACCGATGTCAGATCGGCCATTTTGACGTGTAACTTACAAAAGCTAAAAGGAAAGCGGGGAGGGGGGGGAGCGAGCGAGCGAGAGCCCGGAGGTGGGGTGGGGGAGAAGGTGACGGCGAAATGCAATCCAAAGGTGTGTAACTTCCACGGGGGGGGGGGGGGCGCGCGGGAGGGGGGGGGCGCGGGAGATGCCCGGCTCCGCGCACCGCCGTCCCCGCCGCTGCAAGGAGAGCGAGCCCGAGGCGGCGCGGTGGGCAGCGGCTGGAAACTTACCCGGGGTCGTGCTGGGAGTCGTTGGCGCTGCCCGAGGTGCCTTGGCTCCCATTTGCCTCCATATCTGAGCCCCCCCGCCCCCCCACCCCCAAAAAACCGAGCCCCACAGCGATCGGAGCGGAGCGGCGGCCGGCTCCGAGCCCCGAGATCTCCCGCTCCCTCCTCCCCCTCCTCCTCCCCCCCGCCCGGTCTCCTCCGAATCTCTCTAAGAGCGGCGGAGCCGGGGCAGCGGCGAGAGCCGTCACACGTGGGCTCGGCTTAGCTCAGCCCCGCTGCTCGCACACCCCCCGTCCCCGCCCCCCCGGCCCATCCCCACCTCTCCCCCTCCTCCTCCCCACCCCCATCCCCTCCTCCTCCTCCCCCTCCTCCGCGGCGCACGTGGGGCGGAGTTCTAGAACGTCGTGTAACCAATGCCGGTGACGTCACGCACCCCGGTGCGGCCCCCGCCTGCCCGCGCGCGCACACTCTGCCCCCCGCTGCCCGACCCACTGGGGCGGTGCGCGAACCCCGCGGCCCGAGGAGCCCCGCCTCCGGGCGGGCCGAGCCAAGGGGAGCGCACCCCGACTTCCCTGGATCACATGGGCTGCGGGGGGCGGGTGGATCGGGGGAGGGGGGAGGCGCGGGGAGCTCGCCGCGGCTCCACACTGGGGCAGGGGAGAAGATGCCCCCCACCCCTCTAGTTCGGCCTCTCCATTCAAGTTCCCCGGACCCGGCCGCCAGGATCCGGGATGGCAACAGCCGCCTGGCCGGCTCTGCGCCCTTTTTCCAGCCACCGCGCAGAAATTTAGGTCAAGGACGTCGGGATCAAATCCAAACCCTGGCGCTCCTCGGGCAGCCGCCGAGACCCCCCAGGATCGCGGGGCTTCAGGATTGCGGAGACTCTCCCGCACAAACACCAGCCACAAGTTTTATTTTCCTTTCGCGCTGGAAGTTCTCTCTGGCTCTCGCTCCGCACCGGCACGTCTTGCGCGGCTCCCCGCCCTTACCCGGCAGAGGTACGAATCCTTGCCCGGGAAAGGTTATTTTGGAACTTTGAGGAAACTGTCGCGATTCCAGTGGTGAGAAAATGCCGAAGAAAGGGTTTCCGCGTTAATCATAGGCGCTTAAAAAATATAATAACATAGGGTTATAGAGGTCAAGGTCAAATGATCGGAGTTCAAATCAAAATTTTTTATATAGAGAGAAATAATTTGGGAGCATCTCTGGGAGGGCCGGGAAGGATGGTTATTTCAGGAAACCCCTCTCCAACCCGTTTGTTATATATATGTAATTGTTTCTATGCCGAGGTAGTAAAATGCATGAGATGTGAATAGCCCAAGCCCCCCACCATCTGGGGATGTAGCTGAGGGTGGCAGAAGGCTTCAAACACACCCCCGCCACCTTGGGAGCAGTGTGATGTGGCACAGGTCCTGGCACACAGTAGGTGCTTAATAAATGCTGACTTTTATCCTTTCCCGCGCTGAAAATTCCTAAAAGACAATTTTGTAGTTACCCAAAAACATCGCCCACTTCTCCAGCAGATTTCAGGCCGGCTAAATTCAGGCTGGATTCAATCTGTGGGGTATTTAAAACAGTAAGGATATAATTATCCTTATTGTTTTTAATTATTACAATAAATGGAGTTAATATGGCTTAAGGGGGCAACATCATTGAGTATTTGTGGTTCATCAAATACTCAAATTAATGTTAAGCATGAATTGATGCCCACTTAACACTTTTCCACTAATTTTCGTAGGATTAGGATACAGTGGAATACACTCAACACCAAAACTGTACCAAATCCACTGTGGGTCTTTGAAAAATGGACTATTTGGAAAATACCAACATCAACCAAACCCGTGAGTGACCAGGCTCTTAATCTCCCTGTCTCCTAACTTGGGATAGTTCTTCCTTGACGGCATTGATAGGGTGAGGGGAGGGTCTGAAATCAACACATGTAAAAGTCCCTTTTTCATCGAAAGCCTATATGGTTTGTGCTTGCTATCATATGATTTTTAGAAGGCACTTTAAAACTTTAAACCAGAAGCCCAAGCATTTTCCAATTCACTCCAAGCTGCTTCCCAAATCATCCGGGGTCCCATGTGTTGAAGAGCCGGTTGTTATTATGGTAATTGTTTATTATGACTATTCTCAATAACAAAATGCAGACAACAGAGCTAATGGGATTTTGTGGGGGATTTTTACACTAGAACCACAGATCATCGGAGGTGGAAAGGCCTTTCCTGATCCACCCCCCTCATTTTACGTCAGGGGCCCAGAGGAACCAAGTTTACCAGGCTACACCCTACCCACCACCTGTCAGTTCCTTAGAGGAGCTCTGGCCATCAGTCCCATGCCCTTTGGCTCTTCTGCATGCATATTTATTCTGCCCTTAACAAGGTGAGAGTGGGGTGCCCTTGTTCCTTGTTGTAGACCTACACAAGCTGAACTGAATTAAATTGCAGGAGCTAGCCCTGCAGTTGTAAAGAGGAAGTTAGATCTTAAATCACCAATTCTGCATTGCTTTTATTTATTTATTTTTAACTTATATGCAGTAACATTTACTCTTCTTGGTCTATAAGTCTGAGTTTTGACAAACGCATGGAGTCTAGTAACCATCACCATAAAGAGGTTACAGGAAGAGTCTCATTGTCCAAAATACTCACTCTTGCTGCTCTTAGTTTGTTATCATTATGCATTTCTCCTCCAGCTCACTCACTTAATGTAGCCCCTGGGTCAGGAGAATTCCAGGAGCACATCAGTCCTCCACCCTCTTAAAGTTTCAACAGCCCATGACACTGTTGGACACTGCATTCTTTGTAACTCACTCTTCCCTTGGCATCCTTGATGCCCACATTATCCTGCCTTTCCTCGTACGTCTCCTGCCTTTCCTCCTCTCTTTGCCCTGACTCCTCCACCTCTGCCTTTCCTTTAAATAGTGGTGTTCATTCTCTCCCCTAACTATACACCCTCTCTGGATGAGATCCCCTGAAGGATGGGTTAATTACTATCTACCTTCTGATGCCACTCAAATTAAAATCTCCAGCCTGCTCTCCCCACAGAACTCCAGGCTCTGGTTAATTTCCTATTCATCATTTTCACTTAGCCTTCCTTAAGTTACCCCAAACTCCACATTTCCAAAACCACATGCATGCTCGTTTCCCCTAAACCTGAACCTCTTTTAAAGTTTTCTCCATGAACAGAGCCCCAGCCATCTTAGAGACAAGGTTGACCCCTCTCCAGGTTGACACCTTCCCACGTGCAATCCATCATGAAGCTCTGTTGGTTTTACTTCCTCAATGTCTCTCAAATTCACCTTTCCTGCTACTGCATCTCAGATCTCCCACTGGAGCCCGTGCAGTAACCTCCTAAACGTTCTTCTCACACTCATTCTTACTCCACTAATATGCCTGGAAAGCATTCCCTGACCTCTCTGACCAGGTTGGATCCCCCTCGGTATGCACTGTTATCCTGCCAGAATGCCCTCTGTGTACCCTACCCTGTGTGATCATTTGCTTTATTGCTTATCTCTTCCACTAAGCCATAAGCTCCTGTCCATTTCTGCTCTCCAGGTATTAGCACAGTGCCTATTGGTGCATGGTTAACACTAAGCAAATATTTGTTGAACGAATGAAAGGATGAATGAATGAATGAAGGTCAACATCTAACTTCACTGTAGGCATTTTTGTATCCATGTCCATAAGTCAAATAGGCTGCAGTTTTCCCTTCTCATACTGCCCTTCTCTGGTTATACTGGCCTCAAAAAATGAACTGGTTCCTTCTTTTTCCATTTTCTCGAACAGTGTGTATAAAATTGGAATTATGTGTTCCTTGACTGTTTGGTAGAGCTTGCCAGTAAAATGTCTGGCTCTGGGATAAACATTTCCTAGGTTGATTTTTAACTACTGATCCCATTTCTTTGATGGCTATGGATGTCTTTAGGTTTTATATTCTTCCTGACTCAATTTTTGCTCATTATATTTTTCAGGGAGATTGTCCATACCAGCTAGGTTTTCAAATTTATTGACAAAATGCTGTTCATAGTTTTCTCTTAATATATTCTAATCTCTGCTGCATCTATCCATACCCTTCATTTCTTTTCATTCCAAATATTATTGTATATGTATCTTCTCTTTTCTGGATCGGTTGTGTCAGAGACCTCCCTGTTTTTATCTAGTGTTTCTTTCTACTTTCTACTAGTGTTTTCAAAGAATCAACTTTCAATTTGGTTAATACTATTTTTTGTTTCATTAATTTTCACTTTTATATACTATTATATATTTTATGTTCTTATTTATAAGAATATATACCATATATAAAATATAACCTAATCAGTGGTCCCCAACCTTTTTCTTTCCACGGTAGGGGGTGGGGGGAGGGATACGGTTCAGGGGCTAATGCAGTAATGGGAGCCGCAGTTGAAGCTTTGCTAGCTCACCCGCCGCTCACCTCCTGCTGTGCAGCCGGGTTCCTAACAGGCTTTGGACCACTAGCAGTCTGAGGCCCAGGGGCTGGGGACTCCTGATCTAATTGTGTATTGTTAATATATCATGTTATTTTCTTTGTTCTGTTCTCTGGATTTGTTTTGTTGGCTTAAAAAGATTCTTGATGGCTTAAGTAATTAATTTTCACGCTTCGGTTTTCTTTTTTTTTTAACGTTTAAGGCTACAGATTTCACTCCAAGTGCCACTGAAACTACATTCCACAAAATATGCAGAATTTTTATCACCATCCCAGGCAAAGAATGTTTAGATTTCCAGTATGATTTCTTCTTTGCCTCAATACATGTGTATTTTTACATTTCTAAACACAAGTTTTTGTTTTGGTTTCTAGTTATTTATGTCTAACTTAATTAAGGTCAGAGAGGTGGTCTGCATGAAGCACATTCTTTATTATTTGTTGAGATTTTGCTTTGGTGAATAGTTTTTATAAATGCTCCATGTGGTTTTGAAAAGAATGTGTATATCTTATTTGTTGTATAGCATTCTGTATGAGCCTGTTAAATCAAGCTTGTTAATTATATCATCCAGATTTTCTTTAGCCTTACTAATATCTATCACTTTTTATAGTGGTACATTAAAATCTCCTTATATGACTGAATTTGCCAGTATCTACTGTAAATCTCTCAAACTTTGCTCTCTATGTTTTAAAAGTATGTGATAAGGTACATCAAAAAGGGCTATGAAAATCTCATACTATGACTGCATTTTTTTATTTTTTAACATGTTATTTCTCATTTTGCTTTATTTATTTTGAAGCTGTGTAATTAGGCGCATACAAGCTTAGATTTACTGTTTTCCTAGTGAACCATTTCTTTAATATATGCACAGGTGATCTTTAACCCTAGTGCTTTTTGCTTTAAAGTCTACTTTGCCTGCAATAAATATAACTACTCTCACTTCTAGCTGGCATTTTGTCTGGCATATCTTTTTCCATCCTTTTACTTTCAACCTTTCTATATCTTTGATTTTTAGGTAAGTCTCTTATAAACAGCATGTACCTGGATCTTATTTATTTATTTATTGGGTTGACTAGTAAGTTTAGTCCATTTACATTTAATGTAATTGCCGATATTTTTAATGAAACTTAGGGGCACAAAACTATATTAATCACAATCTCTGGCATAAACATACTATCATCATTAGGTATATCCATGGCCTTATTTTATTTTATTTTTTGATATTATGAACACTTGTAAACCTACTATTCAACTAGAGAACTGAAACAGTAACAGTGACTTGCAACTACTTATGTGCTCCTCCTCTACTGTCCCCCCACCTGAAGAAACCACCAGTCTCAATCTTGTATTCATTCTTCTTCTTTGCTTTTTAAAAAGTTTTATCAAATTTTTGTCATATACTCGGTTTAAAATTTTACAAAAATTTTCTGAGGAGGCCTATATCTCTTACTCAACATGGTATTACTAAGATTCAACTAGACTGTTGCTTCTGGCTGTAGTTCATTATTTTCCATAGTTGTATAAAATCCCATTTCATGACTGTCCCACAAATTAGTTTGTCCATTCTCCTGTCACAAGCCTATGAGTTGTTCCAATTTTTTGCTGTTACAAGCAGCGGTGATAAGTAGTCTTATCTTCCAGTGTATACGGGCAGAATTTTCTCTTTGGAGTGATTACTGCGTCATGAGATATGTAAGTGTAAAACTTTACAGAATAATGCTAAACTGTTTTCCAAAGTTGCTCTTCCAATTTGTACTCCCACTAGCAATGTATAAGCAGGCTGTTGATCTACTGATTTCTGACATTTGGAACTGATGTCTCATTTTCTTCTGTTTTCTCTAAGTTCTTTGTTTACTTCCTTCCTTTTCTTCTATTGAGCTGGTCAAGGATCCTTTATTCCCTTTTCCTCTTTAACTAGTTTAGGAGTTGTAAGGTATATTTCTATTCCTTTAGTGATTACTTTACAATTTTTAACATGTACACTTAATCCAGCCTCCCTGAAACTCTACAGTAAACAGAGAATTATTCAACTTCAATTACATCCTCCCTTTTACATGTTATTATTGCTTCTTATTTTAGAGTCACCTGTTTTTATACCCCAAAATTTAATCACTACTGTCATTTTAGTTTTATACAGTCATTGTTTCGATTTGCCCATGTTTACCAATTTGTTCACCTTTGTTTCTAGCATGTTTTTCTCCCTTTCTTCTAGGTACCAGCCCTTTCCCTTGAAACATATCCTTTAGTAGTTTTGTTTTTAGGGAGGTCATATGAGTGACGTGCTTTCTCTCTTAGTATAAAATTGTCTTGTTTCGTTCTTATCCTTGAATGATGATTTCTCTGGGTGTAAAATTCTAGATTGAAAGTTATTTTATCCTCAGCACTTTTGTGAATATGTCACGTCTTCTTGTTTTCTATTTATTGTTGAGATATTTGCTGTCGGTCTAAATATCATTCCTTTGTAGGTAATCTGTTCTTTCTTTCTGGTTTTAAGATTTTTCTCTCTTGTCTTTGACTTCCTGCATTCTTACCATGTGGTGTTCAGGTATGAATTTCTTTTATTTACATGGTTCAAGATTCATTGCATACCCAAAATCTCAGGATGCAGGTTTTTGATCAAACCTGGAAAACTGTCAGCAGCTGTCTATGTAAATCCTGTCTCCCTTACACCCTCTCTATTCTCACCTTCTGGTGCTCATATTAGGTGTACAACGCACCTTCTCTTTCTATGAAACACAGCCTGAGCTTTTCTCTCAGACTTCCCATCACTTTGACTCTCTGTGCTGCTTCCTGGGCATTTTCTTCAGATCCATTTGCTATTTTTTCTTCAGCTGTGTCTAATCTGCTGTGTAACTCCTCCACTGAGCTTTTCATTTCAATGACTGTATGTGTCATTTCTAGAAATTCTGTTTAGTTATCTTTCAAATCTACCTTTTTTTACAGTGTTATGTTATTTTCTCATGGTTCCAAATGTTCTTTTATGTTTTTAATAATTTTTTAACTTACTTATTTTATAGTCTGTCTGATAGTTCTGTTATCTGAGGTACTTGGGACTTTTGTACCTACTACATCTTGGTTATGGTGGATTGTATCCATGTATGTTTAGTAGTTTGGTGTTGGGTCAGTATTTTTATCTTTTTTTTTTTTCCACTTTAGGGTTCCTGGACCATAGAGGAAGGGTAAATTTCAGTCCCAGATTTACATGAGACTGGGCTGTAGTCCCAAATTCTCAGTGAAGACTTTTTTCTCCACTTTCAACTTATGCCAAGACAAATTTTCTTGTCTCCCTGTGCCACTAGGGAGATTTTTTTCCACTGAATTATTTCTATGATGATTCATCCCTTTCAAGGTCCCACATTTATTCGGGGATGTCAATCTCCCCACTTTACTGGACTCAAACCACAGTCTTCTTTCCATTTTGATGCTCAAACTTCAGCCTTTCAAGGCCAACAAACCTGCCTGAGACCAGCTCCGCATCCTCCTCCTTGCTCACCATGCTAACTGTCATCTTTCTCTTGCTTCTGGCACTGGAGGCCTTTCCTTGTTGTCCCATGAGCTCATTTCAATGGGTGTTTATTGCATCTTGACCAATATTTATACATGGTTTATATTTATAAACCAGTATTTATGGTGGGAGGATTTTCAAGTTATTTAGTCTGCCATATTGACAGAAATGGAAACTCACTTCCATTTAGTTTTTACCATCTTCCATTTCAAATGCATTTTTTTCTTAGAACACTGTGGCATCTAGGATTTCTGAATAATTTTTCTTCTGAATAATCTTTTACGGGTGAGGCAACATTGGAATTATCTCAAATGAGGCAAACGTTGGTCAGTGTGACTATTCATTATAATCACCTGGGAACTTTAAAAAATACTGATGCTTGCTTCCACCCACAAGATTCTGATTTAATTATTCTGGGGGACAGTGTGGGCAGTGATCTTTTTTAAAGCTTCTCAACTGATTCTAATGTACCACCAAGGTTGAACATGACTATTGGAAAACAGACTGATAAAAACAAACAGACCGTAATGATCCCTAGGCCCCTTCCCAGAATGTCTGATTTATTTTGCCTGAGGGGAGCCCCAGACATCTAACATTTCCCTGATGATTGTAGCAAGGGTTCAGAACTGATGGGTTACCTGGGTACATCCAGTCAGAAGGGAGGAGTTAAAATAATGTTAGAGCTGGAAGCATGAACAATAATCTGGTCCAGCGGTTCCTAGTGTCTGCACAGCCGTCCGTTGGACTCCTGGGGAGCTTTTTAATTTTACAGATTCCTGGAGGTTGTGACCTGGTAGATTTAATGTAAGGCCAGAGAGTCTTTTATTCCCCAGAGGACTGTGATGGCCAACTAAGTTTGGAAACCACTCAGCTAGCCTGTCTTGTTTTACAAAGGAGGAAACCAGCCCAGAGAGAAGTGTTTTTTTTTCTCAAGGTCGCAGAGCTGATTAAGAAGAAAGCTGACTCCTACCTTCCAGTTTTGTGTCCATTTCATCCATTTCCAACATAAAGTCTCCTGCTGCTTTTAGAAGATCTTGGCCAGTTTAAAAAGGCAGATTCTGAATTTGTGTGCAGTGATTTCAGGAATGTGGGGTCTTCTGGTTTGTTTTGTGTGTGGATGGCACAGCAGAGAGGAAATAAAACAGTCTGCTGCCTTGCACGTAGGGTCTTCTAATAGCCAGGTGACCTTGAGCGGATAAGCCACCCTCATCTGTAGACGGGGTCATGATGGTTTTAAAGTATGTCCACACATTCTTTAGTCCTCCTGTAAGAGGTGGAGTTGGATTCCCCTCACCCTGAGTGTGGTCTGTACTTAGTCACTGGTTTCTAATGAATAGAACGTGGAGGGAATGATGGCGGTTGAATTCCGAGGCTGGATCAGAAAAGGCACGCGCCCTCCGCCTGGCTCTCTCTCTCTGATCACTCTAGGGGAAGCCGGCTTTCATGCCGTCAAGATGCACAAGTAGCCTGCTAGAGAGGCCCACGTGGAGAAGAATTGCAGTTTCCTGTCAGCAACCCGAACTAACCTGCCAGGATTGTGAGACATCTTGACGGTGCATCAGCCAGCCCCAGCCATGCCTTCAGACGACAGCTACCCCAGCTCACATCTCAACAACTTCCCGAGAGACCTGGAGCCAGAACCTCCCAGCTAAGCCACTCCCAATTCCTGACCCCTCAGATACCGGGTGAGACATTAAATACTTGTTTGAAGCCACTACGTTTGGGGCTAATTTGCTGCACAGAATAGATGATTAATACAGAGATACTTCAAAATGCACAAAAACAGAACTGCTTACTTCCTAGGTCTGTGGCAGGATTCCTACACTGACGGTTCTGGAGTGCTTTAGTTAGACTCCAGCCAAATGATAGATATAAAGTAGCGATTGCATATTATTAATGTTATTAGATTGCAGCATAGTTCATGTTCAGTTACCTACAGTGCTCTTTCCGGGGCATCGCTTTGCTCATCTGCTTGTCCCCACCGCACATTTATAAAAGGTCGCCGTTCAGATATAAAAGTATACGTATGATTTAAATGTCTTGACTCAGTTACTAACAACCGTGAGCACGTTTTCAGATTGGAAAAGCAAGATCCGTTTAAAGTCTGTCTTCTTCGCAAAAGGCTCTTTGTTTACTTCTTGGTATTGCATTTTACCGGCAGGCCAAGCCCCTCTCTGATTGAAGAGTCCGTTCACTTTATCTGTCTCGGTAGCCTCACAAGCCTTTACTGTTCAGAACAGACACGGCAGACTTTGCACCAAAAAAGCAAACCGTATTTTTAACCAGAAAATCTTTAATAAAATGAATTTTTATTCATGAAAATTCCACCAAGCATAAATTCCCTGTCTAAAAGTAATGGGCCCTTTGTATTTCCCTTAAATAAATAAATAGCTTCTTTCCTCAAGAACTGACTTCTGACCATGCTCTTAAATTCAGGGCTAGTTTGTTTTCTTCCAGGAAATAAAAAATAAGCATGTGTGTACAGATCCTAAGTCAGCCCTTCTAGAAATGTATAATATGGGAAAGCCAAGATGGTTTCTTTCTAACAGTCATAACTAGAGGTATACAGTACCTGGAAGAGACATGAAGAAAGGCAGAGGGTGTGAGGCTGAGAGAAAGTGAAATTATATTTTTCAAACACCCTTTACTGATCTAACACACAAATATCTGTAATTTATTTACTCCTATAACCTTGTTTGATATATTTAGAGACATGAAGTTTTCCTTTATTTAAATGATGGAGAAAATACATTTTGTTTCATTACTTCTTTTCCAAACTGGGGATGGAAATGCAAAAAGCTCCCTAATGGAGTGGGGGGGAGTGTTTAGCCAAAAAGTTTCCTTTTTTCCTTTCCATTTCCACATTGGACACAGCTAGACACCTAGTGTGTGGTTGTACTTTGTTCCCTCTGCCTTCTTCTGTCCTCATCTCCAACTCAGAATTACCACGCCAACCAGGGCAAACGCTCCCTACATGCCTAGCTGAATAAGAACACTTATAATGAATCAATCACACTCGTAATGAATCAATGTCATTAATTGAGTGACCATAGCAGAGGATCATTCTAGCTATCGTGGGGACAGGGACTGAAAATCTTCATTCTTCAGAAGTTGCAGGAAGTGGACGGTAGCTTGCGATTGGCTGTGAGGCTGGCTCCAGTCCCTCTGGGTGACAGCATCCTGCAGGCAGCACCTTCTGCCAGCCTGGTGAGCCCCCTCCTCAGCCACAGCTCTCTTATTTGAATGTGGGTACGGTTGGCGCAAGAGAGAAGCCTCAGGAATTAAACAGAAAGTCACCATTCTCATTAAAAAATATCCAGGGCTGGGACTTCCCAGGTGGCGCAGTGGTTAAGATTCCACGCTCCCAACGCAGGGGGCCCAGGTTCAATCCCTGGTCAGGGAACTAGATCCCACATGCATGCCACAACTAAGAGTTCACATGCCACAACTAAGGAGCCCGCCTGCCACAACTAAGACCCTGCGCAGCCAAATAAATAAATAAAATAAAATAAAATAAAAACCCAGGCCTGCTCTCCCACATACCTTAAAGCTATTGAACTGCTGTTCGTCATTCTGTCATCATTATTCTTATACACGTGGGTAAATATTTTACTAAACGGCTTCACTGCTTGGCAGTGACAGAGCCCTTTGCCTCCTAGCTCTGGCTGGCACCCAGCACTGCCTGGGAGGGTAGGAGGGCAGTGGGCTCCTTGAACACTCAGTGGTGTTAATGAAGTAGCAGCCCTCTCCACCTGGAAACCATTTTCTCCTCCAGTTTCTTGGGCTTAATCTTCATTTCTTCTTTTTTAAATCAGTTACCAACTTAGTCTTAATGAATGGTGTGGGGGCAGCCCCCAAAGAAAACAGCTATGTCTTTTAACTCCACCTGGAAATGGGTGACACGGTGCCACCGTCACCTTCCCTTCCACCTGTGTCTCCACTTGGAAACTTGCTCTAGCCCCTCCACGAGCTGCCCTGCCAAACAGAAATTCTAAATGTCATAGGTGGAAATATGCAGGGCCCCTCCAGCCAGGCTGGCTCACATGCTCTACAGGTTACGTCAGAGAACGCCAGGCATTCTCATCGTCATTTCCACCACCAAGCCTCATGGCCCCATCAGCTTTCCAGTTTTCCAGCCACACATTCATAGCCCAGGCCCACAAACCCACCCATTAATTTGGACCAACGTTGGGTCCACTTCTTCCAAATTCTTAGCTTTTTACCATTACACAGTATTGGAAGTGGCCAAAGCACCAATAAGTAGCATGGCTGTAGTGTCATCCCATCCCATCCTTGAGTCTTCAGGAGGCCACCGGGACAAGATCTATTTCTGTGGCAGAAATTCCAAGTTTGGAGGACCGTGTATATGACGCCCTCTTCTGGTAGATGCAAGGAATGCCTGCTTGCACCCCTGCATTCCGGTTCCCTCTACTGGCTGAGGAAAAAGCAGCTGTCTCTCCCTTCTGGGCCCAGATTCCAAAGTTCAAGGACCTGCACTCAAATTCTGAGACCCAAGTCCCACAAATCTAGACGTTTCCTGAAGTGGAAACCAAGACTCACCACAATAGCCCACACTGCGATTTCTACAATTACCAATCGGCTAATTCCAAGTGGCTGAAAAACTAATGAAGGGACAGGGGGGAAGCACTGTCATCTCTGAAGGGGGCATTCAGGCAGGCTGAAATCAGAGCTATGTAACCAAACACAATACTGACACACATACAGAGACAGAGGGAAGAAAAAAGATTAGATAAGATAAAAGATTAGACGTGAGGACAGTAGAGGACAGACCGCAGAGCTGAGTTAGACACTCACGCTAAAAAGAATACTGCTCGGAGAGGGCAGAAGAAATAAAAGCATGGCTGTGCCCACGGGTGGGAGGAACAAGAGGCTCTGCCTATAAACACCCAGCGTCAGAACAAGATGAAGAAGGGACTGTAATCTCAGAGGAGAAGGGATGAGCCTAAGCATTATCTGAAGGGAGTCTGAAAATGAATTTCGTCACCATCCTCTCGCTTTTGCGGATTCCGGAGATTCCCTCGACAGTGGCTGGACACGCCTCTGGGTTCTGAACTGGCCCCCAAGACCCCGGCACCTACTCAGCAGATCCCACACGAGAAAGAAAGGCAACACCTGGTTTTGTATCTTCTAGTTTGGGTCGTAGATAATCCTGAGCATTCGAAAATTCAGTTGCCCAAGTGGCTGTTGGGGAGGCCTGGCTTGACAGAAGACGTTCATAAAGAAGACCCGGGGGGTTTGCCGATCGCAAGCTTGATGCAAACCTACAGCGCAAGGAGGCTGTTGAGAACCCTAATGCAATCTTCAGCTCTATTAATAGAACAGCAGAGTGTGAGGAGGGAAGCAGTAATCCCAGCGCGTGCTGCCGGGTCAGGCCACGTGCAGTTTTATGCTCAGTCCTGCAGGCTGTCTTTTAAAAGAGACACTGGCAAATTCAAGCCTGTTCAGAAGGGCATGAAAAAGATCGGACACCGGTATCTAGACAGCATCGAGATTAGCTCGACAGTCCTTTTACGATTGGCAATATCAGAATGAGTGCCGAAGACACAGAATCTCAGTAGCTAACACCAGGAGTCATGTTTTCAATGTTTACTTAAATTCCCCGATATTTGGGGGGTCCCCTCTCAATATAATGGGGATAAGACTCCACCCAATCTACCTGCAAGTGTAGTCTGAAGGATAGAGTCTGCCCAGTTGGGCTGGTGTGTCCTGAGCGTCTACCTACTGCCAGCTCTGTGCCAGGCCCCGGGGCATCGAGAGGAGCTTGAAGTCTAGTTGACAGAGAGGCCCATAAACAGGTACTTGGCATAGAATGTGACTGATGGTGAAAGACACATGCATTGATTTGAAATGAGATGCAGTTTATTTCTTATAGGGAAAGAGTGATAAGAGAGAAACACAGAATCTGTGGCGTATGTATTTGCAGTCGCTGGCAGTCAGGGAGGAGAGGCCATTAGTAGAAAAGATTAGAACCAGGCAAGTTCAGAGTCAGGAAAGACAACCAAGGGATCTCAACTGCGTCAGATGCCGTCAAGAAGTCCAGGAGGAGGGGGAGGAAAGCTCCAGACCACTCCCTAGATGTGGAGATGAGGGGTTCACCCTTAGTGGTCAAGAGACACATTCCAGGAAAATGCTGGAGACAGAGACAGACTTCATTTAGGGAGTTTGAGGAAGGTTGCATTTATCTGACACCTATTACATGCCTAGCATGGTGCTACGAGTTATGGAAGTTAGAAGAGCATTTGGAGTTCACTTCAGTGTTGGTTGGTGAGTTAAGACTAACACCTATAGGTCCTTTAGGGAATAGTGGAAGATTATTGTATGAGTTGCTCAACTGGGTGAGACCGACAGATGGGGGGTTAAGTTGTTGGGCGTCAGCCTGTTGGTTGACCTAGGGTGACGTTCCTTACGCTGATGGTGACAGAAGAAAAAAGCTCCAAAGATGGTCAGCCGGATCCTTGCCTTCCTCCTCTCCTTGCCTCTTGGCAAGTTTCCTTTCCCAGAAGTGTTCAGAAACACGATTCTTGTCCTGATATCCCTTGGGTTTGCTTCCTTTTTGTTATTTACCGGTGAAATTAATATTACTCTTTACCCTGTACACATTCTCAATCCAAGGCGTGTTTTTTTCATCAGTGGGTTTGTGTTTGGTTGATTAGTTATTCATGTATAATGTAAGATGACAAGAGCTGTGATACACAGAAATGATTGTGGTGAGTGCAGGCATACAAGCTCTGTGCTTGGCGTCTTTCCCTCTTTTTTTTTTTTTTTTTTTGGTGGGTGTGGGTGGGTAGGCAGGTTAGTAAGGCATTTGGATTACTTGCAGATGGTTGAAATTCTCCTCTTACCAAACTGGTGACTGAAGCAAAATAGAGGGAATTAAAATAAATGACGTTTGCTGCACATCCCCTCAGCCTCCTTGAGCAGGACCTCAGCATCTGTCCTGCGGAATCGCTCAAGTCACTTGACTTCTCTAGACTTAAGTTTCTGCATCTGTTTCACATCCAATGTATCTTTTGTATGTTGGCTTCCTTCATAGGTTACATTTTTGCAAAGGGAATCCAAGTTATAGGCTAGCTCTTCCTCTGACTTGACCCATGGGACTTCCCAGGACATGTTCCCTCACAGTAGCCAGAGAGGTCATTGCAAATCAGATCGCTCCAACGGCTTCTCACTTGTACTCAACCCTTTTGGTGTAGCCTAAAAAGCCCTGAATGATCTGATCTTGGCCTGCTTTTCCAGCCTATATCATGTCACTAGCTCTCAAACAAAATGAATAATTTCCCCCCTCTGGCCTTTTTTTTTTTTTTTTTCAGTAGGCGGGCCTCTCTGTTGTGGCCTCTCCCGTTGCAGAGCACAAGCTCCGGATGCGCAGGCTTAGCGGCCATGGCTCACGGGCCCAGCCGCTCCGCGGCATGTGGGATCTTCCCGGACTGGGACACAAACCCGTGTCCCCTGCATTGGCAGGCGGACTCCCAACCACTGCGCCACCCGGGAAGCCCCTCCTCGGGCCTTTTGCATGTGCTCTTCTTTCTCTCCTCACTATGGATATCTTCTTATTACTTTTCAAATCTTAGTTCAGATACCACCTCCTCAAAAATACCTTTTCTCATCAACGTCTCGAAAGTTGCCTCCCCATATACTGCTTTCTAGTTCATTGCCTTAAATTTCCTGCTGGGAGCTCACATGAGAGCCTCAATTATCCTCTGTTTGGGTTTTTCCATGTGGCAGCATGGGCTTCCTAATAACATGGAAGCTGGATTCTAAGAGGGAAGAAGCAGAAACACCAAAATCTAAAATATTCTCCACCTATTCCCAAATAATTTTCTAGCACATTATCCTATGTTATCTATTTTCTCACTCTCTGAAATTATTGTGGTAATTTATGTTTCCTTGCTAATTGCCTGCTCTCTCCCAGCATCTATAAGGATATAAAACCCATGAGATTAGAAACCTTGCTTATGTTCGTCGCATGTGCCAAGCACTAAGGAAGCACCCAGTAAACCTTCGATGAAGAAGTGTATTTTAAATGTTTAGAAATAAAGAGAAAGAAACAATTAAGATGGACACAAAATGCAATGAAACATACAAACAAACACATGTACACCCAAAAAGTCAGGCTGCAGAGAACTTTTCAGGAAGAGAACTACAACCTGAAGGGTAGAGAGCCCACCACACAGTGAGCCAGGCACGAATGAGGTCCTGTTGGCAGCCCCTCTGCCTCCTGCTGTTCAGAACTTTCAGAGTTGGACAAGGAAGGGGGTGACTCAGGCACAGCGACCCAGGATACACAGGAACCTGTAAGTGACCAGGATCAGCACACAGAGCTAGAACTTAAGGGGAAGTAGGTTGTGCCCAGATGTCACAGGTCACAACTGGGGTGTGGGATGACGTCAGTAACACTTCCTTGAAGTCCTCTGCCTGGTGTGGGAGGGCTTTGCTTGCTTTACTTGAGCCTAATCCTGCAGAGGAAAATGATCTTGGCTTAGCCCAATTTAAATCAGCACCTACTATGTGAAAAACACTATGCTACGTGCAGTGGATGATGGAGCGGTGAAAGGACTGGGACATGTGCCCAGGGTGAGAACAGCCAGTGGGTGGATCAAGCAGGTACGAGGATGGCTCCTAAACGGGACGGAGGGGCTCAGTGGCAGGGGAAGGAAGCCAGCAGCCCCAGAGTTACAGACAAGGGAGAAGCCAAAAGGTTTCCCAGAAGGGCCAGGGCAGGAGATGCCTGGCAAGGAGGGCCCTCCAGAGTCAGGGAAGCCAGGGCACATTTGGAGACCTCTAGACGCTCCCTTAGGTTGGAGGAGGGTAGGACCTGCAGGTAAGTGCAGGAAGAACAATTTACTACCAAAAGTTGCCATAACCAATCCCTGAAGCCAATGGCTGGAGTCTTGGACTGAGAGCAAAGAAGACGTGGTTTTCCAAATGGAAGATGGGAGACAGTTTTACTAGAAGCTTTACTAGAAGGGGAGTGTATGCTGTGCAGGCAAACCCACAAGAGGCACTGCAGTGATGAAATGTAAGTCCAAAACGGTGTCTGGGGTGTGTTGTGATTTGAACAAAATAATAAGTGACCATTGGGAGGTGTGTGTATGGGGGGCGGGGAGTAGAGGGTAATTATAAAAGCAGCAGAAGGATTTTTTATTTCGATCTGGACAAACTGATTCTGAAATTAATGTGGAGTACACCCACGTTCATAGCAGCATTATTTACAATAGCCAAAAGGTGAAAGCAACACAGTGTCCATCCACAGATGAATGGATAAACTAAATGTGGTCCATACATACCGTGGAAAAGTATACACTTATAACAAAGAATGCTACAATGAGGATGAACCTTGAGGACATTATGCTAAATGAAGTAAGCCAGACACAAAAGGACAAATACTATATGATTCTATTTATAGGAGGTACTGAGAATAGTCCAATTTATAGAGAAAGTAAAATGGTGTTTGCTAGGGTCTGGGGGGAGGGGAAAACAGAAGTTATTGTTTAATGGGTATTGAGTTTCAGTTTGAGATGATTAAAAATAAATTCTGGATGAGTGGATAAAGAAGATGTGGTATATATACACAATGGAATATTACTCAGCCATAACAAAGGAGAAAATAATGCCATTTGCAGCAACAGGGATGGACCCAGAGATTATCATATTAAGTGAAGTAAGTCAGAGAAAGACAAATACCATAATCACCTAAATGTGGAATCTCAAAAAATGATACAGGAGAATTCCCTGGTGGTCCAGTGGCTAGGACCCTGCACTTCCACTACAGGGGACATGGGTTCAATCCCCGGTCAGGGAAATAAGATCCCACAAGCTATGTGGGATACACGAAAAAATACACACCAAAAAAAGGTTAAAACAAAAACACTTATAAAAAAGGATACAAATGAACTTATTTACAGAAATAGACTCACAGACATAGAAAACAAACTTATGGTTAGAAAGAACCATAATTTCTTTGGGAGGAGGGATAAATTAGGAATTTGGGATTAAAATATATACACACTTATATATCAAATAGATAACAACAAAGGACCTACTGTATAGCACAGGGAACTATACTCAATATCTTGGAATAACCTAAAGTGGAAAAGAATCTACGAAAGAATATATATGTATGTATAACTGAATCACTTTGCTGTACACCTGAAACTAACACAACAATGTAAATCAACTATACTTCAATTTGAATTTCAATTTAGAAATTTTTTTTTAAGTTCTGTAAATGGATAGTGGTGATGGTAGCACAATAATGTGAATGCACTTAATGTCACTGAATTGTACACTTCGGAAGGGTTAAATGGTAATGTTTATGCAATGTCTATTTTACCATAATTTTTAAATTTAATGTGAAGAAATAAGTCAGGAATATCCAGGGTAGTACTGAGGAAGAAAAGTAATGAGGAGATGAAACCCTACCAGATATTAACACCAGTTATAAAACCTCAAGAATTAAAAGTGTGGTGTTGGCACTTGAGTACACAGACAATGAAACAGAAAGTCCAAAAATAGACTGAAATAATTCAAGACTTTTGTGTGTGGGAAAGGTGGCATCTGGAAACAGCGGAGAAACAGAGCTGAGACTAACTGGAGCCATCAGGAAAAAGTGAAGTTGGGTCCTTACCTTGTACTTATAGAAGGAAGACCTCTGATCAGAGATGAGACTCAAATCTGAACCATGATACCACACAAATACTAGAAGGAACCAGGGGAGAATTCTTTTTTAACCTCAGAGGGTGAGCATGTACCTGCTGTGACTTGGAGTCAGTCCTTTAGCCTTCCCATGCCTATCTCATGGGGTTGTTGTGAGCACTGTGGGAGTTAATACCTGAAAAGTGGTTAGAAAAATGTCTGGCACCCACAGCAGATTCAGTCGGTGACCACCACCACCACAACCACGACCATGACCACAACCACGACCATCTCCACCACCATCACAACCACCACCATCAACCACCACCACCATCACCATCTTCACCACCATGACCACTCCCACCACCATTCCCACCACCACCATTGCCACCTCCATGACCATCTCCACCACCATCACCATTTCCACCACCATGACCATCCCCACCTCCATCCCCACCACCACCACCATCATCACTATCATCACCATCACCACCACCATCACCATCTCCACCACCATCAACCACCACCACCACGACCATCTCCACCACCATCAACCACCACCACCACGACCATCCCCACCACCATCAACACCACCACCATCACCATCATCACCATCACCATCACCATCAAAAAGAAGAATGAGGATGTTTTATAAACTGATATGGAAAAAGTATCCAGATGTATTATCAAGTGGGAAAAAAAGCCCAGGTGCAGAGGGATGTGTGCACAATACACTATTCCTGGTCTTAAAAAGAGGGCATTAGAAGAAAATACACATGCACGCATATACCTAAATATTTGTTGTAAGTGTATAATTACACACACATATCTACATATATTTGTAGGTGTATATTTACACACACACATACACAATAAACATCTTTGATCAGCCCACTGCATTGCAAAACTCCAGGGGGCACTATTCCATTGTGTTCCTTGTCAGTGGCATCCTAGGAGCTCTATATAAATGGCGTCCCTTGGAGTTGTGTTCCACAGTGGTCCTGGTCACTTAACTACACATGGTAACATGTCTCTGGGAGAACACAAAGTACCAAATAACACTGGCTACCTGTGGGGAAGGACATAGATGGCTTGGAATAGAGGTGTGAAGGAGAATTTTCACAATACAGCATTTGTGTCTTTTCAGTCTGGAACCACGTGCATCTGTTATGGAAACTCCTCCTCCCGAAAATAAATAAATAAAAGGAGTGGTGAAAATAAATAAATGCACACATACATAAAAATAACAATACGTGTTAGAGAATTTGGGAAATACAGAAAAGTATGAAGGAGAGAATTATAATTAAGCATGATTTTTCTGGTTGTCTCTGTGTCTGTCTGGAGTGCTTTGAAAGACAGCTTCATGTAGGGCAGGAGGGCCCCAAGGCCATCTCCTGCCCCACAACCTGGCTTTTAAATAAAGTTTTATTGGAACATAGCCACACACATTCGGTTATTTAGCATCTATGGCTGCTCTCCTGCAACACGTAGTTATTGAGTAATTTTGAGTAGCTTTCTTGTTCAATCTGTAAATCTAGTTCAATCTATAAGTGCCCTGGCATAATTCCACTAAAATGCACAGTGAAGAAGTAAGATCATAGCACAGAGTTAAAATGAACATATTAGGGCTTCCCTGGTGGTACAGTGGTTGAGAGTCCGCCTGCCGATGCAGGGGACACGGGTTCGTGCCCCGGTCCAGGAAGATCCCACATGCCGCGGGGCGGCTGGGCCCGTGAGCCATGGCCGCTGAGCCTACACGTCCGGAGCCTGTGCTCCACAACGGGAGAGGCCACAGCAGTGAGAGGCCCGCATACCGCAAAAAAAAAAAAAAAAAGAATATATTAGTTTGGATTTAGAACTTAAAAAAAAAACAAACAAGCAGCAGAGATGTTCCCCACTATTAAATAATATTAGGATAAGTGATAACAACTGGACTTGTTTGCGTACAATGAGAAACAGGAATATAATTTGAATTGAAGTACAAATAATGTGCCAAGACAAATTAAAGACTATCAAAGTGGAGAAAATGAAAAAGAAAATATTCTTAGAAAGGAGCTACGCCTCAATAAGAAGTGTAATGTTAAAATAATTCCCAATGTTACGATACAGGGTAAGATACAAGAAATGTGAGAAAAAACACACCTCTTATGTTAAAATCTCACCAGACATTCAGTCTCTCAGTGAGCAGGGGGGAAATTCAAAAGTCATATGAGACACAGGACAATTATACTTTGGGCAGGACTGTCCTGTGCATTGTAGGAGTCTAGCATCCCTGGCTCCCCACTAAATGCCGATAATGACCCCATTCATAATGATAACCAAAACAACTCCTTCAGCTTTTTTAGACTCCCCTGAAGGGCAGTACCACCCTCCTTGAGAACCACAGATACATGTGAAAGCAATTTGAAAAGTTAAAAACACTTTTCAAATATATAGTATGATTAATCTATAAAACTGCAGTGGATTTTCAGTGAATACTGTATATCTACACTATTTAAATGAAGACTATTGAATTATAAAACATGAGTGCTTTCTTTTTCTTTATGAAACTGATTTCCATTCCTGGAAAAACAGCAAGTGAATCAATATACTTACTGAAAACAACTAAAAATTCGGGATTTTCTTAACAGCATCAATGAACGAGCAGAAAAGTTAAGAATTTTTAGTCCAGGGATCGAGTGAAGTGGAGCTCAGAGGTGTAAGTAGAGCCCAGCACTCCAAGGGCATTTGCTGAACCTGGTGAACTTGAACTTCGGTATTCATGGCCTCATAAGACTTTGAAAAAGCAGCCAAAGCCCCAGGGCTGTTAAAGATGGGGAGTCTAATAAGACATATTCCAGCATGAACATGGGACATCTGAAAGGCTATGCGTGGAGTATAAAGGTGAATTTAGAAACACCTTACAGACCCTCCTGGAGACTGCAAGGAAAATCTGTCTCAAACTTTGCACTGGAGAGGATAAGATGTGTGTGAGTGTGTGTGTGTGTGTGTGTGTGTGTGTGTGTAGACACATGTGCCAGGAACCTCTATAAAACATTCAAACCTTAAGCAGTCCATGACAGTTTATAGCAAAAGATCCACACTCTCTGGGTGGTCTGAATACCCTAAGTGGAGGATATAACTGGAGTCATCCCAGGAACTAGTAATGCCTCCAGCACCTGGCAGAACAAAAGTGAATCCGCTATAGAGGAAGCCAAGTTTATCCCGGACCTCAAAGTATTCCCACATATAAAATGTCAAGGAAAATGATCAGATTACAGTTCAAATATGTACACACACAGAGAAAGATGATGAGCAAATGACTACATGACACAAAAGCATGGAGTGACTAAGTGGGAGGGAGGAAGAGAGGGAGGAGGGAAGGAAGGAAGGAAACAGTGGGATAAGGCACCAAGAACTAAGAGCGAGAAGCAGCAGATGGATGGAAGAGACCTGCAAAAACTTCAGATCCCGGAATAATAAGATGAAGACTATAAAATAACCGTGTTTATTTAACATGTTTAATAAAAATAAAATACACACATGAAAATATACAAGAAAAAGGCACTATTAAAAAATGATCAAGCAATTTTGAAAAAGAACTTCTGGGGAAAAGAGAACTCCAGGGACAGATTTACTAGAATAATCATATGTGAGAAGAATGAGTACACTGAAAGACTGACCTGAAAAAACATTCCCATAATACAGCATAGAGAGACAAAGTGAAAATACGAAAGAGGAAAAAAAGACATGGAGGATAAATAAAGAATTTTAACAAACATCTAATTAAAGTTCCAAAAGGAAAAGAGAAAGAAGATGGGGCAGAGGCAATATCTGAAGACATAAGGGCTGCAATTTTTCAGGACTGATGAAATACATCAACCCATGGAATCAAGAAATCCAAGGGATTCAAAGAAGGCATATATTTATAGTCCACCACAGTGAAATTGCAGAACCCCAAAGACAAAGAGAATATCTTAAGAGCAGTGAGAGAGAAAAGACAGATTATTTTATTTTTGAAGAAGTGACAGATAACTTACAACTCAGGAACAATAGCATTCAAAAGACAATGTATGGGGCTTCCCTGGTGGCGCAGTGGTTGGGAGTCCGCCTGCCGATGCAGGGGACATGGGTTCGTACCCCGGTCCAGGAAGATCCCACATGCCGTGGAGCGGCTGGGCCCGTGAGCCATGGCCGCTGAGCCTGCGCGTCCAGAACCTGTGCTCCGCAACGGGAGAGGCCACAACAGTGAGAGGCCCACGTACAGAAAAAATAAAAAGACAATGTATGATATCTTCAATGTGCTAAGAGAAAAATGATTGTCATTTTTCAATTTCAGACAAACAAAACTGAGAAAATTTGGTACCAACAAAACTTCACTTCTGGCAGAAGAAAAATTAGTCCTGATGGAAGGTATGAGGAGAAGCAAGAGGGAATAAACCACACAAAAAGTGAAAAATAGGTGAAATATTGAGTGTATAAAGCAACAATAGATGTATTGGGGTTTCAAAAGAAAAGTTGATAGGCTAAAATGCACAACAATAATAGCATCTAAATCAGGAAGATATATAATGGAAATTGTAAGATTTTTACATTTTTCAGAAGAGTAAAATTATTGAGTAACTTTGATAAGTTATTTGCTGCTATTTCTAGAGAAACCACTTACAGGATACAAACAGAGTTCTGAAACCGGTGAAAGAAAAAAATAAAAAAGAACAAAACTATAAATCAATCTAAAAGGCAAGAAAGGATAAAATGATAAATGGAACTTGTGGGAAAAAGAAATAAAACAAAAAGCATTATAGCTATAAACCTGAAAATATTAGTAATTATGACAAATATAAATGAACTAAATGCTCCACCTAAAATACAAAGCTTGTCAGAATGTATTTTTTTATCTGATTTTGTGCTACTCATAAAAAACATATAAGAAACATATCTTATGCAATCATATTTTATAGAGAAATTGAAAGTGAAAACGGTGAGTGTACTGGGTTTTAACTATCTTGATATTAAGCAAAATAGACAAGACAAAAAGTGTTGCTAGAAACAAAGAGGGTCACTTTGACATGTTAAGCAATTCAGTTGAACAGGAAGACATGTTAATGTTAAATTTATACACTCAATAACTTTCCAAATTTATTAGGCAAAAACTGACAATTACCAAGAGAAATAAACAAATCAGCAATCATAATGGACACTTACCCCCCCTTTTTCCAATAACTGCTAGAACAAACAGTAAAAATACATCCATAAGGGTATGGAAGATTTGAACAACACGTTTAATACAACTGACCTAGTGGACATTATGTGAGTTCAGGAAACAGATGCCAAGATGGGACTAGATGTGCCAGAGGTTTATTGGGGGAACTGCCTGCGAAGGATAAAGAGAAGGAAGCAGGAGGAGGCAGGGAGAGCCTTCTGACCACAGTGCCGTTCTGAAAGGAATGAGAAGGAAGGAGAAATGAGTAGGAAGGGTCTCAGTTTACAGTGCAGTTCTTCAAATGGTTTGCAGACTGATGGGGTGGCCTTTAGCCAAAGTTGCCCATTTAAAGGAGTCTCGCACCCCACAGGAATGGACCTGCACTAATACCCTGTCATTGGCTGGGAACAACCCAGGGAAGAGTGGTCTCAGCACAAATGTGTCAGTGAATCCTGAGTAGTAGCAATAGGGCTCCAGTCAACTGTGCTGTCCGCAGCAGGAGAACTGAATTTCACATGTTCATGACACCATAGACGTATTTAGAACACCATGCCCCAAACTACAAAAACACATTATTTTCAATATTTACAAAAATTGACTATGTACTGGGTCATAAAGCAAATCTCAATACATTTCTTAAGGATTGAAATCATGCAGACTACATTCTCTGACAATAAAAAAAGTTAATAGAAGACCCTTCCCAATATACCTAAAAATTCAGAATTACCTATTCAAATAACCAGGGAATCAAAGAAGAAAGCATAGTGAAAATTGGAAAATATTAAGACTTGAACTATAATGAAAATACGTAACAAAAATTTTGGGATAGAGCTAAACAATGCTGAGAGAAATGTATGATCTAAAATATTGTTTGAAAAAAACTAGAAAATCTGAACATTAATGAGCTAAGCATTCATTTTATGAAGTTAGAAAAAGATCTGCAAAATAGACTCAAGAAGGGTAAGAAAAGAAATAATCAATAGTCAAGGAAATAATTAATGCAATAGAAAATAAACACAATAGAGAAGATTAACAAAGCCAGAAGTCTGTCCTCTGAAAAGACTAATAAAAGTGACAAACCTCTGGTAACACTGACTGAGAAATAAAGAGAGAAGGCATAAACAATATCAGGAATGAAACAGTGATATAAATGCAGAGACTACAGACCTTGAAACAAAATAATAAGAGGATGTTGTTGAAAATTTTTAAGCCATTAAATTTGAAAACATATATGAGACAGACACATTCTCAGGAAAATCTAACTTACTCAAGAAATAGAAACCCTGAAGAGTCATATAACTATGAAAGACATTGAATGTATGAATTAAAACTTTCTACATATTAAACTCCAGGTCCTGATGGCATCACTAGCAAGTTCCAGATATTCAAAGAATAAATAATTATAATCTTATACAAGCTATTTCAAAGAATTTAAAAAGAGCTCCCATTCCTTTAACTAATTTTGTGAATCTAGCATTAACTTGATGCCCAAAACTGGCAACATAAGAAAGGAAACTTTCAGGCAAATCTCTCATGAATGTAGATTGAAAAACCATAAACAAAACATTAGCAATCTTAATCAGCAATATATAAAAAGGATAATACATCCTGAGCAAAGCAACATAATAAATAAGAAAAACATATGAGCATCAGAAAAAACACTTGATAATATTCAACATCCATTCCTGATTGTTTTTTAAAAAATCCCTTAGAAAACTTGAATAGAAGGGAACTTCCTTAACATGATAAAGGTTGTCACCAAAAAGAGTGTAGTGGATGTCCTAACCAGTGCAACAAGGCAAGAAAAAGAAATTAATGGTATAAGAATTACAAAGGGGGCTTCCCTGGTGACGCAGTGGTTGAGAATCCGCCTGCCAATGCAGGGAACATGGGTTCGTGCCCCATTCTGGGAAGATCCCACATGCCATGGAGCAGCTGGGCCTGTGAGCCATGGCCGCTGAGCCTGCGTGTCCAGAGCCTGTGCTCTGCAATGGGAGAGGCCACAACAGTGAGAGGCCCACATACCGCAAAAAAAAAAAAAAAAAAAGAATTGCAAAGGAAGAAACTATCAATATTTGCAAACAACATGGTTGTGTACATAGAAAAGCTAAAGGAATATGTACACAGAATTACAGTTAATAAATCAATTTTATAAAATTGCTAGATACAAAGTAAATATTGCAAAAGCCAATTGAATTTCTATAATCTAGCTGTAAACAATTTGAAATGAAATTTTAAAAGATAATATTTATAATAGCATTAGAAAACATAAAATGTAAGAATGAATCTTCATTTTATATGCAAGAGTTCTACACAGAAACTATAAAACATTATTGATAAATATTAAAGAAGATCTATATATGAAGAGGGTTATATCATGTTCATGTTTTGAAGACTCAAGTTAGTAAAGATGCCAGTTCTCTTCAAAGTGATCTATAGAATCAACTTAATCCCAATCAAAATCCTATCAGGATTTTAAAGTTTCAATTTTTAATTTTTTGTTGCTAAAAATATAGAAATACAATTGATTTTTGTATTTTGAACTTGTATTCTGGGACCTTAATTGAACTCATATATCAGTTCTGGTGGCTTTTTCATAGATTACCTAAGATTTTCTACATAGATAATCATGTTATCAGTGAAAACAGAAATTTTTATTTCTTCCTTTACAATCTGTATGGCTTTTATTTTTCTCTTTCCTTATTCTCTTGCCTCCATTAAAATGTTGAAAAGAATTGGTAAGAACAGACACACTTACCTTGTTTCCAATCTTAGGAAGAAGGCATTCAACATCTATCTCACCAGCGAGAGTAATTTTTTTGTTTGTTTTTTGTTTTTTTTTAATAAATTTATTTATTTATGGCTGTGTTGGATCTTCGTTGCTGTGCGTGGGCTTTCTCTAGTTGTGGCGGGTGGGGACTACTCTTTGTTGCAGTGCGCGGGCTTCTCATTGAGGTGGCTTCTCTTGTTGTGGAGCATGGGCCCTAGGTGCATGGGCTTCAGTAGTTGTGGCACACGGGCTCAGTAGTTGTGGCTCACAGGCTCTAGAGCGCAGGCTCAGTAGTTGTGGCACATGGGCTTAGTTACACCGTGGCACATAGGATCTTCCCCGGACTGGGGCTTGAACCCGTGTCCCCTGCATTGGCAGACAGATTCTTAACCACTGTGCCACCAGGGAAGTCCCCAGGCGTAATGTTAACTGTCGATTATTTTGAAGACACCTTTTATCAGGTCAAGGGAGTTCTTTTTTATTCCAAGTTTGCTGAGAGCTTTTTTGTTTTTTAATCATGAAAGAAGGTTGGGTTTTGTGAAATATTGTTTCTATTTAGATGATCATATGGCTCTTCTTTTTTACTGTGTTAAAATGACTTACATTGAGTTTTGAATGTTAAACGAATCTTATATTCTCAGGATAAATCCCACTTGAACATGATGATTATTCTTTTTACATACTTCTACTTTCAGTTTGCTAAATCTTTCTTAATTTTTTTTTTGTTTATATGTTCATGAGGAATAGTGATCTGTAGTTTTGTTTTTTTGTAATGTTTTTGTCTGGTATTGGTAGCATGGTAATTGTACCGTAAAATGAGTTAGAAAGGATTCTCTCATCTTCTATTTTCTGAAAGAAATTGTATATAATCAGTATTATCTCTTCCATAAGTGTTGGTTAGAATTCATTACTGAAGTTATCCAGGCCTGATGTTTCCTTTATGGATAGATTTTACGTACACATTTCTTTAATTGAATTAAAGCTATCCAGGTTATCTATTTTTTTCTTGATTGTGCTTTGACTGTTCTTGTCCTTTAAGGAATTTGTCCATTTCATTTAACTACTTGAATTAATTCACATAAAGTTGGCATAATATTCCTTTATTATCCTTTCATGTCTGTAAGATCCACTCCTGATACTCTTTTATTCCTGATGTTGATAATTTATGTCTCCTTTCTCTTTTTTCTTCATTAGTCTGGCTAGTTTACCAATTTTATTGATCTTCTCAAAGAATCAGCTTTTGGTTTCACTGATTTTTCATGTTGTATATTAGCAATTTCTAGTCTTATCTTTATTATTTCCTTCCTTCTATTTACACTGTAATTAATTTGCTCTTTTTTTTTTCTAGTTTTTTAAGGTGAAAGCTTAGGTAATTGCTTTGAGGCTTTTCTTCTTTTCTAATATAAACATTTAGGGCTATATACCTCCCTCCCTCTTACCTGCTTCCCACAAAATTTCATATGTTCTATTTTCATTTTAATTTACTTCAAAATATTTTCTAATTTCCATTCAGATTTCCTCTTTTGAACCACGGATTATTTAGAAGGGTGTTGTTTAATCACAAAATGTTTGGGGATCCTCTAGATACCTTTCTGTAATTGATTTCTAGATTAATTTTATTATAGTAAAAAATATAAAGCACACAGTGGATGACTTCAATCTTTTTAAAATTTATTGAGACTTGCTTTATCACCCACAATGCATTCTACCTTTGGTGGATGTTCCATGTATACTTGAAAAAAATGTATATTCTGCTGTTTTTGGATAGTTTTATAATGTCAGTTAAGTCAAGTTGATCGACTTCTATATTATTACTGATTTTATGTCCACTTGTTCTTCAATTACTGATAGAGAAATGTTGAATTCTCCAACTATAATTGTAGATTTGTCTGTTTCTTTGTTGAATTCCATCAGTTTTTTATTAACGTATTTTAAAGCTATTTTATTAGTTGCATAACATTTAGGGTTATTATGTCCTCTTGATTTTGTTGTCCTTTATCATTATGAAATGTCCCTATTAATTTCTGGTGTTATTTTATATCCTGAAGTTTGTTTGATCAGATATTAACTTTTTCATGATATTTCTTCTTTTATCTATTTACTCTAAACATATTTACATCTTTATATATGAGAGTTTCTTGTAGACAGCATTTTGGGTCTTCCATTTTTCTTCCAATCTGAAAATCTTTGCCTTTCAATTGGAGTATTCTCCATTTATATTTAATGTAATTATCAATGTAGTTGGGTTTAAATCTACTATCTTGCTATTTGTCTTCTATTTGCTCCTTTTTTTGGTTCTTTTGATTCTCTTCTCCTGCCTTCTTTTGAATTGCTTGAGTATTTTTTAATGATTCAATTTAAATTTACACTATTGTCATCTTAGCAACATTTTAGTGATATATTTATTTATTTATCTATGTATTTATTTATTTAGTGATTGATCTGGAATTTTTAATATGCACCTTTAACTTAAAGTACTCTGTCTCCAAATAAGATTAATGCTACTCACATTTAATGTAAGAGCCTTACAACAGTATATTTCCATATCCCTCTTCCCATCCTGTGCTATTTTTGCCATATCATTTACTTCTACATATATTATAAATCCCACAATACATTTATTTTTGCTTTAAGCAATTATTTTTTTAAGGGATTAAAAAATGAAGGGAAAATTCTGTTATACTTTCCTATATATTTATCAGTTCTGGCATTCTTTGTATTTCTTTGTATAGATTGTAATTTTCACATAGTATCTTTTTTTTTTTCCCAAAGAACTATTAATATAGTTCTTGTAGCAAAGGTTTACTTGTGATGATTTCTTTTAGCTTTGGTATCTTTGATAAAGTTTCTATTTATTCTTCATTTATTTAAGTCTTTACTCTTTAGAACGATATTTCTGCTGGCAATAGAACTTTAGGTTGGCAGGGGTTTTTATTTCTATCAGTAATTTAGGGATGCTGTTCCATTGACTTTTGGCTTGCATAGTTCCAGAAAAGAAGTCCAAAATATTCAGTATGTGTTGGCAGGCTGGAGACTCAGGAGAGACAATGATGCAGTTCCAGTCCAAAGGCCAGCATCCTGGAGACCCAAGAGAGCTGATAGTACAGATGATGTTCAAAGGCAGTCTGCTGGAGAATTCTCTCTTGCTCAAGGATGCCAGTCTTTTAATTCTATTCAGACCTTTAACAGATTGGATGAGGCCCACTGACATTATAGAGGGCAATCTGCATTACTCAGAGTTTACCAACTTAAATACTAACCTCATCCAAAATTACCATCCAATTTGACACATAAAATTAACTTTCACATTACATTACAGGCATCACCACTCCAGGTGGCAGAAACACAAACTGTTCTCAGCCCTGTATGAACTACCGGAATTTTTTGGCCTATTGCTTTCCAGAGGTTCTTCCTCCAACCTTGTGAAATTCCAATCCCTACATGCACTGATCAGTTTTTGCCCAAAGAATCGTGAAGACCTCTCTGTAAACTCCTGGATAGCTCTCTCTCTCACTCTCGTTCTCTCTCTCTGCCTCCTCCCAGTACTCTGCTTTGCAAATTCTACGTGCCTTGGTTTCCCTGAACTCCAATATCTATCCCCTCCATTCAGTGAAAATCCTGGGCTCTCTTTGGATTTTCCAGGCTTGAGCTTCAGCTGGAAACTGTCCGCAGCCAGTAAGCTGGGGCAACCAAGGGGCTTGCCTCATTTGTTTGTTCTTTCTCAGGCATCATAGTCCTATACTACCTGTTGTCCAATGTCTGAATATGGTGGTTTAATATATTTTGTCTGTTTTTCTAGTTGTTTATGGTGAGAGATCAATCCTATATGGTTAATCCTTCGTGGCATATATTAAACTTTTTTTTTTTTAACTTACAGTAACACCAGCTTCATGTGTTTCAATCTACTATTTCTCGACCAGGTTAGTAGTTTCATAGATTTGTTCACTTTGTGATCATTCATTGAGCTCTGCACTTATGATGTGTGTACTTTTCTGTGTATGTAAACTTCAATAAAACATACTTTTAAAAATAAAAAGCAAAATAAGTTTATATGAACATGTAAATGATGTAGAATAACCAAGACAGTCTAGAAAGAAAATAAATTCGAGTGACCTTCCTGACCAGATATCAGATATCAAGACTAAAGCTATTTTGGGACTTCCCTGATGGTGCAGTGGTTAAGACTCTGCGCTCCCAATGCAAGGGGCCCAGATTTGTTCGCTGGCCAAGGAACTAGATCCCACATGCATGCCACAACTAAGGAGCCCTCGAGCTGCAACTAAGGAGCCCACCTACCACAACTAAAGGAGCCCACGTGTCGCAACTAAGGAGCCTGCCTGCTACAACTAAGACTTGGCACAACCAAACAAATAAATAAATATTTTTTAAAAAGACTCAGCTATTTTAGTGAAGAGATCATAGTATTGACACAAAGTTCAAAAAAAGACTAGAAAAAACAGAGAAACCCCTTTTCAAAAAAGACCCACACAATTGTGAGCACGATGTATAATAGAGATGTCACCTTAGAACAGCAAGAAAATACTGAAGTTTTCAATAAGTGATGCTGGCATGATTGGTTATCTGTAATTCATAAAACCTTGCCCCTATCTCACACCATATACAAAAATCAAGTCCAGATGAATTAACAACTAAATGTGAAAGGCAAAATTATAAAGTTGTTAGAAGATAACAAGAAAAGGTATAAATATCTTGAGAGGCAGGAAGGATTTCTTAAGTAGGACCCACAACAAAACAAAGTATAAAGGAAAAGACTGATAAATTAGTCTTTATTATAAGAACTTCTATAAATCAAAAGACACCACTATGGGGGTATAAAAGCAAGCCAGAGTTGGGAGAATATGTTTTCTTTTCACACATACAACTGATGGATGACAAATATCCAGGATATATAAATAAATGTTATAAATTTATAAGAAAACAAATGGTCCCCTCCAAATGAACAAAATACTTGTACTTTACAGATATATATATATGGAATACTACGGATTACTAGATAGCATTGGAATACTACATGCAATGGAAGGCTGTATAGCATTGAAAGGGAATGAACTGCAGTTTCACCCATTGACATAGGAGAGTATCAAAATACAGTGTTGAAGCAAAAGATGCCAAAGGGAAATGGATACATACAGTATGATATGATGTTGATAAAGTTTAAAAAAAGATAAAACTAAGCTATATGATTTTGGGATGGATACATAACTGGTAACACTGTAAAGTGAAACAACAGAATGATTGTCACAGAACATTGGGATAATGGCTACCTCTGTTGGGAGAGAGGGAATTGCAGTTGGGGAAGGGCACCAATATTCATTCTTGACCTGGTTGCTAGTCACTTGCATCTTACCACATTATTATTCCTTAGCATGTACTTATATGTTTTATTCACTCACCTATATGTATGACACATTTCAAAATAATAAAATAAAATTAACCTCAATTAGTAAACTAATAAACCTAAAATAAAATTAACCTAACCGATGTATATTTTCTTTATAAACAGAGATAATGTGATGATTTCAAGGTTTGTGTGTCCTTATTCATTCATTCATTCATTCACTTATTCCACAGGAATTTGTTGCATGTTTACTATTTGTTGGGCATTATACTGGATACCGAAAATACAGATATTAATTTATTATCTATCAGGGAGTTTTAATAATAAAAATTGATGTGATTATTATCATTATTGTAGCAAATGACATTTAATTGAGTGTCTACTTTGCACTAAGCATTCTAACATACATTACTTCATTTAATTGTTTGACGTCCTTTAGTGTGGACTTGTATTTTCCCAATTTAAAAAATGAGCACAGCAACATTTACTAACTTGCCCAAACTTTCAGAGTTCAGAAAAGCCAAAGCCAAGATTTGCTGTTAACAACTGTAGCTTTTCTGCCAAACATCCAATCTCTTTCCTTCAGATGACAGCACCCTCAATTTTCTTTGGGGTGCCCTACCCCTTCTCACATTTGGTCTTGTGGTTCAGTTGGATCTGACTACCTAGTCCTGGGTTCAAAGACTGAGGAAATGACCCAGACTGGGTCATTCCTTATATTCTAAATACGTGGATGGAGTGATTGGTTTAGGCATGAGGCAAAAGAAAGAGAAATTAAAGACTGAGTCTCAAAGCCTTGATTTAAACCCTTGGATCCAGCGATGCCTAAAGCTTTCCTCAATGTCTGTTTTTTTCAGTTACATGAGCCTCAAGTTGGGTTTTCTAACACTTGCAAAAAGGAGTCCTAGCTGATCCAGGGACACAGAAAAATAACCCAATACTTATTGTACCAGCTGAGTAATGAGGACTAAAATTAATATGAATATTTTTTATATGCACTTAGACACACTCAGGATACACAGAGGTGAGATGTTTTGTACTTTCTTCCCTTCCCCATCCTAGGTCTGAAGTCAAATCTCAGGGGAGGTAAATTAACACTAAGAGAGAGAATCATAGATTACCTTCATGTCGACACAGACCAAGACAGTCATCCTTCACTGGGGGGACGGGGAGTGGGGTACAGCTGTACTCAGTATCACGGAAGATGATCACGAAAGACCGGATCTCAGGGATGACAATGACAACGACAAGAGTAATTTAGGTTCTGGGATACACTTTATCACAGGTTTACAAAGTCCTTGGCAGCAAAATTAAATCTGACATCACCGCTTGGGTTGATAAACACTGTTGCAGTCTCCCAGTAGGGTGAGCTCAGACACTTGAGGGCTCTCGCTCCCTGAGGATTGGAGTCACCTTCTTCAACTCAGCTCACGTTACCTGAGTCACCTCCAAGAGTGACTGAGCCTTTAGAAGCCCCTCGTCATGAGAGACAAACACAGCCCTTGATGAAAATGGAGTCCCTTACACAGGAGCTCAACCAAGGCATGGGCTCAAATCCATCCTTGGATTTAACTCTTTGGCCCCATGACCACCTCACCTTCATTCCCTTCCCACCCAGGTTCAGAAAGAACTTTACCCTCTCACTTTACATGTTAAGGTCAGACTTCAGCAAGTATGTTGAGTAGACCACTGACATCCTTTTAAAAGAGTGTAAGAGCTGAACCTTAAGATCATCACAAAAAAGTCGTATGTTTTTCTCTCCGTTGGCGAGAACGATTCGCCACTTTCAGGCAGCAGAGGCGTATGGGCATTGTCATTCACAATGGTTACAAGAAGTATGTAAATAACCACACTGTTTAGCACCCTGACCCGTGGTCAGTTCACCTCTTCCACGATTAGAGGTGACCATTACACTGAACGTCTGTAGCACTGAGCAAGCTGAGGTCATACTTACCCCCCAGAGATGGAGACAAAAAAGGAAAAAAAAATGTTTTTTTCTCCTTGATAAATGTGAAGCTGTAACAAAACAAAATTTAGGTCTTTGGTGAATAATTCATGTTTATCTAAAAAAAAAAAAGAATGACTTTCATTATATTTCATCTCCCTCTTATTGAGTTCTAGAAACGGATTCTCTGATCTGGAGCTTCCAGAAATCTGTAGCAGCTTTGCTGGCTGCTTCTCCCTTGTGAGTCCTTCCCATTACCTCTACCCCCCTCATCAGGTTCCCTTTGGCTCCACCAGGGTCATGGAAGAGGAATGAAAGGTCGGATCTGACCGTGGTGCCACTGGGGTGGATGCCTAGAGCTGGCACGTCCCTCATGGGCTGCCATGGGGTCCTCTAGGTCCCCCATCCCCGGATCCCTACAATGGAATCCTTTGTCCAGGTAGTAGCTCTCTTAGGCTAACTGCTTATGCCCCGCCCCCCTCAGCTGGGTACCTGACAGTTTTCCCTCTACCTGCTTCTGCTCAGGTCTCCTTGCAGGGAGTTTGGTGGACAGTGTGCTTTTAAAACCACCCCACGCTTCCTGGAGGGATCTGGTACTGCATGCTTTCAGCTTTCGTAGTACTACACTGATTCCTCCAACATAGTGATTTCTCTGCCGCCCAGGCGGCCTCAGCCAACCCTGTGACTTTGCTTTCAAGCCTGAGTCAAGGTTCCAGTCCCTGTGGCCTCCCAACCACAAAGGGCACATAGTGAACTCTTAGTGGGTGGTCTGTTCGGAGCTTCTCTTACTGGACTTCAGGTGAGGGGGAAGCACCCCCTACTTTTTCCCCAAGAGGAAAGTGAGACACATCACACCACAACTGTCTCCAAAGAAATTCAAACGTCTGCCCTTTTCATCTTCAATCCCCCAATGCCCACTTTAAAAAAATTCAATCATATTTTTTTTTTTTTAAATTAGTTCATTTATTTATTTATATTTTTGGCTGTGTAGGGTCTTCGTTTCTGTGCGAGGGCTTTCTCTAGTTGCGGCGAGCGGGGGCCACTCTTCATCGCCGTGCACGGGCCTCTCACTGTCGTGGCCTCTCTTGTTGCGGAGCACAGGCTCCAGACACACAGGCTCAGTAGTTGTGGCTCACGGGCCCAGTCGCTCCGTGGCATGTGGGATCTTCCCAGACCAGGGCTCGAACCCGTGTCCCCTGCATTGGCAGGCAGATTCTCAACCACTGCGCCACCAGGGAAGCCCTCAATCATATTTTTTAAAAATTGAAATATATATATAGCAACGTTCACCTTTTGAGTGTCAAGTTCTATGAGTTTCTACAAATGCATACGATAATATAGCCAGCATCACAGTCAAGATATGGAACAGTTCATCACCTCCAAATTCCCTCTCTGTCTCTGAAATCAGCTCCTTCCCTCTCCCCCAGCTCCTGACAACCACTGATCTGTTTTCTGTCCCTAAAATTTAGTCTTTTCCAGAATGTCATATAAATGGATTCATTCAACACATAGCCTTTGAGTTTGGCTTCTTTCACTTAACATAATGTTTTTGAGATTCATCCATGTTGTCCTGAGGATTAGTAATTTGTTCCTTTTTATTGCTGAGTGGGATTCTGTTCTATGGATGTACCACAGTTTGTTTACCTATTCACTAACTGAAGGGCTTTTGAATTGTTTCCAGGTTTTGGCAATTACGAATAAAGCCAGTGTAAACATTCGTGGATAGGTTTTTGTGTGAACATAAGTTTTCATTTCACTTAAGTACCTAAGAGTGGGATTGTGGGATTGCCTGGTCATATTGTAAGAAATTGTTTTCCACAGCACCTGTACCATTTTTCATTCCCACTGGCACTGTGTGAAAGATCCAGTGCCCCATATATTTATCAGCACTTGGTATTGTCAATTTTTAAAAATTAGCCAGTCTAATAGTTGTGTAGTGGTATCTTACAGTTTCAGTTTGCATTTTCTTAATAACTAATGATGCTGAGCATCTTTTCATGTGCTTATTTGCCATCCATATATCATCTTTGATGCTGTGTCAGTTGAAATCTTTGCCTTTTTTTGATTGGGTTGTTTGTTTTCTTATTATGGAATTTTGAGAGTTCTTTATATATTTTGGATCAGATATGTATTTTGCAAATATCTTCTTCAATTGTGTGGCTTGTCTTTCATTCTCTCTTTTTTAAGATATTGTAGATGATTTATTTTTAGTAAGATTTAAATCTCATCTAGTAAAGAAAAAGTAAAAGGTCTGGAAAATATTTTCCTCTACCAGCTCATTTGTTTAGATACTATGAGATGACCACTTAAAATCTTCCAATTTGTAAATCAGTTAAGAATTTGAGACTCAATAACAATTTGATGTTTTTATTTGTGTGTGTGTTTGTGTTGATTTTTTCTAGTTTTCTTGAGATATAATTGACATCACACTATAAGTTTACGGTGTACAGCATCGTGGTTCCACTCACATGTATTGTGAAATGATTGCCCCTATAAATTTAGTTAGCAGCCATAATCTCATAAAGATACAGTCAAAAGAGAAAGAAGAAGTAGAAGAAGAAGAAGAAGAAGAAGAAGAAGAAGAAGAAGAAGAAGAAGAAGAAGAAGAAGAAGAAGGAGAAGGAGAAGGAGGAGAAGGAGAAGGAGGAGAAGAAGGAGAAGGAGAAGGAGAAGGAGAAGGAGAAGGAGAAGGAGAAGGAGAAGAAGGAGAAGGAGAAGAAGGAGAAGGAGAAGAAGGATGAGGAAGGAAAAAGAAAAAACTTTCTTTTCTTGTGATGAGAACTTTTTGGATTTACTGTCTCAACAATTTTCATATATATCATACAGCAGTGTTAACTATAGTCATCATGCTGTAGATTACATCCCTAGTACTTTATTCTCTTAACAGTGTTTTTCAAAGAGCAGACGTTTTCAGTTTTGATGAAATCTAATACCTCAATTTTTTCTTTTAGGGATCATGCTTTTATTATAATTTTGTAACTACAGACTTTGCCTAACATAAGATCACAATGGTTTTTCTCCTACATTTTCCTATAGAAGTTTTTCAGGGCTTCACATTTAAGTCTATTACCCATGTGGGGTTAATTTTTATATATGGTGCAAGGTATAGATCAGGGTTCACTTTTGCATACGGATGTCTAATAGTTTCGGCACCATTTATTGTAAAACTATCTTCTCCATTGATTTGTCTACACCTTTGATGGAAATCAGTTGACCATGTATGTATAGGTCTATTTCTGGATTCTCTATTTGGTTTCATTGATCTGTGTACATCCTTTAGACAATACTACACTATCTTGTTTACCTTGGCTTTATAGTAAGCCTTGAAATCAGTTACTGTGAGTCCTCCAATTTTGTTCTTCTTTTTCAAAATTCTTTTGACTGTTCTAGATGTGCTGCCTTTCCATATAAGTTTTAGAATCAACTTGTCAATTTGTACACAAAAAAAAATCCTCCTGGGTTTTGATTGGGATTGCATTGAATCAATAGATCAGTTTGAGAAGAACTGCCATCTTAACAATACTGAGCCTTTTAATCCATGAACCATCCATTTATTTAGGTCTTCTTTTTGATTTCACTAATGTTTTGTACATTTTAGCATGCAGATCTTGTACAGATTTTACTAGATTTACACCTAAATATTTTGAGTTTTTGGATGCTATTGTGAATAGTACTTTTTAAAAATTCTTAAATTTCCCATTGTTAATTGCTGCATATAGAAATAAAATTGATTTTTGACTTTTGACCTTTTATCTTGCAATCTTATTACACTTGCTTAGCTCTAGTAGTTTATGTTGCAGATTCTTTGAGATTTCTATGTACACAATTATGTCATCTTTGAGTAGAGTTTTACTTCTTCTTTTATAATCCATGTGACTTTTATTTCTTTTCCTTGCCTTATCGCACTAGCTAAGACCTCCAGTAAAATATTTGATCGGATTGGTGAGGGTACACATTCTTGCCTTTTTCCCAATTTATAGGAGTCAGAGTTTCCTTAGAACCATCTCACCAAACTTGTAGCGAGAGGGAAACATTCCTTAGGTCTCTTTCAGGGGAAGAATACAACTCCTACCCACTGACAACTCTATCCAAAGAAATCTAATTTCAACTTCTGGCCTTTACAACTTCAGCTTCTGTATAACTTTGAGGCAGGTGGGTGTAGGGGTCACAAAATCAGTTTCAGGATGCCTCCTTATAAGTCCTACAAATGTATACTAGCACCTTCATTTTGGAAGGAGAGAGATACTTGCCACATGTTTTTTTTCCCTCAGCACTTTGGGGCCTCAGCCAAAACCAAAACATCCTGATATAGATGATATTACTACTTTTCTTTTACAGATGAGGGATGTTAGGCTCAGAGGTCAGATAGCTGGGAAATAGCATGATTTAAACTCAGTTCTGTCTGTCAGGTCCACTAGGCCATACCAGTACAAATAGAAACATTCAGGCAGCATTTAACACTCCCCAAACTCACATAGAAAACCAAGAGGGCTAAGGTATTTCTAAATTTAATTTGGCCATTCTAGAAAACCATACCAAGGCTAATGGAGGAAATAGTGTTACGTTTGTCCTCCAAATGTCCATGGAATGATAGTCATCCAATATCTTGAAACACGTGCTGAGTTCAGAAGCTGAGAGTCTCTCATTATCAACACTGGTCCCCTCAGGCCTTCCTTGAATTATCTAGACAGGAAATCAGGACTGACAATATGCACTCTGTTTTAGTCAGGAGATTTGACCATAGGTCTCTAGGTCAAGGAGTCCAAGCCAATTTGCATCCATGGCCACTTCAGAAAACCCAGACCCCACCTGGAAATCACTTCTTGCTGAGAAGGAGGCAGGTCCTAAGCAAATGTTTAGGATTAAAATTGATCCCACTAGGATCACAACTGAAAGGAACAATACCACTTGCATTCATAATCCTTAAGCAGGGAAAGAAAACTTTTCTGGAAGTGTTTCAAAAAATGGATTTTCTTGGGAACTACCAAGTTTAAGTTAAAAAGGAGTCTCAGCAGTTCCACTCCCTTGTATATAATACCCAAAAGAATTGAAAACAGGAGGTAAAAAATACTTGTACATGAATGTTCAGAGCAGCACTGTTCACAGTAGCCAAAAGATAGAAACAACCTAAAAGTCCATCAAGAGATGAATGGATAACAAAACATGGCACATCCATACAATGGAATATTATTCAGCCATAAAAAATGAACAAAGCACCGATACACGTTACAACATGGATGAAGTTTGGAAACACTGCGTGAAGTGAAAAAGAACAGACACAAAAGGCTACATATTCCATTTATATGAAATATCCAGAATTGGAAAATCCATAGAGACAGAAAAAGGGTTAGTGGTTGCCAGGGGATGGGAAGTGACTGCTTACTAAGTATGGGGTTTCTTTTTAAGGTAACAAAAATGATCTGGAACTAGATTGTGGTGATAGTTTTACAACTCTGTAAACGTACTAAATGCTATTGAATTGTACACTTTAAAATAGTTAGAATGGTAAATTTTATGTTATGTGTATTTTACCACAATAAAAAAGAGAGAGAGAGAGAAATCTTCACTATGGAGTCAGGGTGTGGTTGTCCAGCCAGGTCATCTGCAAATCAGGCAAACCTCTCTTGCCTAGTTTAGACCATTGTCATATCCTCCCTGGATTATCACAGTAACCTACTTGGTCCCCTGTCCCTAGGGTTATCCTTCTCCATTCCATCTTCCACCAACTTTCTACAGTGTCAAACTGAGCACGACATTCATTTGTCTAAAATCTTTCCATCTAATTTCCTACTGTGAAAGAGGAGATTCCTTCACACAGCATTTGAAGGCACTTCATGGCATGGCACTGACTACTTCTCTCCTTGTGTATTTTTCACAGTGGGCATGCCCAGAGGGGGCAGGGACCACGGTGGTCTCACGCATCCTTGGCATGGTCTGGCATGTGTGGTAGCTCCAGCTCTTGCTATCTCCCCAAATATCCTGTATTGTAGCCAAACCAAATTCTCCAACAAGCCAGGCCAATCCATGCATCTGAAACTTTGCATACATTGGTCTCTCCATTTAGAATGTTTTCTGACCCATCTGTCAACCTGGGCTAACGCTGATTCATCTTTCAGACTCAGTTCAAGCGTGCACTCTCTAGTGACTGTCAATCATTCATTTCTCATGTTTCTGCAGCACCTCGCCGACCCTTTGTGGCAGGGCTTAACACTCGTCCTGGTGGGATTTATCTCCATCCTTGTCTCCCCTACCACGGGGACCATGGGGACTGAGGAGCTCATGTTAAACATCATCCTCCCCTCCCTCCACATGTGATGTGGGGGGAAGTAAACAAACAAGTAACTCGGTACTTTTTGCCTTGAAGGGTACACCTGGGGAATTTTTCTTTTCTTTGCACAGAAGGAGACTATCTGAGTTAAACTGGAAATTGAGGACAGTGCCGCTGAAGCTCTCCGTGTCATTCTATTTACTGCTGTGGCAAAAGGCGAGAGGTGGAGTCAGGAATTGAAGCAGGCAGAAAAGGTGGGCAATTGTAAAGACACAATGGATACTTCACCCTCACCGAGCACCTCTCTTCCTGAAGGATCCTGCCACGCACTGGCTGAACTGACCAGAAAGTGAATCTTACCTGTTTCTCTGCAAAGGCTGAATGCTGGGCGCGCTGGGTGCTCCATTCGGCAGAAGTGTGCCCTCCCACGCAGCCTGAATAGAGGATCATGTCTGAAAGCGAAATTCCAGGTTTCCTGCACATCACTGTGCCCTTATCACTTTGTCCCTTTTCCCTGCGCATGTCAGGAGGAATAATCCATTATGACCCTTCCTGATGATGGTGGTCTTTTCAGTTTGATCAAAATGTGCTGTGCCCTCTGCACCCTAGTCTGCCCCTCATGTCTGCCGCCGGGTCCCTTTGATTAATGTGCCCTGTCCTCCCCGGGGTGCGGGGAACTGTGCCCTCGGGAGAGCGCCTCTCCTGCCTAAGGCTTGGACCGTGAGTCACTCTGAACCCTGGTCTTCAAGGGTCAGTAGGGAAAGGAAAGGGAGAAATCTAGGAACAGGTTGGGCCCCAAAACAGAAGGGAGAGGAGTTGATATTGTTTTGTGCATCTGTTGCGTTAGGTCACTTAGTTCTGCCTTTCCTATGAGGTGGTGGTTTTCCCTTCGACAGGTGAGGAAACTGAGATGAAGCGACTTCCCCAAGGTTACTCCCCTCCCAGTGCCAGGGCCAAAGTCCAAGCCCTGATCGGTCCGCCCCAGTGTCTGACTGCTATCCTTCCCCCCACCCCACCGCCCTTCACCTCTGGCCGTGGGAGTGGGCTGCCCAGTGGGCTGAGGGGAGGGAGAACCAGTAGACACTTCAGGTGCATAAAGGGGCAGGTGAATGTAGATGTGAGAGAGGATCCCATTCAAGTCCAAAAGGTCCCGTCGGCCATGGGATTCCATGGTGCTCCTCACGTCAGGCTATCTAAGGCCCATCAGGCCCGGGGGGGTTAGAGCTGGGGATGCAGAGTACCCCAAGAAGCCCACAGAAGAGGGGGATTGGCGAGGAGTTGGCAAAGGCGAGGCCGCAACCAGTAAGTGGATGTGGATGAGGGCCAGGCCCCCACTCCTGAAAATGGAGGTGGAAATCAAATCATCAGATCTGATTAAACCTTTTGATGTGCATGTATATTCATAGTGACGGAATCAAACCGGGAAGTTAGGAGAGACTCTCCTGCAGAGAGAGCTTCACTGGGGGGAAAAACACAGGAGGAAATAAAACTGAAGAAAAAAAAAAAATCAAATCATCAGATGGGACTGTATAGTGGGGATTGGGAAAGGCCTCAGTCTGGTGGAATAGAGGCTTGGAGACACCTCAGGGTGAAAGGGCACCTAATATCCATCCAGCCCCACCAGGAGGGAGCTCAGTGGTATCTGATGCAGGACTTGGGTTTGCATTTTCCCACTTACATTTTGGTGTCTCTGCTTCTTTTTTTAAAAATTCGATTGAAGTATAGTCAATTTACAATGTTGTGTTAGTTTCTGGTATACAGCAAAGTGACTCAGTTATATACATACGTACATTCTTTTTCATATTCTTTTCCATTATGGTTTATCACGATATTGAATATAGTTCTCTCTGCTATGCAGTAGGATTGTTTAACCATTCTATATATACTAGTTTGCATCAGTCCTTCCCTCCCCCACCCCACCCTCGGCAACCACAAGTCTGTTCTCTATGTCTGTGAGTCTGTTTCTGTTTCATAGATAAGTTCATGTGTGTCATATTTTAGATTCCACATATAAGCGATATCATATGATATTTGTCTTTCACTGTCTGACCTACTTCACTTAGTATGATAATCTCTAGCTGCATCCATGTTGCTGTAAATGGCATTATTTCGTTCTTTTTTATGGCTGAGTAGTATTTCATGGTATATATGTACCACATCTTCTTTATCCATTCCTCTGTCGATGGACATTTAAGTTGTTTCCACGTCTTGGCTATTGTAACTAGTGCTGCTATGAACAAGGGGGTGCATGTATCTTTTTGAATTATAGTTTTGTCTGAGCATATGCCCGGGAGTGGGATTCTTGGATCATATGGCAACTCTATTTTTAGTTTGTTAAGGGACCTCCATACTGTTCTCCATAGTGGCTGCACCCATTCACATTCCCACCGACAGCGTAAGAGGGTTCCCTTTTCTCCACACCCTCTCCGGTATTTATTATTTGTAGACTTTTGAATTGATGGCCATTCTGACCGGTGTGAGGTTTGGTGCCTCTGCTTTGCTGGTTCTGTAGACATACGCACACTTTACTTACAGGAACGGGACACCGGCCAAATGCAGAACCGTGCTCACCTGCTCAACGTCACTGATTGAACTCCTGTACTCATTCATCCATCTATTCATTCATACAGAAGACATCTGAGGGACTAGGCGATGGGAATAACCAGCCAAATAAAACCAAATCCCTCCCCAGAGGGTAGGCCACAGGCAGGGAGCAGACGTGTTTGTGAACAATTATAGCACAAGGGACCGATGACACAGGGAGGTATGTCTGAGTCATCACAGAATGGTACGTCTGTTCCTCAGGGTTACCTCAGGGAGGTAGGAGAAAGCATCACAGAGGAGAGGGTGTTTTCTTGGGCCATCAGGGATGATAGGAATTTGCCAGATGGCAAAGAATGGTGAGGGGTTTGCGGGCAGAGCAAACAGCGGAAGGAAAATAAGAGACGTGAGAAGGCGAAGGACACATTTGGAGAGCCATGGGAAGCTTGGGAGTAGGGCGTGGGGTATGCTGGCAACACTAGGCCTTGGTCAGCACGCCTGATGGTGCAGCAAGGTATAGAAAGGTGGAGCTAATAACAGTAGTGAAGAAAGCAAGTATTTTTACGGTAAAGTTCTGACATGATGCCTCCGTAAGGTCCAGGCCACCTTTGTGAGGTACGGGCCTCTTTTGGCTCCCCCCAAAATGCTGTAAAAGATAGCAAGTCTACTCCTCTGAATTACCAAATCCCTCCCTTCGTGCAGGGTATGGAGATCACCAACTGTGAGGTGGGGGCCACCCCTGTGGGGTCCAGGTGGGCAGGAGAAGCTGCATCTATTCACGCTATTATGGCTGCTTGATCTCATCATTCTTTTTTTTGCGGTACACGGGCCTCTCACTGCTGCGGCCTCTCCCGTTGCGGAGCACAGGCTCCCGACGCGCAGGCTCAGCGGCCACGGCTCGCGGGCCAGTCGCTCCGCGGCATGTGGGATCTTCCCGGATCGGGGCACGAACCCGTGTCCCCCGCATCGGCAGGCGGACTCTCAACCACTGCGCCACCAGGGAAGCCCCTGACCACCAATCTTAAGAAGTCTACAAATTATCTCCAAGCAGATGGAAATGGCTTTTCTCTTTGGTTATTGGGGAAACACAGCAGAAAAACTTGTCCAGATGGTGCGTATGAGTCCAAATGAGAAACCCACCCACAAAGAGCAGGGTGTGTTGCTGGTGGGAGCGCCCAGGGTTAGGGAGAGGAGGAGAAGGGATATTTGGCGAGAAGGGTGGCCATGCTGTTCAGAAATTTTTGCTTGTCCTTTTGAAATCATTTAAATAACCCGTGGTGTTCAATGGGTACTTCACCTGACGTAATTAAAAATCAGATTGCTATTTTATTTATTTATTTATTTATTTTCAGATTGCTATTTTAACTGAGAAAAATGGTACTTTCAACTGTTTTAGAAAGAAGAAAAGAATAAACATTATCAAAACCATCTCTTAGAAGATTAGGACAAAAAAGTCCAGGAGGAGAGGCTTCAAAGCTGTTTGTGTTTTCCCTGGCTTTGAAATACATAGACAGTCCTGATAATTTTATCTTCCTCGAAATACAGCAAATAAAGTCTATTTGCTACTCCCGGGCAATTCCATACATAAATTTAAAAAACAAAACAAAACACAAAGCACTTTAAACCAATCCTCCTGTGAGTCTCAAATCCATTATTTCTCTTCCTGTGGAGAGGGCTTATGCCACAGATCAATGCAATTTGAAAATTTTGGAGGTGATTTTGTCCTTCCCACCTTGCTATCTGATGAGTTTTCAGATGGCCATCTAAAGAACAGCTTACATGCTGTCTCTCATGGATCTCAAGGAGGCTGCAGAGGAGCTGACATGTTGAGAGATGGTTAGCAGAGATATAAATATATTTTATCTTGTTTCTTTGTCAGCTTTTAAAGTTAGTTCAAACACACTACTTAGTGAATTTATGAAAAATCTTTCTTTTTTTTAACTCTGAGAATAATATTTCCACTTCTCGCCTTCACATTTAGTAGGAGAACTGCTTTAGGAAGCATCATCTTTCCCATTAAAAAAGGCTTTCTAGGGCTTCCCTGGTGGCGCAGTGGTTGAGAGTCTGCCTGCCGATGCAGGGGACACGGGTTCGTGCCCCGGTCTGGGAGGATCCCACATGCCGCGGAGCGGCTGGGCCCGTGAGCCATGGCCGCTGGGCCTGCGCGTCCGGAGCCTGTCCTCCGCAACGGGAGGGGCCACAGCAGTGAGAGGCCCGCGTAACGCATAAAAAAAAAAAAAAAAAAAAAAAAAAAAAAAAAAAAAAAAAAGGCTTTCTAGGCACAAACTATGCCACAAAAAGCACATGGAAAGATGGGCTGATTCCCCTTAAAGTGTATTTTGGGATGTGTTAGGTTTAAAAATGGGCTAAGATATCCTAATATCCCTAATTAGAGTTTTTTCAGGCAGTCAGATAAAAAGTAAGTCATTCTGTGGCCATAAAAGTCATCTACTCTTGGTAGGACTTGCATTTACAAATAATTTTGTTTATAACTCATTCTTTCTTTCTTTCAAAAAATCATCTGTGGGGGCTTCCCTGGTGGCGCAGTTGTTGAGAGTCTGCCTGCCGATGCAGGGGACACGGGTTCGTGCCCCGGTCCGGGAAGATCCCGCATGACGCGGAGCGGCTGGGTCCATGAGCCATGGCCGCTGGGCCTGCGCGTCCGGAGCCTGTGCTCTGCAAAGGGAGAGGCCACAACAGTGAGAGGCCAGCGTACTGCAAAAAAAAAAAAAAAAAATCATCTGTGAAGCACACTGTATGGTCCAGATCCTGTGCCAAACTCAGCAATACTGAGATTAAAGATATGGTTCCTGCCAGTGAGTTGCTCATAATCCAACATGGAAGAAGGACACAGAAAAAAAAAATGAAACAATTGCCACACAGTGGAGCAAGCGTGTCCATAGACCCTGAAGTTACCTCTTGAGACTGAAGGCACACATCATCAAGATTGATTGGCGGGGGCTTCCCTGGTGGCGCAGCGGTTGAGAGTCCGCCTGCCGATGCAGGGGACGCGGGTTCGTGCCCCGGTCTGGGAAGATCCCACATGCCGTGGAGCGGCTGGGCCCGTGAGCCCTGGCCGCTGAGCCTGCACGTCTGGAGCCTGTGCTCCACGACGGGAGAGGCCACAACAGTGAGAGGCCCACGTACCGCAAAAAAAAAAAAAAAAAAGATTGATTGGCGGTCTGGTTGACGGATGGATACCCAAGCCTCATTCCTAAAGGAGACATTATCAATATGGCTAACCAAATGGTATAGCAAAAAGAGCAAATGGGCAGATTAGGTAGAAGTTAGCTAAATCTCCTATGTTCTGCCAAAGAGGATAAATTTCTATCTCAAACCTTCCCTGAAGAGCAGACACAACACACTGATAGGACTGCCATAGCTTCCTTTTCCAGACCACAGATATTAGAGCGTTTGCCTTTACCTGCCACTGCCACCTTTTATATATATATATATATATATACACACACACCTCAAGGAGATACGGCAACCCCCAAAGCCCTGCAAGTGAAATAGCCATACGTTCAGTTCACGTGTTACAGAGTTTCCATGATCCCTAACTGCATTAGTTAGGATGCTTTTGACTGCAGGTAACTTAATATCTAATTAATGTGGCTTAAACAATAGGGATTTCTATCCCTGCTTCCAGCTTGGCCCTGCAACTCAGTGGTGTCGGAGCTTGGTTGGGTTACCCTCGAGAGATTCTCTTGGCCTTCCCTTTGTGGTGAGAGGTTGATTGACACGCCTCCAAACATCGCTTGCTCCCCTAACAATGAAATCTAAAAGCAGGAAGGAAGGAGTGAAGGTTTCTCCTAGTCCTTCTCTCCTTGTATTAGGGGGAAATCTCTCTCAGAAGCCCTCAGCCGACTTCTTCTTAAGTCCTGTTGGCCAGAAAGCGGGTCATATGTCCATCCTTAAACCCATCACTAGCACAGGAGAATGTGTTACATTGGTTAGCTTGGACCAATCCATCGTTCACTCTCTGGGGCTGGGGAGGGTTCTACCTTGCCAAAACACATTGCTACCTGTACTGGAACTAAATTAAGGTTCTGTTGGCATGGAAGAAAGCAGAGTGTGGGGGGCAGTGAGGAACAACTTATAGGCAAGCAACCAGCCACATTGACCTTTTTGGTGAAAAGCAACTTTTCACTTTTCCATAGGATCACCCTGGGGTGGGGTGAGTATGGGGTGATCAGAGAATCCAGCCATCCCACCAGTGCTGCTGTTTTTCTCTCCAGAGTTGGAGGCATTATTGGCTTGTGCAGGTGGTCCTAGAGATCTTCAAGGTCATCACTGAAGACCAACTCATACATCCAAGTGGAGTGCTTGAGAGCCCTGATCTCAATAACTGTAGACGGGAACCGTTGTTCACTACTGTTCTTAGTAGGTCACATTTGTGCCCGAGATTTATGAAGCTTGATTTATAACCCTTAAACCACAAAGCTTATCTTACTCCTCCTATCGCTTCATGTATGCAGTGTCTTAGGGAGTCAGCAGGAACCCATGAAACTACAGAGCGGACATACTGTGATCTGGTGTTTCCAAAAAAGAAGACTTAGGTAGTTCAAACCTTACTTCAAAAAGAAAAAATTGAAAGACTTGATTGTATGGTTTCCCTTTCTGTGAAATGCAGGAAGCACTCAAAAGGTACTGAGAGAAGAATTCCTAGGCAATATTTTGAATGTGGGAAACCCTTTGGCCCTACAATTGTTTGCTTCTGGACACGGCCTCACTGAGGTCAAGGTTGTGGTCTGATTCCTCTGTGAGTCTAGTCTCTTCACACAGAGATGACTTGGGTTCCAGGGCATACATCACACCCATGGGCTGGGTCAGGCATCTCACAAATACAGCTAATCCATTTGTGTACAGCCATGGCCTTAATTCTCCACATCTGATTACAAACACGGCCTCAATTCTCCACGTCTGCCTTTACCTACAGCACTGATCATAAGACTTCACAGTTTCTCGCATCAAGGGGTGGAGATGATTGCCCCAGTCCTTGAATCCAGGCTGACCTCGTGACTTGCTTTGATCGGTAGAAGGTAGTAAAAGTGACACTGAGCCAGTTCTGTGCCTAGGCTTCAAAGCATTTCCCACTTCTGCTCACTCTCTGAGAATAAGCCTGGGCTAGCCTGCTGGATGATGAGAGATTCATGACTCAGTCACCCCCATTGCTGCAGCCAAAAGCCAGCGATGTGAGGGAAGCCATCCTAGACCAGCCGGGCCCAGCCATTCTACCAGCTGACAAGAGAGGCATGAGCGAGGCGTGAGCAAGGCAAGCCATGATCAGCCTAGGCTAGTTTGGGATGTTTTGTTACACAGCAATCGCTAACAGATACCCCATCAGTTATGGAGGTGACTTGAGCCTCTGCCCAACTCATCCTTACTTTGAGAGAAAGTGCCTGTGATACCAGGAGCTGGGAAAACCCCCTCCTCTGTGTCAGGACAGCATGTGGTGAAGAGTCCTGCCCAAAGTCTTGCAGGTGACGTTGGGGTTTCTTATGCCTTTATGAATCCCACAAGCTCTAAAGAAATCCATGTCTCCAACCTGGATTAACTTCTTAGTGCCAGTGAACACGTGCTGTTAAATCTGTTCATGGCTAGCTGATTAGGGTCAAAGGCTGAATGTGAAGAGATTAATCCTTGAGTTCAGGGTGGGATGCTGTTCAGGGGAAAGTCTCACTCCTCTAGGGCTCTGTGATTCATCTTGTTCTCAAGCCTCTAGACACCTCTTAGCATCTGACTTTTCAAGCCATCTCAGAAATCTTGATCCAAGTCCAAACTAAGATATGAAGCCCCATCCAGCCTACAGAGAGGCACTTCCATGGGTGAGGTAGCAACACTGCCTTCTCTACCATACAGGTAGCAACCCAGACACCCCAATGGACTCACCACCTGTGGGTGTTTCGGCAGCTGCTTTGGCACACTCTTATTTTACGCTTTCCAGCCCACCAAGTCTTTCCCCTATTCCTGATGCCAGCTTTGCCCAGGCTAGGGGATGGTGGTCCCTAACTTGTACACCTCAGAATGGGCATGGAGGTGGAGAAGAGCCTTTATCAGAAAACCACACCATCCCTCTTTTAAAGGGAAGTTCCAAGAGGAGCAGGAGGCAATAAATCAGCTTTTGAGAAGCAGAGCTTTATTTTTCTTTAATTTATTTATTTTTATTTTATTATTTACTTTTGGCTGCATTGGGTCTTCGTTGCTGCACGCAGGCTTCCTCTAGTTGCGGAGAGCGGGGGCTACTCTTCTTTGTGCTGCGCGGGCTTCTCATTGCGGTGGCTTGTCTTTGTTGTGGAGCACGGGCTCAAGGCACATGGGCTTCAGTAGTTGTGGCACGTGGGCTCAGTAGTTGTGGCACGTGGGCTCAGTAGTTGCGGATCACCGCTCTAGAGCGCAGCCTCAGTAGTTGTGGCACGTGGGCTCAATAGTTGCGGCTCGCCAGCTATAGAGCACGGGCTCAGTAGTTGTGGCGCAGGGGCTTAGTTGCTCCACGGCATGTGGGATCTTCCCGGACCAGGGCTCAAACCCATGTCCCCTGCATTAGCAGGCGGATTGTTAACCACTGAGCCACCAGGGAAGTCCCAAGCCGAGATTTTGAGTGTGCTTTGGTCCAAATCAACATTTTTTCATTAATTAGCCCCCAAATTATAGCCTGGAGATCTAGAAATCCATTTACGGAAAAGCTCAGGTAGGGAAACTGTCAAGATAAAAACGAACCATCTAGTCTGTGGGACTTTCGGTGGTTTTCCCTGCTTTCCCTCACCTCTTCCCCCCACCATCAACTTGTACAATTTTCTTGTTCACATCCAGTATCAAGTTCAAGGAGTTCCTTTCTTCCCTCTTCTTCCTTTGTTTCCCACCTCCTCCCTTCCCCTGCTGAAGTCCTGTGTAAAAATTTGTGAGGGGCCCTTGAATGGTTAGGTTTATGCCAGCGTGAGGATTTTTTTCCCCTCGTGAAAGGGGCCCTTGAAAAAGTTTTGCTCTCTCCCGGAGAGCCAGCTGGGACTGCCTGGGTTTCCTGGAGAAGGTGGCCATTCTGCCAGACTCTGAAGTGTGAAGCAGACAGTCAGTGTGCCCTGGGCTCCTGGATAATGGGGACCCTGTTCTGTTAAGTACACAGCCCTGAGGTCTGAATCTCGCAAGAAGCCTAGAATTCCTGCACAAAGGTGAGACTGAGGATAACCTCCCCCTGCATTCAGGAAATGGATTATTCAGGCCTCTAATTCAGAAAGTATGGAGCATTTAAACTGGACATTAATTTTTATGCCCAGTTTGGCAGCAGGAGTTGGGCATTGACAGTTACCTTTTTCCTCCTTTTTTGCTAAAGCATGGGAAGTTAGGGGGCTGGAGGATACTTATTTTGTGATACGTCCGACTCCAAAGGTAACAGTCAGAAACCTAGTACTATGTGCCGCTCCAGCTAAAAATGAAATTAGATGAGAAAACCCCACGCAGGAGCCCAGTCCCTTGTGCGCTTCGGTCGCGGTGCCAGGGAGGCTGGAACTGTCTCATGCGGCAGCTACTTGCAGTAAAATGAGCAAGGGATTCAGTCCTGAGTTTGAAATCTGGCTCTGCTCCCCCTACTGGCTGTGCGGTTCTGGGAAGATGACCTAATCTATGTCCTCGTCACTTTCTAGGAAAAGGAAGTTAATTATAAGTCCAGGGTGTTGATTAAATATTAGATGGCGTGATGCTTTGTTAAGTAAAATCTATTTCAGACACAAACACCAGGAGCTAGGATTACATTTGACGATTATATCAGTCTGAATAGACTGGGTTGTGTGTTCAGAAATAACTTCGAAATCTCAGGGGTTTGCAAGATTCAGTTTCTGCTCACACAAGTGGTCCATGGTGAAGGGGCTACAGCTCTGTCCCATGTGCCCTTCACCTTGCGACCTGGACTGTTAGAGCATCTCCTATGCAGGGCATTGCTGGGCTCATGGCAACAGAAAAGAGAAAATGGTGGAATTACACAGTGGTTCTCAAAGCTTCTCTTGAAGTGGCAGAGGTCTCTTCTGCTAGGTTTTCATTGGTCAAATCCAGTCATATGGCCAAGCCTGTCCTCAGTAAAGTGGGACTGTGTAATTCTCCCACAGGGACAGACAGAACAGTATAATCTATCACTGCTGCACGAAACAGAAAATCCCAAATACCAGAGGCAGATAGGGAAGCTGTTCCTCTCTCTTGTAAAATAAGCCCCTAAATAGACTGTTTGGGGTTAGCAACGAAGCTCCCCAGTCACTGGGGACCCACACTTTCTACATTTCTGTCCTATCTTCCTTAGTTGGCGTGTTGTTTTCAAATAATAGGAGAGAAACGTGTGTTCTTTTAGGAATGAAAGGAAAGGGTGGGCCCCCATATTTAGCTGCATTTAGGAGAGGGCAGGAGAATTCCTTAGCTGAGCAAGTGGGAAACAGAATGAATGGGAACTTGACTCAACCAGTTGGCCAGGGAACAGAAAAAGAGGAAACAGCAACGTAAAAAAAAAAAAATCAACATAAAATGAAAGCGATAAAAGCACACAGACGGACCTAGATGCCAAACAGGTCCACACTGAAGAGAACGCAGAAGTGAGCTCAGCGCTCAGAAGGGACCGGCAGCCGGAGCGAGATCGCACCTTTGTTGTTAAAACTGGCAAGATTCGGGGGTCACTTCGTCTTTGTCCTTCCCGAGGTCTCTCGTGGATTCATGTGTTGTTTTGTCAGAGTCTTTCTCAAGTGTTTTGCACGGATGGGGATGTGAATGATACACTGGACTTCTGCACATCTGCACGTACCTTTTGTTTCCAGCTTCCTGTGTCTTCCTAAATATCCTTAGTCATTTTGGCTAGAGTGGATGCCTGCCTCTATTTCACTTGCACGCATTCTGTTGTTCCGATCGACCTTCCCAGGAGGGCCCAGGAACCCAGCCCACAGCTCCAGCTTGGGCCTGGCCCCTGAGGGGTCATGTGTGAACAGTGGTGTGGGAATCCTCCCATCTCTGAAGGAGGCCTGAGGGTGGGGGGGGCTCCCCGCCCCCACCCCGCCCCCCACGCTCTGCTCTCCGGCCTCCTACCCAGTCCCAGGGAGAAAGTCCTCTTCCACTTCTCTCAAAAGCTAGAGCCTCACCTGCAGGAAATCCTGCCTCAGGAATGCAGATAGACTGGATAAGGCACAGCAGGGGGATGGCCCTGTCCAGGTGCCCCCTACACAAGGGACATTTTTGAACAGGCAAGTGTTTTGTCCCTTCAGTGCGCACGTAGAAGCAGGGCCCAAATGTCCTGTGGCTCCTACAAAGAGATGAATCAGAGCGTGTCCCCAGTAGTCGGGCTGGAGCCTGGAGATGCCCTGTTCCATCCTCACACAGCAGCCCTTGTCAAGGTGGGTCTGCACAGGCCTGGCTGGGCACACACTGGTCAAGCAGGAAGAGGAAACTTAGAGTTTGATGAGTCCCCGGACAGAGGGTTGTACTTTATCTTTGGAAGAATTATGCAGGCAGCCCTGTCCTGCAGTATGGTCTTTTTAGGGCCATGCCCGCTGGAGCAGAGAAACTGAAAGTGTCTAGCAGATGTGGCACCACTCCCAGTGCATGTGGCCTGTGGGCCTTACTTGAAATTCCAGCAGTGAAAGTAAAGGTGAAATGTGCCTGGAGGCCCAGCACTGACTGAACTAAACACCATCATTAGATACGTCTAGGTTCAAATCTCAGACCGCTTCCCACTGTACAATGTCACAAGAGCACATTTCTGCTAGGACCAATCCTTGGATGTTCTGCCTCAATCCCAACCCAAAGTCTCTACTTTCCTAGAAATGTCGGAAGGCTGCATGTGCTTCTTGCTGACCCTTCTTTCAGATAAGGAGGTCATTGTTTCTGGGTCCCCCCACTTCTCAGCCTTCTGTCAGAAAGAAGTTCAGGGTTCCCTTGCTCTGGCCCTTTCCCAAGAACTGAGGCAGGAACTCCCTGGAAAGCAACTCTGCAGGGGGCTCCATACACCAGAGCCTCGGGACCTGCTGCAAATGTGGGTGGGCTGGTTGAGTGCGTGGGCTGTGGGTGAGTTTTCCATGCCATGTGACAAATCATCACGAACTTAATGCCTTGAAATAATACACTGTTATCTCACAGTGCCTGTGGGTCAGGAGCCAGGCATGGCTTACCTGGGTCTGCCCAGGGTCTCACAAGGCTGCAATCAAGGTGTCCCTACCAAGCTACTTTCTCATGTGGAGGCTCAACTAGGAAATAATTTACTCCCCAACTCATGCGGGTTGGTGGCAGAATTCATTTCCTTGTAGCTGTATGAGCGAGGGCCCCAGCCAATTACTGGCTGTCGACTGAAGGTTGCCCTGAAGTCCCAGAGGCCACCCAAAGTTCCCTGCCACGTGGTCCTCTCCATAGGCTCTTCACAGCAGGGTGCTTGTTCTGTGAGGCCGTCAGGAGAATCTTGCTTCGGTTGGCTAAGATGGAGTCATATATTATTGAATAAATAGCATAACCTTGGGAGTGACACCCATCACCCTTGCATTTTCTATGCGTTGGAAGCAAGTCACAATTTCTGCCCAAACTCGGGGGGGACAGGATAATGCAAGGACATGACTCATTGGAGGTGACCATAGGGTGGGTCCACCACCACTGCCCCCAAACCTGCCTGTGTTTGTATCTTACCTCCTCCACTAACAACGTAGGTGACCTTGAGCTAGTTACTTAGCTTCTCAGCCCAGGTCCCTCATTTGTAAAATGAGGGTAAAACCCATAGGATTCTTGGGAAGATCAAATAAAATGTTCCATCTCAAGTATTTCACAGAGTGCCTGGCACATAATAAACACTCAAATGTTAGCTATGATGACGGTGGTGGTGATTAATATTAATAGTACTGGCACTGATTCCCAGGTCTGTCTTGGATATTAAGAAGCAGAAATGTAACTCTGACTATGGGTACTTCTACCCTGGTTACAAAACCCTCTGCGAAGGCGAGATCCACACCCTTGGCTGTTCCAGAAATCTTTTTTTTTTTTTTTAATTTATTTATTGTTTTTTATTTATTTTGGCTGCGTTCGGTCTTCATTGCTGCGCACGGGCTTTCTCTAGTTGCAGCGAGAGGGGGCTATGTGGGCTTCTCATCGCGGTGGCTTCTCTTGTTGCGGAGCACAGACTCTACGCGCACGGGCTTCAGTGGTTGTGGCACGCGGGCTCAGTGGTTGTGGTTTGCAGGCTCTAGAGCGCAGGCTCAGCAGTTGTGGCGCACGGGCTTAGTTGCTCCGCGGCATGTGGGATCTTCCCAGACCAGGGCTCGAACCCGTGTCCCCTGCATTGGCAGGCGGATTCTTAACCACTGCATCCCCAGAGACCAGTTTCAACCTCAGCTAGGAGCTGGGACATCATGGGATGCCAGGCAACAGCGCCAGCTTCCCAGCCACTGGAAGTCTGTTAAGTGATGAGTATGCTTAGGAAAGGCAAGAGGTTCTTCTCATCTTTTGTGAGCCGCAGGGCAGCTGAGATTGAGGGGCAAGTGTCCTCTTTGGACCCTGTGGGACAGGCCACATTAAGCATCCCTTCCAGTTGGCTATGATTGGTGCCTCACCTATATCCTGTATAGGTGATCTCTCCCATATCCTATTCATCCCTGCATCTATAACTCCATTACCTGTTCACACAGAATAACGAGCCATGTGTATTATCACTAAAAATCTCATCAATTCCACGAGAAATTTAAAATATCAAGTAAAATACACACTCAACCCCAGCATCACCGTAACAGCCTAAACACACAACCATCGAATAAACAAGCCAAAGAGAATAGGTTACAATAACCCACACCAATACTAACAACAATGACCCGCGATGAATTTCTCAAGTTTAGCAATACTGTGATCTGGACATTGGCTCACGGAAGGATGTACTCTCCTGGCCGGGTGCCTTCCTTAGTAGTGCCTCATGGGAACTCAGCTGTTCTGGTGATGCCGTCATGTGACCCCTCATTTGCACACCATTGTTCTGAAGGATGCTTGGAAGCCTAACTCGACGTTAGCCTCTCAACTCTATGATGTCCCTGTGTAAGAAACACATGCTGGACACTCAGTACCGCTGAATTTTTTTGTAGGGAAATTTGGGAAACTTTGAGTTATTTGTTTCTCAGGGAGCTACAAATAGTTTTCTAATTATTTTCATTTTTGGAACAGCTGCGCCACCACTGGAACTTGAGGGGGTGGCTGTTTTGAAACTCACAGGCTTAGGACAAAACCCATCTTGCTTTATTTCAAAGAAACAAATGATCTTTCAATAATATCCAGGAGAATTGGATGGGAGATAGTCATCAGTTTTTTTTGAATCTGTAGGCAGCTCTATTGTGTGAAGGGCCAAGGGTCTTCAGTCTACTTAGCTTTCCATTTGGGGAAATTTCCCCCAGAGGATTTTCTTTAGATCCTTAAAGCTCTATGTTATGAGGCGTGGCGTCATATACTAAATAAGCCAGGATACACAGATGAGGGCTGCAGCTTGGGTTTCTCCTTCTTTCATTCTGTTGTTTAACAAAAGTTACGGGCACTTCCCATGTTTCTGGCCATGTGCTAGCCTTTGGGGATAAAATCACAAAGCCGTGGTGGAAATAAACATGGCTCCTCTTCTACCTGTTCACTCTCAGAGGATATAGACACGTCATTCCCAATATGGTGTGACAAGAGGTAAAGTTGGCATCCCACAGAGCACTAGACAAGCAGAGGGAAGGGAGGGTCACAAAACACAGCTTGGAAGGAGGACAAAGTAAGGCTTTCCACAGCAAGCAAGTTCAGGAGGATAATAGGCACGTAGGGGTGGAGTCTGAAGCAGTATTTCCTGGCAGAGGGAACAAAGTGGAAAGTCTCTTAAGCCTGAGAAAGCAAGACATGCGTGAACCAGAGGAAGTTCTGAGTAGCTGGAGAACAGAGATGCAGAGTGGAGAGGGAATGCTGTGGAGGGCCGCACAGGGGCCACCTCACCGTCCTTTCTTGGAAAGCTACGGCAAACTGCAGCCTCTGAAAAGCCATAAGAAAAATAAGGCCATCCGGCAATTGTGAAGAGCCTGGATTGAGCGTTAAGGTTAAAGTTCAGTGTTAAAGCAGAAAGTTCCTTTATTTTTACATCACTGAGCTTTAAATTTTTCTTTTATATACTTGTTTTAACAGATTCAAACAATACAAAACTACATGAATTAAAAAGAGAATGTGCCCTGTCCTCTGCCAATCCTATTCTCCAACAGAAATCCCTGCTAGCAATTGACTGTCTTTCCTAACTGACCTTTTTCTATGCATATACCAACATATATCCGTATATCATTGTCGATGTTATTATTATTATATAAGCATTATTTATTATTATTATTATTATATGAGCACTGTTCTAAGCCCTTTACATGCATTCTCATTTCATCCTGACATCAGAACTAAGAGGTAATTATCCCCGTTTCAGAGACAAGGAAACCAACACACAGAGAGATTAGGTAACTTGTCTATGGTTACGCAAGTGGTGAAAAGGCAGAAGTAAGATACAACCAGACAGTGCTAAAAAGTTTGTGCATCTAATGTTCTAGTATGTATCTGCACACACACACACACACACACACACACACACACGTACACACACACAATGTTTGCTATTTTACCAAATTGGCATCATAGTATCCATACTGATTATTTTCACTAAAATACATCATAATTTAAAATTGAGCAAAAGATTTGAATAGACGTTTCCTAAAAGAATATCCAATAAGCACATGAAAAGATGCCCAGTGTCATTGGTCATTAGAGAAATGCAAATCAAAATCACAATGAGATACCACTTCACCCCCACTAGGACGGCTATAATTTTTTTTTTTTTTTTTTTGCGGTACGCGGGCCTCGCACTGTTGTGGCCTCTCCCGTTGCCGAGCACAGAATGCGCAGGCTCAGCGGCCATGGCTCACGGGCACAGCCGCTCTGCGGCACGTGGTATCTTCGCGGACCGGGGCACGAACCCGTGTCCCCTGCATCGGCAGGCGGACTCTCAACCACTGCGCCACCAGGGAAGCCCTATAATTTTTTTTTTAATGGAAAATAACAAGTGTTGGCAAGGATGAGGAGAAATTGGACCACTTGTGTGTTGCTGGTGGGAATGTAAAATGGTGCAGCCACTGTGGAGAATAATTTGGCAGTTCCTCAAAAAAGTTAAACATTAGATTTACCGTATGACCCAGCAATTCCACTTCCAGTATATATCCAAAAAGAATTGCAAAGAGGTACTAAAACAAATGCATGTACATACATGATCATAGCAGCACTATTCACATAATTTAGATAGAATATTCAGTTGGTGCCCTCAGAAAAGGTTTGCAATGGAAAAAGTGGGACAAGATTAGCCCGAGAATAAATGCTGCTTTGGTTCACCTGACGAAGCTTAAAAACAAACCGAAAAGAATCAAACTGTGTCTAAGTAACTTAATCACATCTCAGAACAAAGGTCAAGAAAATTGATAGGAATAGAAAAATAGGTAGTGGACTTCCCTGGTGACGCAGTGGTTAAGAATCCACCTGCCAGTGCAGGGGAGACCGGTTCGATCCCTGATCCAGGAAGATCCCATGTGCCATGGAGCAACTAAGCCCGTGCACCACGGCTGCTGAGCCTGTGCTCTGGAGCCTGCAAGCCACGACTACTGAGCCCACGTGCCACGACTACTGAAGCCCACGTGCCTAAAGCCCGTGCTCCTCAACAAGAGAAGCTACTGCAATGAGAAGTCCGCACATGGCAACAAAGAGTAGCCCCTGCTCTCCTCAACTAGAGAAAGCCTGCACGCAGCAACAAAGACACAATGCAGCCATAAATAAATAAATAAATAAGAAAAAGAAAAATGGGTCGTAGTTTTTCATTACATTCTTGGTATTATGATTGATGCAGCATGGAGACTGGGCTTTTAAAAGTCTTTTGCTACAGAGTGTTGAATTTTATTCTGTCAGACAGTTAAATTGTTGATGGGTCACCTTGGCCTTGTTGAAGCTTGGTTTGAGTCTTTGCTAAGGTGGGTCTCTTTTGGTTTGACCCTTAATCCTACAGCATGGTGCTTACTCCTGGAGCATGGTCCTTATCCCTAAAACACAGTCTTCCTGGGGTCTCCATTGAATGCCCTGTGTTTCTCCACTCTGGCTGGGTCAGAACTCCAATACTGGGTTGCCCCAGTATCCTGAAGTCTCTGAAATCTCTGTTTAACTCTCAGCCCCTCAGCAGCTATTTTCTACCAGACCTTGTGAACGATCACCCCGGGCATAGGCAGCTTAGCAGTTGTCTAGGTCCCTGAAGGGAACCCCTTTGCAGATTTCTGGGGTCTCTTTCTGCAGTTTTCTCCACTCCATACCCTGTGAGTTCCCACCCCCTTAGCAGCTCTGAACTCTGGTCAGTTTCCTCCATGAGACCCCTGCTTTTCTACCCAGTACAACTGCTGTTATATGCTTGGGCTCCACCTAACCCTCTGAAACTTGGAAACCACCTTCCCTGCAAGAAAGCTGAGATGAATATGGGGTTTGCCTCTTGTGCTACCCTTCTCTCAAGGTAGCAGCTCAGCACTTCCCCAAGGCCTGAAATCACTTGTTTCATATCTTTTGTTTGCTTTTATAGTTATTTATAAGGAGAAGTAAAGGCTGATCACAGCTACTGAGTCATGGCTGGAACTAGAAAATCCATAATATATTTTTATTCATTTATTTTTATTGAGGTAAAATTCACATAAACCACAGCAAGATCTTTTTTTGACCCACCTCCTAGAGTAACGGAAATAAAAACAAAAATAAACAAATGGGATTTAATTAAACGTAAAAGCTTTTGCACAGCAAAGGAAACCATAAACAAGACAAAAAGACAACCTTCAGAATGGGAGAAAATATTTGCAAATGAAACAATAGACAAAGGATTAATCTCCAAAACATACAAGCAGCTCATGGAGCTCAATATCCAAAAAACAAATAATCCAGTTAAAAAATGGGCAGAAGATCTAAATAGACATTTCACCAAGGAAGACATACAGGTGGCCAAGAGGCGCATGAAAAGATGCACAACATCACTAATTATTAGAGAAACGCAAATCAAAATTACAATGAGGTATCAACTCACGCCAGTCAGAATGTCCATTATCAAAAAATCTAGAAACAATAAATGCTGGAAAGGGTGTGGTGAAAAGGGAACTCTCCCGCACTGTTGATGGGAATGTAAATTGATACAACCACTATGGAAAACAGTATGGAGGTTCCTTAAAAAACTAAAAATAGAATTACCATATGACCCAGTGATCCCACTACTGGGCATATACCCTGAGAAAACCAAAATGAGATATGTACCACAATGTTCACTGCAGCACTATTTACAATAGCCAGGACAAGGAACCAACTTAAATGTCCATCAACAGCTGAATGGATAAGGAAGACGTGGCCCATATATACAATGGAATATTACTCAGCCATAAAAAGAAATGAAATTGAGTTATTTGTAGTGAGGTGGATGTACACAGAGTCTGTCATACAGAGTGAAGTCAGAAAGAGAAAAACAAATACCATATTCTAACTCATACATGTGGAATCTAAAAAAAAAAAAAAAAAAGGTACTGATGAACCTAGTTGCAGGGCAGGAATAAAGGTGTAGACATAGAGAATGGACTTGAGGACACAGGGTGGGAGGGGGAAGCTGGGGCAAAGTGAGAGTAGCATCGACATATATACACTACCAAATGTAAAATAGTTAGCTAGTGGGAAGCAGCAGCATAGCACGGGGAGATCGGCTCGGTGCTTTGCGATGACCAGAGGGGTGGGTTAGGGAGGGTGGGAGGGAGGCTAAGAGGGAGGGGATATGGGGACACGTGTATGCAGATGGCCGATTCGCTTTGTTGTTCAACAGAAATTAACACAGTATTGTGCAGCAATTATATTCCAATAAAGATCTATTAAAAAATTAATATTTTAAAGTGAACAATCCATTTTGACTCTAGTTTACAGCAGTAAGTTCAATGACTTACAGGAAATCAAAAAATTCTTTGAAGAACAAAACTTTCTAAGACTGAACCAAGAAGAAGTGAAAAATCTGAATCACCCCATATCTGTTAAAGAAATTGAATTCGTAATTTAAAACCTTCCCACAAAGAAAACTCCAGGCCTATGTGGCTTAACTGGTGAATTCTATTAAAAAATTTAAAAAGAAAATTCCAATTTTATACAAATGTTTTCAGAGAACAAAGGAAGAAAAACAATTCCAAACCAGCATAACATAACCCTAATATCAAAATCTGACAAAGGGTGCTTGTTTTGGCAGCACATATACTAAAATTGTGATGATACAGAGCAGATCAGTATGGCCCCTGCACAAGGATGATACACAGATTCTTAAAGTGTTCCATACTTTTCTCTCACTTCTTCCATTGGATGAAGGAAAAACAAGCCATGGCTCCCCACCCAGCCCTCCCTTCCTCTCCCTTCAACAGTTTCTCCATGGGAAAAATCAACATGTGTGAATAAAGACACCAATTGAATGGCAAAAAATAAAAATCTGACATAAGGCATTATAAGAAAAGAAAATTTCAAGCCCAAATCACTTATGAATATAGACATTAACATCCTAAACAAAATATTAGCATATTAAATCTGCCAATTCATAAAAAACAATACATCATGACTAAATGTGGTTTATCCCAGGAATGCAAGGCTAGTTTCATATGCAAAAACCAATCAATGTAATTCACAATGTTAATAGAATAGAGGAGAACAACTGTCTGAACATCTCAATAGATTCAAGAAAAGCATATAACAAAATCAAACTGATTCATGATTTTTTAAAAAAGAGAAAGAAAACTCTCAGCAAACAAGGGATAACATGAAACTTGCTCAATCTAGTAAAATATATCTATGAAAATCTACAGCTAACATCATACCTAGTGGTGAAAGACTGAACACCTTCCCCTAAAATTCATAACAACACAAGGATTCTTACCACAACTCTTCAACATAGATTCAGGGATCTTAACCAATGTAACAAGGCAAGAAAAAGAAATAAAATATATAAAAATTGATATTGAAGAATAAAACTACTTGCAGATTACATGATTTAATGCATGGAAAATTCAAAGGAATCTATAAAACCACTACTATAACTAATGGGAGGATTTGCATAATAAAAAGACAATGTAAAAAAATCAATTGCATTTCTATATATTAGCAATGAATAATTGAAAAATAAAATTTTAAAAGAACTTCTACAAAAATACCAAAAAACGTTAAATACTTAGGGAAAATTTTAACAAAATAGGACTAAGACATGTACACCGAAAACTACATAACATTCCTGAGAGGAATTTTAAAGGTTTACAATGTCCATTGATTGGAAGACTCAATACTGTTAAGATATTAATTCTGCAAATTGATCTATAGATTGAGTGCATTGACCTATAGATTCTAATCAGAAACTCAGCTGTTTTTTTTCTTGTAGAAATCAACATGCTTATTTTAAAGTTTATATGGCAATTCAACTGACCTAGAAGAATCAAACTATTCTGAAAAGCAATAAAGTTGGAAGACTTATATTACCTGCTTTTAAGACGTTCTATGTTATTGACGTAAGGATCAATGACAACAGAATAGAGAGCCTAGAAATAGGTCAATACACATATGGTTCAGTTGAATTTTGACAAAGTCTCAAAGGTAATTTAATGGGGAAAAGATAATCTTTTCAACATATAGTTCTGGAACAACTGCATATCCATATGGAAAATAATGACCATTAGTTCATACCTTACACTATACACCAAAATTAACTCAAATGGATTAGAGGTCTAAATGTGAAAGCTAAGACAATAAAGCTTCTCGAAAAAGCTTCTAAAACAGGAAATATCTTTATGACCTTGGGGTAAGCAAAAATTTCTTAAGACCCAAAAGGCACTAACCATAAAAGAAACATAAATAAATTGTACTTCATCAAAATTAAAAACTCCTGTTCTTCAGAATATATAATTAAGAAAGTGGATAGACAGCCACAGACTAAAAGAAAATACTTGCAATACATAGAGCTGGCAAAGGACTCATATTCAAAATATATAAAAACTCCTACAAATTAAAAACAAAAGACAATGCAATGAAAAAGAACAACAGACTTAAAGTATTTCAAAAACTGAATATCTAGATATCTGAAAACTAGATATCTGAATATCCAATAATCATGTGAAAAGGTGCTCCACATCATTTGTCATCAGGAACATACAAATTAAAACCACAATGAGGGGCTTCCTTGGTGGCTCAGTGGTTAAGAATCCATCTGCCAATGCAGGGGACATGGGTTTGAGCCCTGGCCTGGGAAGATCCCACATGCCGTGGAGCAAATAAGTCCGTGCATCACAACTACTTAGCCTGTGCTTTAGAGCCCATGAGCCACAACCACTGAGCCCAAGTGCCACAACCACTGAAGCCTGTGTGCCTAGAGCCTGTGCTCTGCAGCAAAAGAAGTCACTGCAAGGAGAAGCCCACACACCACAACTAAGAGTATCCCCTGCTCACTGCAACTAGAGAAAGTCCGTATGCAGCAACAAAGATCCAAAGCAGCCAAAAATAAATAAATAAATAAATAAATTTATAAAAAAACCCACAATGAGATAGACCTTTACACCCACTTAAATGGATAAAATTTAAAACACTGAAAATACCCAGCACTGGCAAGGTTATGGAGCAAATGGAACTCTCATTTATTTCTGGTTGGAATATGAAATGGTACTACCACCTTGGACAACTGTTTGGTACTTTTTAATAAAGTTAAACATACATTTATCATATAATACAGAGATTCAAGTTGGTCACACAAATTTGCACATAATGGCCAAAAACTGGAAAAACCCAAATGAACATTTATGGGAATAAACAAATTGTGGTATAGAAATAAACAGCAGAATGCTACTCTGCCCAGGCTGGGTAACTTAACAAAATACCACAGACTGGGTAACTTAAACAACAGACATTTATTTCTCACAGTTCTGGAGCCTGGGAAGTCCAAGATCAAGGTGCTGCCCAAGTAGGTTTCTGAGGCCTCTTCTTTTGGCTAGGAGGTGGCCACCATGTTGCTGTGTGTTCACATGACCTTTGCCTTGTGCCTCTTCTTATAAGGACACTAATCCTATTGGATCAAGGCCCCACCCTTATAACCTCACAACCTAATTATTTCCTTAAAGGCCCCATCTCCAAATACAGCTGCACTGAGGTTGAGAGTTTCAACATATGAATTTGGGGGGAACACAAGCACTCAATGTACAACAGGAGCAACAAGGAAACTACTGTTACTTGAAACAACATAATTGAATATTTTAAAAACTATAATTCCAAAAATATGATGTTTAAGAAGAGACAAAATGGATCTATGGTGTTATAAATCAGAATAGCGGTTTCTTCTGCATGGATGAGGAGGGATTAATGGAAAAGTGGCATGAGGGAAATTTTTAAAGTGATGGAAATGATTTTTCTTGGTGGGAGGGATGGTGACAAGTGAATACCTTTGCCAAAATGCATAGAACTGTATTGCATTCCCCCAAATTAATGCATTTATTGCATATAAATTATGGCTCACTAGAGTACATTTCTCTATATCAACTCATATGGAGTTACCTCTATCTTTGTAGCAGCTATATTGTCTTCTGTATATGAATGCATCATAATTTATTAAACTATTTCTCCATTGCTATATATTTATATGGCTTACAAGTTTTTGCTATTATTGGTAATGCTGTCGTGAACATACTTAAGGATAGATTCCTAGGTGGGATTGTTAGAGCATTTTCTCTGTAAAGATGAAGAATCTGAAGCCCAGAAACAAGAGGAGACTTCTCCAAGGCCTACTGCAATTACGCACTGTGAGTTATGGTGGTAGAAGTTGGAACTGAAGAGGTCTTTGTGGCTCCACAGAAATACTGTTGGGGAGCAGGAAGGCAATGCTGGGCTTCCAACCAGAATAATAGAAACCATTTAGACTAATTCCACTTCCCTCTCTGTCTAACTCCTACTCATCCTGTGGGTAAAAAATGCCTTTGGGCTGCCTTAATTTAACATTATGCTAAGTTAATTCCTGGGATCCCGTAATACCCTAGGCTTAATAATAGCTCACTATGTGCCAAGTAATGCGGTAGCACTTTAAATGCATTATCTCCTTTAACCCTCACAACTCCATAAGACACAGCTGTTATGAATTCCATGCCCATTTTATAGATGGGGAAACTGAGGCTTAAACAGTTTAAGTAAATTGCCCAAGGCTACACAGCCAAAAATTAGTATAAACAGGTTTCAAACCCAGGTCCCTGATACAAAAGGGACTCTGTTATACTATACTACCTCTCAGGAACGGTACTTCACAGGCTGTTGTTGTGAAGGTTACATGAAATGGTTGCAGTGTTCATTACCGGCCTCTCGACAACTTGAAGGCAGTTACTGTGCCTTTATCTCTGTCCTCCTAACATCTGGTGCATAATGGAGTTCAAAGGGCTTAGCCCTGTGCCTGACACAGAGCAAGCACTCAATGAGCGCTAATTATTATCATTATTGGAACCCAATAGACATTTGTTGAGTAAGTAAACATTTGCATGAATGACTAATTATCTAGAGTATTCTTTCAGCAAATAATGAACAGAGGGACAACAGGTTGCAGGCCTCCTCTCCTGCCAAGCCTCTCATTTGGAGGCAGCTGACCCATGAAGGAATCGCCAGCCCTCTTCTGTTCACATGTCTGCTCCCCCACGGGATACGGAAGCAGGAAGGGCATCTGACTCAGCGCTGCAGCTCCAGTCCCAGCTCAGTGTACCACAGTGTTGTGCAGAGTGTTCTTTCCTTCATGCACAGCGTATTTGTGCATAAGGAAAGAACCAGCTGGCGTGGTGGCGGTGCCCTGTGTGTGTCTGTGTGCGTGCGTCTCTTCCTTCCCCTCACAGTGAAGCCAACTGACAATGGGGTGGGGTTGAGGGGGTGCTTAATACAAAGCTCTGGGCAACACCACAGCACACAAAGGACGAATACAGGCTTAAGGAGGAATAGTCATGTACTCAGGGTCCAAGAACATCAGGCCCTTGAGCCTCTGTTATATGTTTCTATTCTGTTGCTTCATCTTCTTCAGAGGAAGACCCTGCATCATGGAGGCAACGGGTTTAGGTTGGGGAAGAGCCTGCTCAGCCTCCTAAGCCAGATGAATGCTGCTTCCCTTGACCCACACGACCTTGGATGCTGGTTAGCATTCGGAGCCTCTGTCAGTTTATTAACTGACATTCACTCAAACCTCACTCTGGACCCTTCTCTGATGTTTGTCTGCCTGGATCCTGCTTCCCCCTGCCTAGTGCCTTGATTAGCTTCTATCTTTGGCAGGGAGGCCTCCCCTGGCCTTCCCAGTCCAGCTGCCTTGCTCGGGGAAGATCCCATCACAGACTTGAGATTTGAACCTTTCAGTTCCTCGGCCCGATTGGCTGACGCTACCCACTTCTTGGCATGGGTGGGAGCAGGGGGCAGCATGCCCCAAGAGCATGGGGACCAGAAGTGGCACCTGAAGCACTTGACAAGACCACAGTTTTCTTTTCCCCACCTGGCTCCCGCCTCACCTAGTTACTGAAGTCTTCATCTAAGGCCACCAAAATCCCTCACTCTCATTTTTGTAGTGAAGTTTTCAGAGCCTCGCTCACTGAAGGCAGTTTTGATTTATGTCTTATGGTTAACCTAAAAGTCTTAAGTAGACATTTCTTGTCTGAAATGTCTGTCACTCTGTTATTATAGACACAATATAACAAGAAATACATTTTCATATAGACTGTAAGCGAAAAGACAAATTGTTCTCGAGCTTATATATCCTTGCGTGATTTGAAAACATCAAGCCAGAGATGGAAAATACAAGAGGAGAGATAGGGAGGAAGAATCAAAAAAGTATCCAAGCATTAGGAGTTTCTGAAAAAAGAGGATGAAAACACAGAGGAGAGGAAATTATCAAAGAAATAATACAGGAAAATTTCTCAGAGATGAAGGACACAAGACCTCAGAACAGTGTGTGAAGCAGGCCCACACCTGAAACAGGGAACATCACTGAACTAGAGGTCAGCCAGGATAAGGAGAGCACCCTAAAATCTTTCACTGAGGGTTAGGTCCCTAGAAAGTGATAGAATGAGAATGGATCAGGGTTTTCAATAGAAAAATCTATATAGCAGGCAACAGAGCTGTGCCTGCAAAGTCTTAAGGGAACTTGATTTACAACCTACGATTCAATGCCCAGCCCAAGTATCAATCAAGTCTAAAGGCAAAATAAATACATTTCCAAACATAAAATATTTAGAAATTTTACCCACCATACACCTCTGCATAAGATGTTACTTAATGGTATGCTCTGGCAAAATAAGGAAAGAAACTCAAGAATGTAACCCAAATCTCCGAAAGTGTGGATCGAGCCCAGGAAATCAGTGAAAAGAAGTTCCTGGATTATTACTGTCCAGATTGAAGCAGTAGCACAGAAGACTCTAGAAGGTAGATCCTTGGGGAGGGGGAAAACTCAATAGAACACCTGTTGGGATGGAAAGTTAGGGAGAAATTGAGAATATGGTGAAGCCAACTAGTGCTAGAAAAAGAAGAAAAGCTATTTGAAATTCCTGATTCAAGAGAAGTACTGCAATCCCCCTGGGGATTGGAAGAGAAGAAAGGGGGACTCTTACTTTGACTGAAAAAAAAAGTATGTTAAGGAAGCACAGTTATGTCCCATATATTGAGTGGCCTGTGGTCCGTCCCTCATTTGAGGATGTGAGTGTGGAAGGGCAGGGAAGGCCAGGGGGCAGGACAGACAGGGCAGGGCTTCCGCAGGGCGACGCTTGCTGTGGTTTCGGTCTCCAGTGGCCGACAAAGCGAGTGGTCATGAGGGACAGAATTCAAGTGCAGCCTGTCCCCAAACGACCCCCGTCACACTTTTTTTTTTTTTTAAATCATATTCTTGCTGTAAAAACATGACGATGACTGTCCAGGAATGTGTTTCAATCGCCCATAATCCTCCTGAGGCCTGTGTCCAATAATTACTTACATCTTTTCCGTGATCCCGTCTAGTCTTTGTCTACATTATACATCATTGGGCATAGTTCTGATTCTTGTGTCCATATAACTTTGTAAGCATTCTACCTCTCATAAATGGTGTCGCCTGTTTCTACGTAGTCCGCATAATTATCCATGTTAATGGCTGCATATTACACAGGATCATTTTTAATTAACAACAACACTCTGGGTTAACAGTTCATCATTCTGCCAAGTATTTCTTTACCTTCTAATCTCCATTTTGTATAACACTGTTCCTTTTACTGAACACTTTCTTATCAACCTCACAACTTTACAGTATGTAATAGGGGCAGGTGCTAATATCCCCACTTTACAGACAGGGAAACTGAGGTCTAGAAGACCAGCTTGCCCAAAGTCGTACTGACAGCAAAGATGGGGCTGAGAGGAAACCTTCCTCTGGGTCTCTTCTCTCCAAGTTGAGAACCCCTTTCATCACACTGCCCCGATTCTGGGCATCACTCAGCTCATTCTCTTGTTGAGCCAGGGCCCTTCTCAGGAAGGAATTATTACCACCTCATTGTACAGGTGAGGAAACTGAGGTCCAGAGAGGGAGGTAACTTGCCTAAGGTCTCATGGCAGAGCCAGGAGTCAAACCCAGGCAGGTATACTCCAAAGCCAGATCTCTTTCCGATAATTTACTTTTTGTGTTACTGTCTTTTGGCTACTTCAAATCATGGCACTCTGAGCACTGGTGTACAAATATCTGTTTGAGTTTCTGCTTTCAATTATTTTGAAAGAAGTGGGTGAGCTTTTAAAAACAAATCAAAACTCTGTTTACACTCTCTGTTTCCGGTTTTTCTGGGTGGCAGTGAAGGGCAAGGAGAGGGAGGCAAGCACTATATCAGAGTGCATGGGTGGGTGAAAAAAAATATATATATAAATATATATATAGATCATATATATGATAAGGGCCTTGTATCCAGAAAATATAAAGAACTCTCACAACTCAATTATAAAATGACAAATAACCCAACTTAAAGAAGACAAAGGATCTGAATAGACATTTGTCCAAGAAAGAAATACAAATGGCCAATAGGCCCATGAAAAGATGCTCGGCAGCATCAGTCATCACGGAAATGCAAAACAAAACCACAATGAGATACCACTTCACATCCACTAGGATGGCTAAAATTAAAAAGTCAGACAATAACAAGTGTTGGTGAGGATGTGGAGAAGTCGGAACCCTCATGCACTGTTGGTGGGAATGTGAAATGGTGCAGCCACTTTGGAAAATAGTTTGGCAGCTCCTCGAAGTGACTAAACATAGAATTACCCCATGACCCGGCAATTCCACTCTTAGGTAAATACCCAGAAGAATTGAAAACAGGTGTTCAAACAAAAACACGTATAGGATGTTTCTAGCAGCATTATTCACAGTAGCCAAAAGGTGGAAACAATCCAAGTGTTCATCAGGTAATGAAAGGATAAACAAGATAATAATAGTATAAATTATAAAATATAATGGAATATTATTCAACCATAAAATGGATGAAGTATAGCAGCCTTATTCATAATTGCACAAACTTGGAGGTAACCAAGATATCCTTCAGTAACTGAATGGATAAATAGAGTGTGGTACATCCATACAGTGGAATATTATTCAACCATCAAAAGGAACGAGCTATCAAGCCATGAAAAGACATGTTACTAAGTGAAAGAATACAATCTGAAAAGGCTACATACTATGTGATTCCAGGTACGTGACACTCTGGAAAAGAAAAAACTATGGAGACAGTAAAAAGATCAGTGGTTGCCAGTGGTTGGGGAGAAGGAGGAATGAACAGGTGGAACACAGACGAGTTTTAGGGCAGTGAAACTATTCGTATGACTCTATACAAGGAGAAGGTGGACACATTTGCCAAAATCCACAGAATTTACAACACCAAGAGTGGATCTTTACAACACCAATGTTCAAGTTCAGGTTTGGGTGACAGTGAGGTGTCAATGCAGGTTCATCGACTGTAGTAAATACATCAAATGCAGTAAGTTAATTTACATTCGACAGTAAATGTCAAATCCGGTGGCAGATTTAACAGCGGGGAAGGTTATGGGTGCAGGGGAGGGGACCAGGAGTTATATGGAAACTGTACTTTTTCCTCAATTTTGCCGTAAGCATAAAATGACTCAAAAATAAGATCTAAAAAAATGAATGAAATATTGACACATTTTACAGCATGAATGAACGTTGAGACCATTATGCTAAGTGAAAGAAACCAGTCACAAAACACCACATGTTGTATGATTCCATTTATATGGAATGTCCAGACTAGGGAAATCTATAGAGACAGAAAGGAGATTAGTGGTTGTTTAGGGCAGAGGGATACAGGGTAGGGGTTGGGGAAGGGGGAGTAATTGTTAAAGGGTATGGGGTTTCTCTGGGAGGTCATAAAAATGCCCTAAATTGTGGTGATAGCTGCACGTATCTATGAATAAACTAAAATCATTGACTCATACACTTAAAAGGGGTGAATTGTATGGTATGTAAATTGTATCTCAATAAAGCTATTTTTTAAAAGACGAAGAAGGAGGGCTTCCTTGGTGGCGCAGTGGTTAAGAATCTGCCTGCCAATGCAGGGGACACGGGTTCGAGCCCTGGTCTGGGAGGATCCCACATGTCACGGAGCGGCTAGGCCCGTGAGCCACAACTACTGAGCCTGTGCATCTGGAGCCTGTGCTCCACAACAAGAGAGGCCGCGACAGTGAGAGGCCCGCGCACCGCAATTAAGAGTGGCCCCCGCTCGCCGCAACTAGAGAAAGCCCTCACACAGAAACGAAGAACCAACACAGCCAAAAATAAATAAATAAATAAAATTTTTAAAAAAAAGAAGAAGAAGGAGGGCAAGAAGGAGAGGATAGGATTGCAGCCTCCCAGAAGTCCCCACTAACTGCCTTCATGGGCAGCTAAAAGGCTGCCCCCAGCAAGCCCAGCCCTACCCCAAGCCTGAGGGAAAACGCTCTGTCTCGAGTGATGAGGAATAAGGGTAAGCTTTCTGCCAGGAGGCTTCAGCAGCATCAGCACAGCTCAGCTTAGCGGCGGAACAGGTGCTCTTACCTCGGTGGGCACCTTGACAACCCTCTCCATCAAAACACTGTGACACAGACCATTACGGGTGGGACACAGTGACCTATTGCCATTGAATCAGCAAAATGGGCCCACATGAGACAAAAGCAGACTGCTCCAAGGAAGTGTGTGATCTATGAGACTTCTGTCTTCTTTTCAAGTTCAGAGAAGGCAGCCAACCCTGCATCCCTCCCTCAGCCTGGAGGCAACCGCAGGCCAAGGCAGATTCCGTGGAGCCTGTTACTTGACCTTTAGAGTTTTTTTTAAAAGTTATAAAAGTTTAGAGCTGAAAAAGACATTGGAAGTCATCCAGGTAGTGGCTTCTAGACTTTTCGATTTCATAGCCTATATCATCCCCAAATACCTGGGGAGACAGACAAGGTTGACAACTTTTTCTTTTGCTAAATTAAGAAAAATTTGAAAACTAACATCATTATTTGATTTCACGAAGAACGGTTGACAAGGTAGAATGTCAGAATCAAGAGAAACCATTTAAATGGAATAAATTGAGCTTTTTGAAAAACCTGCTGCATTTCTCCTTTCCCCTCCCTACCTCGCCCCTACCCCCAAGTAGAAGAAACTTGCCAAGTTCTGGAGCAGGAATGGTTTGCGGGCCCAGGCCCACTCCCCGTTCAGTACTTCAACCCTCCACCTCTGGACACATGCTTCCCCAATGGGAGGAGTTTAGTGTCAGGCAGACCTGGGTTCAAATCCTGCCTTGCAATTTACTGGCTATGTATAGACGTCTGCAAGTTTCTTACTTTATCTGAGCCTCAATTCTCTTATCTTTAAAATAATCCTTGCCTCACAGAGTTTTTGGTGGAAACTGTCTCGCAGTAAAAGAAAAATATAGGCGAGTCCTTGGCACAGAGTAGGCACTACATTGTTAGTTCCATGCCCTCTGGTGATGAAAATTAGTCTGAGATAATTCATGCCATTTTCCTGGCACTTCACTGGAAGAAAAGGTCTTCCCCAGGTAAAGCTAAACACGCCTCCCTGTATATCCACCCATGGGTCTCATACGTGTACTTCAGGATCACATGGAATAAACTTAATCCTTCTGGCATGTGACAGACCTTAGTTTCTTTTTAATCTTCTGTTCTCCAGATAATCATTCCTCAGAGAAGTCTCTGTCAATCATTCCTCAGAGAAGTCCTCGCCACCCTGCTCTTATTGGTCAGCTATTGCCAGAAAAATGCTGTATAACAAACCTCTCCAAAAACTCAAAGGCAAAGCAAACAACTTAACAACATAAGCTAAGGCTTGGCGGGGTTTGACTCCAGGCTTCAAGATGGGTCCAGGCCTGCTCCAGGTGCCTCTCATCTTCCTTGGACTCCCCAAGGCTTGTTCTTTTAATAACAAAAGGCAGAAGTGTAAGGAGTTATCTTCACTGGTGCCACGTATTTCCAGCCTTTGTTGCCTTCACATATCATTGACGAAAGCAAGTCACAAGATGAAGCCCAAACTCAAGAGGCCATGGCAAGGGTATGGATATAGAATATGGAGGAGTGAAGAATTGAGGCCAGTAGTTCAATCTTTCCACTGCTCACTTTCCCTTTGCCTTATTTCCATTGACCTTGACCTATTTCCATTGGACACATGTTTCTAAGATCTCACTGGGATGTGGGGAGTAGGAGGCTAGGGAGGAAAAACAAGACCTTGCATGATCTGTCCCCCACCTACCTCTCTGACCTCATCTCCTATCACTCTCCTCCTTGCTCTCCACTCGTTAGCCACACTGGGTTCCTTGCATTTTCTTGAAGACGTTAATTTCTTTGCCACCTCAGGGCCTTTGCAGCGCTGTGCTTTATGCTTTGTATGGAAAACTCTTTTTCTCCTAACCTCTTCCTCTGCTCCAAGATGGCTTTCTTCTCATATTTAAAATAGAATTTACAAAACAGAAGTAGAATCACGGATGTAGAAGCAAACTTATTGTTACGCGGGGATAAGGCGGGGAGGGATAAACTGGGGATTGGGATTGACATATACACACTATTATATATAAAATAGATAACTAATAAGGACCTACTGCATAGCACAGGGAACTCTCCTCAGTAGTGGCCTATATGGGAAAAGAACCAAAAAAAAAAAAAATAGTGGATATATGTATAGCTGATTCACTTCGCTGTACACCTGAAACTAACACAACGTTGTAAATCAACTATGTTCCAATACAAATTTTTTAAAAATAAATAAATAAAATAGAACTTACATGGCATGTCCTAAAAGAGATGTCTTTCTGATCATCGAATCCAATTAAGTCTTCCTCTTTTGTTCTCTAGGGTCTTATTTATTTTCCTCCTGGTACTTTACCTTGATTTGTAATTATTTGTTTATTTAATTTTGTTTTTCTTCCTCTACTAGACTCCAAGTTCCATGAAGGTACAGAAGACCACGTCTGCCCAGCTCACTTCTGTATCCCCATTGCCCAGCACAGACCCCAACACACAGGATACGCTTCATACGCATTTACTTGTTAGACCCAAACGGTCTACGAGGGATTCCAACTCGCCCAAGAACCGCCAAGAGTCGAGAGCCGCTGCAACACGCAAGAGGTTTATTAGGAGCCGATGCACCGGGGTTCCCTGAACCTCACGCAGGAGGCCGATGGGGAACCCCTAAAAGCGGAATCACATACTTTTTATAGGTTTATTTACTCATAGGGCGGGTATATTCTCACAATGATTGGGTAAATGTGGTGACTTTTGAATTCATTGGCTTAGGAACTTTTGCCCCACCTTCTGGCCGTTACAGTTGTTCGTTCATTGTGGCGGTTAGGGCGTATACCTGTTACGGGCAACTGGAAAATTACCCGCTGGCTGGCAAGTCCCCGTCAACTGAAAAACTCCAAGAATTGGTTTCGATAGGGAGAAGAATTGGTTTCGATAGGGAGAAGGAGTGGCGCAAGAGGTTGGTTTACGGGAACAAGTGAGGGGGTGGAAAGTCCCTAAAGGCCCCACATACTGAGTGAAGAAATGTAGGATTAAATGCAAAGGAATAAGTGAATGAATGGCTTTCATTTTCTTTCCATCATATCCATTCACATCCTCTTGCCCTCTGTTCAATGACAGAAGGCAAAGGAGGAAAGGCAGTATAAACCCGCTCTCGGAACACAGCCCGGCAAAGGCTCCTACTCTTCTCTTAGGTGTATGGCCCTTGCCACCAATGCTTAACTACTTTGGGTGAGGATTTGCTTCCATGACTCATTTTGCTTAGACACTTGCTCAGAGGAATTCATGCCCTCTGATCACATGCTCACTGTCGAGGGAGGCGAGCAGATCAAAAACATGCTAGCAATCACTCACCAGGGGGATAGTTGACAAGGGTCAGCCTAGGGGAACTATGGGTAAACAGAGGTCCAGGACACAAACCGCTGCTTGCAAGATAGAGAGGTCTGATTTTCGACACTAAACGTGCCCATTCCGCTGCCCACTTTGAAACCCTTCTCTGTCCTCCCACACAGCCTTTCACTGAGACCGTGCTCTTCATACCCCCACAAACCACTGAACCAAGGAGAAGGCTTGGACATTTCTGTCTGTGGTCCTTTGAAAACATCTGCACCTGTATGACGAAGCCCTCTGTAACGGGAGCCAGAAAGTCAAGAAGGTTCTGAGTCCCATCTCTCTGCCCATTACCAGCTGGAGGATGCAGGCGGGTAGGTGACTTCACCTTTGCAAACCTCAGTTCCCTCGCCTGACAAACGGGCTCGGTCATACCTACTAACCGGGCAGTGATGAGAACTGGTTGAGACGGGACATCAAGGTGCTTCCTGAGCGGTGAAAGACAGTTCTAATACGTGAGGTTATTTACCTTCTTCAGTCAAGTAGGGCTGTGTCGTGCAGCGCAAGGGGTTAAGGATTCAGGAACCAAGAACTCCGTCTACAACAGAAGAAAAGAGAAAACTAATGCCCGCTTCCAGATGCACTTGAAGGACAGATTGCTTAGGATGGGATGGCAATCGGGTCTCCAAGTGGGAGAAATGATTGCCATCCTCATCAATATTACTGCCGCCTAAGTCTACGGGGGACGCAATCAGGTAATTGAGGTCCCCGATTCGGTTTTTATCCAGACACCAAGATTAATAGGAATGACTTCTTGGAGTTAACTCTTTGCAGCTTTCTAACGCACAATGCACTTAGGATTTGACATTAACATTTTAGACCTGCACATTTGGAAGGCAAAGATCTGTTGTCTGGTTTAGCTAGCCCAAATGTTACAAAGGCCAAGGTCATAGGATTTCTGTATAGTTGTGAGTTCTGGTTGACCTGAGGGGGTTCAACTACCTGAACCCCTAGACAGCCACTTCCAAGATGTCGTTGTAGGTCAAAAGGACTGCTGGGAGAAAGCGAATGGTGATTGGGGGCAATCCAACTTAGATGCCGTAAAGACAACAACAGACCAGCAACACAGAAAAACACAGCTAAACTATGCAGCAACATAGCTCTGCCGTTGTCAGGGCAGCGGCACTTATATCGTTAACTCAATAAATATTTACTGAATCTTTATCATGCGCCCAGTACCATATTAATAGAAAAAAAAACCTATAGTAGATACAGACAAATCCCTTGGGGAAAAAAAAATCCAGCACGCTTTCATGATAAATGCAATCAACAAACTAGGCATAGAAGGGAACATTCCCCAACCTTTATAAAGGCATCTATGAAAAACTCTCTGCTAACGTCACACTTAGACTGATGCTTTCCCCCTAAGATCAGGAAGTAGACAAGGAAGTCCATTTTTGCCCCTTCTATTCAACATTGTACTAGAAGTCCTAGCCAGGGCAATTAGGCAGGGGGGCGGGGAAGTGATCCAGGTTGGAAAGGAAGAAGTAAAACTATCTCTATTCATAGATGATATGATCTTACATATGGAAACCACTAAAGAATTCACACACACCAAAGCAAAACAAACTATTAAAGCTAATAAACAAGTTTAGCAACATTGCAGGATCAATATGCACAAATCACTTGTATTTCTATATACTAGCAGTGAGCAATCCAAAAATGAAATTAAGACAATTCCTTTCACAATAGCATCAAAGAGAATAAAATATTTAGGAGTAAATCTAACCAAAGAAGTGCGAGACTTGTACTCTGAAAACTACAAAATGTTGTGCTGTTGGTGTTATATTTAAGAAACTGTTGCCTAATCCAAGGTCACAAAGATTTATGTTTTCTTCTAAGAGTTCAATAGTTTTAACTCTTATGTTTACATCTTGGATTGATTTTGAGTTAATTGAAAAAACTAAATAAAGCAAATAAATGGAAAGACGTCATGTGTTCATGGATTGGAAGACTTAATGCTGTTAAGATGGAAAATTCTCCAAAATGATCTACAGCTTCAATTCAATCTATATCAAAAATCTAACTGCTTTCTTTGCAGAAATGGACGAGTTTATCCTTAAATTCATATGAAATTGCAGGGGACCCCAAATAGCTTAAACAATCTTGAAAAAGAAGAACAAACGTGGGGACCTTGTACTTTCCAGGGTCAACACTTACTACAAAGCTACAGTAATCCAAACATTGTGATACTCATAAGGATAAGATATATAGATCCATGGAATAAAGTTGAGGATCCAGAAATAAACCCATACATCTATGTGTGATCGTTTGTGACAGGATGCCAAGACCATTCAATGGTAAAAGAATAGTCTTATCAACAAATGTTGCTGGGAATTGGATATCCACACGCAAAAGAATGACGTTGGATCCCTATCTCACACCATAAGCAGAAATTAATTCAAAATCAATCCAAGACCTAAATGTAAGAGTTAAAACTACTGAACTCTTAGAAGAAAACATAAACGTAAATCTTTGTGACCTTGGATTTAGGCAACAGTTTCTTAAATATAACACCAACAGCACAAGCCAATAAAAGAAAACACAAATTAAACTTCATCAAAATTAAAAACTTTTCAAAAAAGACAGACACCATATGATTTCACTTATGTGTGAAATCTAAAAAACAAAATGAACACACATAAAGCAGAAACATACTCAAAGATACAGAGAACAAACTGGTGGTTACCAGAGCGGAAGGGATCGGGCGGATAAGTGAAAATAGATGAGGGAGAGTAAGAGGTGCCAAATTCCTGTTATAAAATAAATAAGTCACTGCCATGTAGTGTGCAACATATGGAATGTAGTCAATAATATTGTAATAACTTTGTATGATGACAGATGGTAACTAGACTTATCACAGTGATCATTTTTGTAATGTATAAAAATACTGAATCACTATGTTGTATACCTGAAAATAATCTAATACTGGAAGTCAATTATACTTCAATAAAAATTTTACACTGGTGTATCAAAGGACATTATTGAGAAAGTAAAAAGACAACACAAAAAATGCGAGAAAATACTCGGGACTTCCCTGGTGGTCCAGTGGTTAGGACTCTGTGCTTCCACTGCAGCGGGCACAGGTTCCATCCCTGGTCAGGCAACTAAGAGCCCGCATGGCTCACGGCCAAAAAATAAAAAATAAATAAAACTAAAATTTTTTTTTAAATGGGAGAAAATACTTGTAAATCATACATCTGATAAAAGTCTAGTATCTAGAATATATTCATAACTCTTACAACTCAGCAACAAAAAGACAAACAACCCAATTTTTAAGTGAACAAAGGACTTGAATAGCTATTTCTCCAAAGAGCATATACAAATGGCCAATAAACCCATGAAAAGATGCTCAACATCATTAGTCATTAGGGAAATGCAAATCAAAACTAGGGAAATGCAAATCAAAACTACAGTGAGATATCACTTCACACACACTAGAATGGCTATAATCAAAAAGGCAAACAGTAACAAGTGTTGATGAGGATGTGAAGAATTGGAACCCTCATAATTTGCTTGTGGGAATATAAAATGATGCAACAACTGTGGAAAACTATTTGGCTTTTCCTCAAAAAGTTAAACATAGAATTTCCATATGTCGCGGCAATTCCACTCTTCGGTATATACCCCAAAGAACTGAGAACAGATGTTCAAACAAAAATTTGTACACAAATGTTCATAGCAGCGCTATTCACAATAGCCAAAATGTGGAAACAAGCCATATGTCCATCACTGATGAATGGATAGTCAAAATGTGATGTATCTATACAGTGGAATATTATTCAGCCATAAAAAGCAATAAGTACTGATTCATGCTACAACATGGATGAAACTTGAAAACTGCTCAGTGAAAGAAGCCAGACAAAACAAGCCACATGGTGTGTGATTCCATTTAGATGAAATTCCAGAACAGGAAAATCCATAGAGACAGAAAGCAGATTACTGTTAGCCAAGGGTGGGGAGAAGGTGAAACGGGGGTGACAGTTTGAGTGGGGGATTTCTTTGGCAGGTAATGACTATGTTCTAGAATTAGATAGTGGCGATGGTTGAACAATATTGCTACCAAGAATCACTGAATTGTACACTTGAAAGTGGTTTAAATGGTGACTTTTATGTTACTTTTTAAAAATATTTATTTATTTGACTGCATCAGGTCTTAGTTGCAGCATGCGGGATCTGGTTCCCTGACCAGGGATCGAACCCAGGCCTCCCGCATTGAGAGCACAGAGTCTTAGCCACTGGACCTCTAGGGAAGTCCCTAAATGGTGACTTTTAAATATAGTTTAAAAGAAAAAATGTATGGCAAGTCAAGATGTTTGCTAGTGGAATCAGTTTCACCAACAATAAAGGGAATCAAACTCTTCAATCCCTGCATGTACAATTTGATGCCCCTGCTTTTAATCCTGTCATGACTTTGGTCACACGCAGCTCTCCACAAGATTGTAAGATTTATGAGGGTAGGGATGGAGTCTGGATCCCATCTCAGTGCCAAGAAAACACTGAAAACAGTGGGAGCTCGAAAACTTAGAGATGCCACAGAGACAGCCGATCAATAATTGACCCGGGGAGGAAATAAGACAACTTTTATTCTTTTTTTTTTTTTTTTTTTTTGCGGTACGCGGGCCTCTCACTGTTGTGGCCTCTCCCGTTGCGGAGCACAGGCTCTGGACGCGCAGGCTCAGCGGCCATGGCCGCTCCGCGGCATGTGGGATCTTCCCAGACCGGGGCACGAACCCATGTCCCCTGCGTCGACAGGCGGACTCTCAACCACTGTGCCACCAGGGAAGCCCCAAAGGACAACCTTTATTCTTGTCCAAATCTAGTGGTCCCTCTTAGAGTGACAGTACGAACAGAAAAAAAGAAACTCCTGTAAAACATGTGATAGCACAGAAGAACAATCTGAATTTCCTCTTCTTCTTCCCTTCCTCCAAATTCTAAGGCATCAGGGCTGAAAAAGAAAGCATCTCTTGCAATGAATGCTAAGGTTACCGAAGGGAAATCACGTTGATTATTGAAATGTGAAGATCTATCCACTCAAAGCACCAGGAGCTGTTAAAAGCAGAGTGAGCCATCTCCATGGAAGAATCAGGCAGCCTTTCAGGGATTATGATGGCAGTGCTGGAATGCTTGTTTCAGAGCAAGTAGGAAGAAAGTAAAAGCTAAAACTATACTTTATCACCTGACATTTTCACCCTCCTCTCTGGGCATGGCTAAGCCCCACTCTCAGATTCTCAGACACTTGACTCATCTTTTTCCTGCACCACAGTGAAGGCACATCTTTGGGCCTGGACTAGAGTTTCAGCCACGTCAAAATCTCCCAGTTGCCCGTTCAGGTTCTTACCTGGGTTCAGTCCTACAGCCTCTGCTTTTCTCCAACCATACGTGTCCCTAGGTCTTGGCTGAAGCTGTCCTCTCTTCTAACACCACCGCTCCAAGTGGCTGACCCTTATTCTTCCGTCAAGACTCAGCTGAGATTTCCTCTCCAGAGGGAAGTGCTTTCTGATCGCAGGCGGGATGAGACCACCCCGTCTCCATCCTCACAGCCTCCTGGACCATTCCATCAGAGCCCATCCCTGTTTCCTGCCTTTTCCTCACCAGACTGTGAGTGCCTTGAAGGCAAAGAGCTCTGAGTTGACTGCCGTTATTTAAATCGATAACCAAGTAAACCCTCTAGGGCACATTTCTTCCTCTGTGAAATAATGGGGTTGGACAAGATCATTGATGTGGTCTGAATACAGCCCACAGACCTATTTGGCCAACACAGTATTTATGGCATTTAAACAAGCCTTTTAAAATTGGGGAAGTTTATATTAAGATCTTGATCTCTGCCTTGTCTTGAAAACTCAGGCAATTTGGCAGCATTGGGCCCCCATTTCGTGCATGGAACAGTCAGCTGCCTCTTTAGGTGGGGTGCACGCTGGTCCCTCACCCCTTTAGGCTTCTGAAGGCATTGAGCTTGAGTCCCTGGTCTAGATGCCTTCTGCAGCTCCAAATCTGAGGCTCTACCACTCCCTGATTCCAATTTCTCTTCTTCCTCCTCCATCCAGTCAACATTAGCACTCTTTTTTTTTAATCTTGGTGAGAGCCGATGAATTGAGACATTCAACTTTCCTTGTTTTTTTTAAATAATTAATTAAATTTTGGCTGCATTGGGTATTTGTTGCTGCACGAGGGCTTTTCTCTAGCTACGGAGGGCGGGGGCTACGCTTTGTTGCGGTGCGCGGGCTTCTCATTGCGGTGGCTTCTCTTGTGGTGGAGCATGGGCTCTAGGCGCGCGGGCTTCAGTAGTTGTGGCTCGTGGGCTCAGTGGTTATGGCTCGTGGGCTCTAGAGCACAGGCTCAGTAGTTGTGGCGCACGGGCTTAGGTGTTCTGTGGCACGTGGGATCTTCCCGGACCAGAGCTTGAACCCGTGTCCCCTGCATTGGCAGGTGGATTCTTAACCACTGTGCCACCAGGGAAGTCCCCTTGTTTTGTTTGATTGTTTGTTTGTTTGCTCACTTTCCTTGTACTTTAAGGCAGTAGTCACAAGCCTCCCCAGTTATTTCCTAAACATTAATCACCAGATACTAGTTAATCATCCTTGGAAACAATGCCAGCCCTCTAAAAAGCACTGTGGCTTTTAGGTTATACAGCGCACCCTCCTCTCTCCCAGTACTGAACTGGGAATAGCAAACTCCAATTTCCAAAGCACAGTTCAAAGGTAATCCAACTGAATACAGAATTCTTAAAAGTACCTCAAATGCTTGAACAAATCCTACCTATATATAACCATTTAAGCAATTTCAAATACATTTCCGTTGCATAATTATGCAAGGGCTTTGGTCATAAAACATGCTGCTGCTAACTTAAATGAAATCCCCACAAACGTTATTCATAAGAAAAATGCCCAGTTACAAGGATACCTGTCATCAGCTCCTCAGTGGACTTCCATCCTGTCATTTCCCACCAACCGGCGGGTCCCAATCAGTCCACACTCAGGTCGTTGGAAAAGCTGCCCAGAACAAGCACCCAGCCCAAACAGGAAACTCAATTAGCATCTAGCTGGGCCCCGAGCAGACTGGCTCATAATGCTGGGGGTTTTCAGTTTGAAAGCAGAAGTCATTATGTTTCTGTATATTAGTGAAAAGGGACCATTATTTCCTCCGGAAACCCGCTATTTCTCCTGTATTCCCTATCGACAGTTTAGAGCAGCGGTTCTCAACCCTGGCTCTACATTAGAAACACCCAGGGGGCTTTTTAAAGAATGCCAAAATTCGGATGCCACCGATGACCAATTCAGTCAGACCTTCAGAGAGGGGAGCCAGCTGGCATCAGAATGTGTAAGTGCTCAGGTGATTCCAAGGCATGGCCTTGTTATTGGGATGCAGTGGTACCCAACATGTGGTCCTTGGATCAACCGCATCAGCATCACTCAGGGACTCATTAGAAATGCAGATTCTGGGACTTCCCTGGTGGCGCAGTGGTTACGAATCCGCCTGCCAATGCAGGGGGACACGGGTTCGAGCCCTGGTCCGGGAAGATCCCACATGCCGCGAAGCAACTAAGCCTGTGCGCTACAATGACTGAGCCTGCGCTCTAGAGCCCGCGAGCCACAACTACTGAGCCCACGTGCCACAACTACCGAAGCCCGAGCGCCTAGAGCCTGTGCTCCGCAACACGAGAAGCCACCACAATGAGAAGCCCGTGCACCGCAACGAAGAGTAGCCCCCACTCACTCCAACTAGAGAAAGCTCGCGTGCAGCAAGGAAGACCCAACCAGCCAAAAATGAAAGTAAATAAATTAAAAAAAAAAAAGGAGGCAGCTATTATTTCTAAATCTGGGAGAACCAAGGAAAGGTTTCTCCAGAACCCTTTTAGCAGAAGCTAGAAGCTTGGAGAAGAAGCCCTGTGGAGTTGGGGAAATTCTAAAATTGCAAAATTAGAAATCTCATATTAGCTAATTTACATACTTTATGGCATATTGATCCAAAGTCATCTGCATCCCTAAGCTTTAAACCGGCCCTGAAATTTTAATAAAACCCTTAAGACTGCAGAACTGTTGCCCCTGCAGCAGTCATTTCCAGAGCTTCCTGTGTTATTTATTGGAGCTCAAGGCATCCTTGAGACCTATTGCTCTGTTCTCAGCAGCTACCCCCCAGGAAGTGAGAAAGCCACGTTGAAGATATTGGCCAAGGGGCCTCAGTTCTAAATGAGGCCAGATCAGTTTATCCACGAAGCCCACTTTCAGGTGGGTCCTCACGCCTTCTCCCTGAACAGCATGACTGCCCATCGAGAGAAACAGCCCCTCCTTTGTCCTTCTTGCGTAATGTTCCCAAACTGTCTCGCCAGGTAACTGTCACATGGATGGAATAAGCAAGAAAAGGGGATTGGGATCCAGAGCCTTGGTGACACAGGGAATGGGACTTCACCATTGCCGCACTTGTCCTGGCCCCAGTGGCCTCCTTACTGTCCCTCAGGCTCACCAGGCACATCCCCGTCCTCGGGCCTCGGGGCTGGTCCTTGCTTCTTCCTGGCTCTTGCCCCACTCCCCCCGACAAGCCCATCTGGAGGGCTTGTTAGAACACGGGCTGCTGGGCCCCACCCCCAGAGGGTCTGATTCTACCAAGTCCTCAAGTGATACTGATGCTGCCCGTCCAGGGACCTGGCTTTGAGAACCACTGTGCTGACATACCACTTACCCTGCCGGGATACAGCCCCGGGACAGGTTGCAGTGTATGGTCTTGGGAGTAGGACGGCCCTGAGTCCAAGTACTAAGTCCGTCACTTCCCAGGTGTGACCTTGGGCAGATTACGTATGGGCCTTGGTTTGCTCGTTTGTAAATTGAGTATAATCAGGGCTGGTACCGAATTTGCAGGGCCCAGTGCAACATGGAAGCACGGAACCCCTTGCTAAAAAGTTATGAAGAATTTCCAGGTGTTGCCAGCAGAGCATTAAACTGAGTGCAGGGCTCCTTCTGAGCCCAGGGCCTTGTGTGACTACACTGCTTGCGTGTGTGCCCAAGCCGCTGGGCCTGGGTGTGATAATAAATAGTATCTGGTCCATTGGGTTGTTGTGAAGATCAAACAGGGTAAGGTATGTGGAAGACCTTATACAGTGCCTGGCACATAGTAGCTGCGAAAAGAACACGAATTTCCCTCCTTGCATCTTACCTTCCGCTTCCACCCGTCTGTTACCCCTCCGAATAAGCCTTCTTGCCCCACGGCTCCAGCCCTCACCCTTGAGCTTGGTGCTGCTGGGAAATAACCGCAAAGCCCTCCCCTGCCCAGGACTGGGCCTTGCCCTGCCGTGGCTGCTGGCCGCTAGCTCTGCTGCTCCTGGGAAGTGAGGGAGGGACCCCCTTCCAGGGACCCTTTGTTGCCTGGGTCGTTCAAGGGGCAAGTTCTGGGAGGAGCAGGCTGGGCTGCAGGAGTGAGCAAAGGCCAGCCCACAGCTGTGCAGCTGGCCCCGGAGCCGCTCCCCTGGAGTGAACGAGAGATCACAGGTGGGGAGGGCACCGCTGTGCCCCCTGCGAGGCCGTCCACGTCCCACAGAATGACTGAGCCCCGCACAGGGCTGGCGACTTGCCCGTCCTACCCATCCGAGGGAACAAGCAGAGGGACGGTTATTTCTGCACCTGGAAAGCGTCACTTTCTACAGCTTTACTGTGCTAGCTTACCTCACAGACTCCGAAATCATCAGCCCTGGCAGAAATGACCAGCCCCTCTGTGGGTGCTGCGCTGCAAGGGTGGTGGGAAGGGGTGGAGAAACAACAAGAACCTGGCCCTCACGCACCACTCCGAATCCTGCGGGCTGTGGACGCCTCCTACCCGACCAGGCCAAGGCAGAGAGCCAGTCGGGGGCCTTGCCCACTTCAGGCCACTGCAGACCAAGGCAGGACGCCGAGCTTCCTGCAATGTACACGTGATGGCGGCTGATGGGGGGGTGGGGTGGCAGGGGGAGTGGGTCCATGCACCCCTGCTTGAAGCAAGTGTCAATTATAAAAACCCAAGAAAAGACAGGGTCACATTTTCCAGTGGCCTCACCCTATGTCTCCTATTAGATCTTTTTTTTAAAAGTCACCTCTCCTGGTAAATAATGTAATTCAATTCACAAAGCATCCCTTTGGGCTTCGTCTTTCAGAAAGAGCCGTGCCTGTCACAGGAGGTGGTGTTCACACGCACTACTGTGTGGACGTGCACGTGTAGCGCACAGTAACGGGCTCTGCCGGCCCAGGAGCCATGTGGCCTCCCCACTGTGCCGGCGGTCTGGGGCAGGTCCTGTGTTGGTTCCTCCTCGCTCTGCGACCCCGCATGAGTTCCTCGTCTTTCTGCTCTGCCTTTTTCTCTTTTGTACGTGGAGCAGTCGTGAAGATGGGTGATAATGAACATTAACGAGGTGCCTGACACAGGGTAATAGCTAATCATGCCAAATTTGCAAGGTTGTTGGAATGGTCACACGAAGTAGCAAATGCACCTGGCATGTGGGAGCTGCCCAAAAAATGTCAGCTGAAAGGGGTCAAGGACCCTGCGTTAGAGTCCACGTGGCTTTGCCTGATCCCACAGTGAGAAATGGCAACTCGGGATCACTTCCTCTCCTTTCGACCTCATTGATTGGGAGGACACTTCCCCCACCCCCATCGCTTGGGTGGCTGGAGGATGAGGAAAGGCTGAGGTACAGCAATGTGATGGTTAATTTTATGGCTCAATTTGCCTGGGCTGAGGGAGGCCCAGGTAACTGGTAAAATATTATGTCTGGGTGTGTCTCTGAAGGCGCCTCTGAAGAAGGTCAGCATTTGAATCAGGAGATGGAGTAAAGAAGAGCGCCCTCCCCTATCCAGATGGGTATCATCCAATCCATCGAGGGCCCTAGTAGAGCAAAAATGCAGAGAAGGAGTGGACCGCTCTCTTCGCTTGAGCCGGGACATCCATCTTCTCCTGCCCTCAGACATCAGCGCTCTTGGTCTCAGGCCTTCAGAGTCAGACTGAACGACACCACCTGCTTCCCTGGGCCTCCAGCTGGCAGACAGCAGATAGTGGGACTTCACATGGGCCAATTCCTGTAACAAATGTCCTCTTATACAGACCAATCGGTCTCTGTTTCTGTTATATATCCTACTGGTTCTGTTTCTCTGGAGAACCCTAATACAGGCAATTCCTATGAAAAAGCAGTGCCTCTGTGGAGTTTTCTTAACAGATATGAACCCAGTGGGGCACCAGGAGGCTGCCCAGGCCTCAAGGAGGTCCTGTGTAAACTTTGACGTCTCTCCAAAATACTCCATTCACAGCGTGACACTGAAAGGAGTAAGGACATGACGTTTATCCTCCATCTCTAAATGTCTGTTCCGTACTCATGTGCTGCCATGAGATGAGAGCGATAATCGGTACAACCACTTGGGAAAACTCTTTGGCCATATCTTTGAAATCTGAACATACACATACCCTGTCCAAGGGAAACGAGTGAATATGGCCACCAAAAACGCGTGCAAGAACGCCATCTTAATCTGTTCAGGCCGCTCTAACAGAACTGCCACAGACTGGGTGTCTCGTAACAGAAATTTATTTCTCACAGTTGTGGAGGCTGGGAAGTCTAAGATCAAGGCCCGGGCGGAGATGGTGTCTGGTGAGGACCTGCCTCCTGGCTCATGGACAGCTGTCTTCTTGCTGTGTCCTCACACGGTGGAAGGGGCAAGGGGCCTCTCTGGGGTCTCTTTTATAAGGTCACTGATCCCACGACCTAATCACCTGCAAAGGCTCCACCTCTATACACCATGACACTGGGGATTAGGTTTCAACATAGAATCTTGGGGGGAAACAAACATTCGGGTCTATAGTAAGTGCTCATAATAGTTTATTTGTGATAGCTCCAAAATGGAAATAACCCAGATGCCCATCTATAAGAGAATGGGTAAATAAACTATGCATATTCATACAATGGAATGCTTCATAGCAATAAAAAGAATAAACCACCGCTAAATGCAAAAGCACGGATGATCTCACATGTTACGTTCAGCGAAAGAAGCCAGGCACAAGAGAATATACATTGTATTACTCAACTTACATGAAATTTCAGAACAGGCAAAATCAACCCATGGTGATAGAAGTCATGATGGTGGTTACCTCTTGGGGGATAGTGACTGCAAAGGGGCATAAGAGAACCTTCCGGGTGCTGTGAATATCCTGACCTGGGTAGGGTTACAGGGATGCATGTAAGAATGTAAAAACGGGCTTCGCTGGTGGCGCAGTGGTTGAGAGTCCGCCTGCCGATGCAGGGGACACGGGTTCGTGCCCCGGTCCGGGAAGATCCCACGTGCTGTGGAGAGGCTGGGCCCGTGAGCCGTGGCCGCTGAGCCTGCGCGTCCGGAGCCTGTGCTCCGCAACGGGAGAGGCCACAGCAGTGAGAGGCCCGTGTACCTCAAAAAAAAAAAAAAAAAACAGAATGTAAAAACCACCAAGTTGTATACCTAGGATTAGAGTACTTGACACATACTTTGCTGTATGTGTTATATCCCAATAAAAATGAAAGAATACTTATATTCCTTTACCAGATTCTATCGTCTGTGTGAGCTGTGAACAAATAAATCCAGTAACTATCTTGGAAAAAGCACACTTAAATTACTTTATATTATTTTTTGCGCTAATGGCCTTAATTTTAAACATGTTCACATTTGAAATACACTACAAGGTTTGCAAGCCATTTTGGCATGTCTTCATTGGGTAATAAACCGAAGCTTAAAGAGAGGGCCTCTCTGGCCCTCTCTGAACCTCTGGGAGGCCCCGTCCTGAACGCAGCCACAGGACAGGTGAAGACGGGTGGGATCTGTGGGAGGTGGGAGATGGGACAGGGTCTGAGAAAGTGCCCACACTGGGGGCCCTGATGAGGCAGGAGGGTGGCCTTGGGTGCCCAGTCCAGGCTCTAGTCCCAGCTAGGTCTCTTGCTGGCTGAGGCATCTCAGCCGAGCTATAAACCACTGTGCCTCAGCCCTTTGGCTGCAATGTGAGGGTAACAGCAAAACTCCTAGAGAAGGTGTCAGGAGAATTAAATCTGCCTCTGGCACCGGGCCTGGCACATTACAAGTGCTCAATAAAGTTTCGTGATTAGTGTTAAGATGATCGAGGGAGGATTATTGCAGCTGTAGTCTTGCCTGGACCTGCCTCAGAAATGCCTCTTCTAAAGGCAGGAGCCAAAGAAAGAAGATTTAGGATTAACTCTTCCAAAATAGCAAATGTTTTCTCTTTGGCATTAAGTCTAACACCAGCTGCATTGCTACACCCCAGGAGAAATGTGTCCTCATCAAGACACAAAAGGCTGGTTTCAACCCACAGAGGGAACAACACAACAAAAATAGTCTGAAATCCTGAAAAAGCCAATAGCTTCAGGTACACATTATCCAGTCCATCTTTGATTTGGGGGTTCACTGAAGCATGGCTGACGCGTGGTTATCGTGGGTCCTATGTGTCGCTTCTGTAAATAGACTTTTGTTTAAAAAAAAATTGACTGACTTGGAAAAACTGAAAGAAACACGAGGAGCAGGGAGAAATACTTTTTCTCTCTATCCCTTCCCAGGAAATTGACAGGTCTGAGGAGCCTGGCTGTTCACACAGTAATTAACCTCTAGTAGCCTCTGTTTCTGCCTTTGTACATGGGATGCACACAGTGGAGACTAGGAATTCTGGAGTCAGACTCCAGGGGGTATCTTCACACCATCACTTTCCAGTTGCTTGGCCTGGGACCAGTCATGGGGCTCCCTGTGCTTCTGCTTCTTCATCTCTCAATGGAAGAAATAATGATACCTGCCTCCTGGGGGTCTTGTGAGGATGATAACACATGTATGGTATTCAGAACGGTGCCTGGCATAGTAAGTACTCAATAGATGTTAGCTGCCGGTCACAAGCGTAGTGCACCCAGACACTGTGGTGCAGAATAATGAGGGAGTAGTGGTAGCAACCATCGTTATTGCTATTTAGACGGCCCTAGGACCTCTGGCCTTGTGGCTGCAGGTCCCTTTTGAGGAAGCCTTCAAGAAGGTCACACCAGTGATGGTTCAAGGCCTAGGAGACAACCTCCACCTACCTGAAATCTTCCCAACCTTCTGAGGGCAGCGACCCTGCAGCTCAAAGGCATTTTAATGTCAGAGTGAAAAAAGCTGGCCTTAGTGGGCAGCGAGTCCACATTCCTCATTTATATGTGAGGAACCAAGGCTCAGAGAAGGCAAGTGACCCACCCAAGGTCACACAGCAGAATATGTGACCTGAGCTGGGAAGACGGCTCAGGGCTCATGACTCGCCACAGCCCCGCCCTGCTCTTTCCCTCCCACAGCTCGTTCTGCCAGAGCTTCTGGCACCTCACACAATCCTCCCACCTCACCATCTCCCGGGTGGGCTCTCTGTCAGGTTATGGGCTCATCTAATTCTTGGCCACATCCTGCTGAAGACCCATTTTTCTTACTGAATCAAGCCGCCATTAGGTCCTGAAAGCCCCGTAAGTCTTCTATGGATGAGCACATCCTTTAATCTATTATTCCACAGTCCTATTTATATATATTTATCCATATGGCTATATAAATAGGGCTTTGAGACATATAGTGGCAGGTTATTGCTGTAGCATAGCTGTTCTCCACAAGTGGAAAACAAAAATGATGTATGGCTGAGGCTCTTTTCCATGTAGAAAGCTCCCATCTGATTTATTAAGAGTTAGGTGGCAGCCACATGTCCTGGAGGTAGAGAATGTATTGCAAAGTTATCTAAGAACAGGACACTCTCGGCTCCAGACACCAAAAGGCAAGGCTGGGGCGTGGCAGGAGCTCAAGGAGGCTTAGAGTACCTACTCACAGACACCTGCCATGTCCTGGTCTATTAACTAGGAGCACTTTGGCTGCAAATTTAAGCAAAAAGGGGGAGTTTGGTATAAAGATGCTGGGTGTCTCCGGGAGCCCAGAGGGGAATGTGGCTGGGTATCAGGAATGGCTGAGTTTGGAGAGATGAACACCAGTGTGTCTGTCTGTCTGTCTCTCCCTCTCTCTCCCACTCACATCTCTGCTTCTCTCCGTGCCTTGCTTCCAGTCTCCCTGCTCCCTGCAGAGTGACATTCTCCATAGAGAAGAAAACACTCCCAAGTTCTCCTCTTACCGCTTCCACAGGCTGACTTTGCATTTTCTCTGACCCCGAGTACAAAAAACCCATGGACTTGAACTCCTGTCCCCTGCTTGGTCCAAGGGCCATAAGCAGGGTCATGAGAGACCAGAGCAGCTACTTCAGGCAACATATGGACAGACTGGGTGTGAGAAAAAGCAGTTCCCAGATGAAAGTGAAGGGATTTTGGTGACGAAGTGCCAGTAGACAAAGCCACCAGCTTGCTTGTTCTGTTCATTTGTTCCTTTCGCTGCATAAACTCAGAAAAGGCACTTAGCCTCTCTGTGCTCCAGCATCCTTAAGTGTAAGATTGGAATTGTGGTGTGCTCCATAAAGGCAGACATTTGCAACTGTTGCATCTCCAGTGCCCAATCAGAGCCTGGAACACGGTCATGTTCAATAAATCTCTAAATAAATAAATAATATCTAAGCCTCCATTTAAATGAATGGATGATAACTCTCTTGTAGGGCTGTTGGGAGGATTAATTGAGATAAAAATAACTAACATTTAGAGAGCACTGACTTGCCAGGAACTGTTCTAAGCATGTAATTTAGTATGTACACACCCACACATAAGAATAAACTAGGGTCCCAGGAAATTAGGCAACGTGGTGAATGGCAAAAGCAGGATTCAGATCGAGGGCTTTCTGAAGCCACAATGCTACCTTCCCCGTCACCGACATCTCTAGTCCAGTAGTTTCCAACCACGGATGGAGAGGTGGAGTGTGTATAAATCCAGGATGTGGAGCACATGTCCATATGTGTATAAAACATGGTGTTGAAGAAATATGATACATTTATGACCATTTCAAAATATATTACATGTCACGGTGTTGAATGAAGTACAAATTCATTGTAAATCATTCATGAACTCACAGTAGCCTAGGATGGTGGTGTATTTTCTCAATCACAGAATACTGTGAGTACACCTGTTTTTTATGGGGAAAGTGGTGGAATTTTAATTTTGAGTGAAAACACTCAGATTAGGAACCTCTGAGCTAGCGCTACCTCCTCATGTCACAGATGAGAGTCAGGCTGGGGTGGGGGCCCAGGAAGTGACTCACCCAAGGCCACACGGTGAGTTAGGACAGGCTCAGGGCTAGAACCCAGTCCTGGGACAATCAAGGTTTCCGGAGGGCAAGGGTATCACACACTAGCGGGATGGTGGGGGGCACAGTCCCCTTCCTTTCTGACAATTCCAACACAGGTGATGGGGAGTTACAGGGGGGGTGTGCTCTGCTCTGGAGGGGAGTGCAACTCTTATAAGCACTTGGAGATGATTTGGCATTTTCCGGTGAAGTTGAGGGTATATACACCGTGTGATTTAGGATTGTACCCTAGAGAAGCTCTAGACACGTGCATAAGGAAATATGCTCAAGACGGTTCACTGGAGCTTTAAAAAATGTAATAAAGTAAATGACCATCAAGAGGAAGACATAAGTTGAAGCATTCGAAGACTTTCTTTCCAGTGGTTAGAAAGAATAATCCAGTTACATCCATTCACAGGAATAAACCTCATGGCTGGAAACAGGACAACCTAGGCTGACGCTGGACCTGTTGTGAGGCCTTAGTCCCGTCTCCGCTCCAGGCCTCAGTCTCTTCATCTGTAAAATGGGAACGTGTGATTAGACCAGTGGTTTTCAAACTGTGCTTGGCAAAGCCCTAGAGAGGCTTCACAGGTTCTGCACATTTAGATGCAAATGTCACCTTTCAAAGAGATTTTAAACTATTTTAAAACTGTAGGAAACAGTACGCACACTCCAACGTGCTTTGTACAAATGTTAACCCTTCGCAGACTGGTGATGCCAGGGCAGCGGGAAGGCTGCTCCACTCCCATTCTACAGAACCCAGAGTGAGCTCCCCGCCTTCCCCGTTTCATCGGAGCACATCTTGAGACCGCAAGGCAGCAGCTGTTAAAATCTGTTGCCATTTTCAACTGCTCAGCTGAGAAAGTTAAGGTTTTGTTTCAATGTTGTGTAACCAGAGCAAAACATAGCAATAATTTCTGTGTTTTAGAAGATGATAATGGTCATCCATAATTTCAGATTTGTACTTTTTGTTAAATTTTATTTACTAATGCAATAAAATTGTTAAAATAACCTTTTTCTTTCGCTAATTTTATATTCACAGGAGACTTGTAGCCCCAAGAGTTCCTGAATACCCTCATACAACTTCAGTTTCTCCTACTCTTTGCTATCATACATTACGGTGGTCTATTTGCCAAAACTAAGAAACAAACCTGGGTATATTACTATTAAGTAAACTCTAGATTTTATTTGGATTTCACTGTGTTTTTTCCCCACTAATGTCCTTTTTCTGTTCTAAGATCCAATCAGTCCAGGATACCACATTACATTTAGTAAAATTTGTATTTTCCTCAATCTCAATGTCCTCATTTAACAAATAAATGTGCTAAATGTAAGCCCGTAGTTTTATACTAATAAAATTTTATCTGTTTTGTGTAATGAAATTCCAGGAAGACTCTCTGGGGGAAGAGAGCAGGGATATACTGTTTTTTAAACAACAGTTTGCAAACTCCTGGAGGAGCTGATCCTTGAGGTTGGTGTGATCCCAGCAGCCCGAGGGGCACAGTTCCCACACTGTTGGGTCTACCAGGACTTGCTAAAGAGAGCTAAGTCCCCAGCTCTCAGTGCGGAAGTTTCATGCCCTCCTTAGGTTGAAATTGTCTCTGGCTGTTCATCCTGAAGGGACTGGGATGCTCTTCTCCAATAGAACGAACGTGAGCCAGGTGTTCATTTATTCATTCGTTCTTTTGACAAATGTTTAAGCACCTGCCATGTGCCAGACAGTCTAGGAGCTGGGGCTACCGATGGGTCAAGTAGATGAATTACTGCCCTCGCAGAGCTTATATTCTAGTGGAGGAGATAATGATAAACGAGAGAGAAGTAAACTCTACGACGTGCTAGATGGTGATGCCTAGAGAAAAAACATAGTGGGAAAGGGACATGAAAGGTTGGTGGGAGGTGAAATTTTAGATAAGGAAGGAGCACACGTCCTGGGGAAGAGCATCCTAGCAGAGGGATTGGCAAGTGCAAAGGCCCTGGGGCAGGAACACACCTGTGTGCTTGAGGAACAGCAAGAGGGCCGGTGAGGCTGTGGGGGAGAGACCAGTTAGGAGGCTGGATGGAACCTGAGGGACTGCCCAGAGCCTTCCAGAAACTATAGCTGGAGACTTTCGGGCAGCCCTGAGGCTCTAGGTCAGCAGCAGGGGCTGAGCACTCATAGTCTGAGCTTTCATACGAGTGTGACCATGTGTGCATCCCTGGGGCAGCAGGAATACACCCTGACAGACAGTGGAGCATCTCAGATGTGTCCCTACGTGGAGCGAACTGGTAGAGTAGGGCTGGCCTGGGTACCGTGCTAGGGCGGCTGCTGGCACCTCTCCTGACCCAACTCCCTGAGGAGCCACAGACACAAGGAATGGGTGTTAGCCAGCCTCCCACGGCCAGCCTGCCCTCAGACGGGGCCCGTGGGGGAGGATTGAGGCAGGGCACTGCCCAGGCAGGTCTCCCTGTGCTGGCAGCAGGCCCTGAACTTAACAACCCACGGAGAAATGAACCCTGTAGCTCTTGGGGCTCTTGAGAAATTAGGAGACACTTGGGAAGAGGAACTTCCTGCAATTCGTGGCATGGGTCGGGGGGTGGTTAGAGATATTTTCGTGTGAATATTAAACCGAAATGTCCTTCTACACATGGCTAAATCTACAAAGTGTGGTCCATCTATTCAATGGAACTCAGCAGTAAAAAGGAAAGAGCCATTGATATCGGCACCAACATGGATGTGTCTCCACAAAGGATGCTGAGTGAAAGAAGCCAGCCAGAGGGACTTCCCTGGGGGCGCAGTGGTTAAGAATCTACCTGCCAATGCAGGGGACACGGGTTCGAGCCCTGGTCTGGGAAGATTCTCACATGACATGGAGCAACTAAGCCCGTGCGCCACAACTACTGAGCCTGCGCTCTAGAGCCCGCGAGCCACAACTACTGAAGCCCGCGCACCTAGAGCCCATGCTCTGCAACAAAGAGAAGGCACCGCAATGAGAAGCCCGCGCACCGCAACGAAGAGTAGCCCCCCCTCACCGCAACTAGAGAAAGCCCACACGAAGCAACGAAGACCCAACCCAGCCATTAAAAAAGGAAAAGAAAGAAGCCAGCCAGAAAAGAGCACATACTGTACGATTCCACGTATACAAAGTTCCAGAAAACACAAACTAACCTACAGTGACATAAAGCAGATTGCTGATTGCCTGGGGATGTGAGGGCAGCAGGGAGGGACAGGAGGGATTTCAAAGGGACTGGAGTAAATTGGGGGGGCGATGAATACTTTCATGATCTTGACTGTGGAAATGGGTTCCCAGTTGTGTACATATGTCAGAATTTATCAAGCTGTATGCTTTAAATACGTGCAACTTATTGTATGCCAATTTATACATCAATAAATTTGAAAAATATAAATGGAGTAAACACTCCAAGTAAAAGTTAGAGATAGAACGGGAAAAATAAAAGCTGTGACTTTATTTTCCAAGATTTTACTTATACTTTATGTATATATGTACATTTATATATGTTTAAAACATGATTAAATGTTCTATATTTCATGTGTCATAATTTTATACATGATTATATACTATAATGTATACTTCCATGTATTTTATTTGTATTATATAAATATTTGATTTTTATGTATCTTATGAGTTTACACATTTATAAATATATTTAACATACTGTATATAATTTATACATATTGCGTGCTATACAAAATTTTGCATTTATTCATTTTATATATTATGAACGTATATATATTTTAAATTTATTTATTTATTTAGGGCTGCGTTGGGTCTTCGTTGCTATGAGTGGGCTTCCTCTAGTCGTGGTGAGCGGGGGCTACTCTTCGTTGCGGTGCACAGGCTTCTCATTGCGGTGGCTTCTCTTGTTGTGGGCTCTAGGCACGTAGGCTTCAGTAGTTGTGGCACGCGGGCTCAGTAGTTGTGTCTCATGGGCTCTAGAGCACAGGCTCAGTAGTTGTGGTGCATGGGCTTAGCTGCTCCGCGGCATGTGGGATCTTCCCGGACCAGGGCTCGAACTCGTGTCCCCCACATTGGCAGGCAGATTCTTAACCACTGTGCCACCAGGGAAGCCCATGAACATATTCTTGTGTGTGTATGTGTGTTTATAAAGAAAAACCCAGGCTCCCTAAGGGGTGATTGATTCAATCGCCTCATTCCATCAGCCAAAGCTCTCTCCAAGATTTCTTCAAATTCCCAACTGTTCGAAGTTCTAGACTTCCAGCCTCTGTCTCCTGGCTGTGGCTTTATCTGCACCCCGGTATTAGTTTATAAACGAGACGCACATCTTCTCCCCACACCCCTGCTACTCCCCAAGTAACCTCGAATACAAAGCTGCTGCCTAAAAACTGAATTTTCCGTGAATGCTAGGGAATCACAGCAGCACCTCACAGCAAGCAACTTAAAAGGGCATCTTATTCCTCAGGCCACCCTGGCTGGGGTTTTCTCCTCCGCCCCACCGCCCACCGCTCCTCCCTCCCGGCTCCCACTTTCCTCTATGCCCCGCCCTGCTGGGCCACCTCCGCTTCTTCTCTTCCGAGCAGGGCATTCTGCCTGCCCAGAACCTCCTCCCAGACTCTCAAAATGTTCCACAGAACAAAAGACCAACAGAGAGGTAGTTGACAGCTGTTGTTTTCCAGCCTCCTACACATATACATACAGGTTTGTAACTGCACATGCATACGTATTCATGTGTACACACACACAGGCTTACCCCCCCAAACACCTACCGAGACGCTAACCCAAAAAGCAGCTCCCGAGGACTGGCCGGCCACCCCACCCCCTGGGTTCCTTTCCTTTCCCCTCCCCACGCCCACGTCCCAGGGGCCCTCAGAGCTGCTGCCTCACCCCCTCACTCTCTGAAGTGTCTTTCCTTCCTGTCCTAAAGTGCTACTCCTCGTCCCTACTCTCTCCCTCCGGGGCTTCGTTTCCTGAGTTAAGTAGCAAGCCCGCCAGTACAAAGGCTGAATAAACAGTCGGTAGAAATTAACTTGAATGTTCAGGGAGAAGAACAAAGACTTTCGATACGAGCCGGGGAGGGAATCATAATTGCCAGAGAGAGAGTAGCCGCGGGCTCCGGGCTGCAGGAGACACAGAAGCAGGGGTGTTGACAGTGGTGGAGACAGGCAGGTGCGATGCTGATTTGATAAGTAGAAGGGCGAGAATTCTATTGTAATGGAGATGCTGATGGAAAGGGGAATTGGGACTGAGAAAGGAGAGGGCGTCTGCAGGCAGCCAGCTGAGGATGTGTGCCCGGATGGGGGGGCGGGAAGGGGTCCCAGCCTCACCACCCAGCCCAGCTGGGAAGGAAAGGGCATCTGGCAGCAGGGGCCTGGGCAGCAGGTGTTTTGATGGTGTCATCCCCCTGGAGCCATAATTATGGACAAGGAGGCAACCCACGGTGGATCAAGGGGACAGAGGAGAGGGGACCAGCAGTTGGGCCCTCAATGTGGAGGAAAGGATCCAGGAAAAGGGGGTAGACCCCACCCTGGAAGAACCCACAGAAGCAGATAAAGATGGTCTGTTTGACAGACTTCTTGAAAGAAGCATTCAGCCAATGTTGCCCTCACACCTACCCCATTCAGCAGCTGAAGGGCATAAATAATAAACAAAATATATAATAAGTGCATCCTAGATGTCAGAAACTTTAGGTTAGAGTTCCACAATTTGAGATGGCACTATTATTATTGACCCTAGTTCACAGATGAGCAAACTGAGGCCCAGAGAGGTTAAGTAACTTCCCTGAGATCACACAGCTCTTAGCCAGTCGCAGCCAAAAACTAAGGAAATAGTCACGGAATTCCCTTTGCGGCATTTCATCCTCTTTTAACTGAGTTTCTGTAGTATCTGCTTGAAGGCAAATGCACTTAATCGTTTATTCTGTCAACAAAATATTTTTGCGGGCCTATGATGCTCTAGGTCCTGTTTCATACACTAGTTACAGAAAGAGAAGACATGTCCTGCTCTCAAAAGACTCACAAATGCTAGCAGGCGATGTCTCAGTAGAAGGGGGTTCCACGTGGTGACGGCCCGGGCGGCTGTGAGGGATGGGTTGGGGGGTACCGTTTCTCACCTGGTGGGGAGAATTCAGAAGTACTTCCTAGAAGAGAGACCTTCAACGTGTTAGAGGAAGAAGGGACAACCAGAAGCAGAGACAGCTTTAGCAGAGGTAAAGAGCAAGAGAACTTGACTTGCCAAAGTTTGGAATGACTGGAGTTGAAGGTTGAGGGGGATGGTGAGTCCGGAGGCTCTGAAGGCCCACAGCATCCTGGAAGCCTCTCTGGACACACCAGGGGTCTCCCCTGAGGGTGGTGAGAATGGCCGGAGCCCCCATCCTGCCTGGAAATAAGGATAAAGAAATCTTCAGGGAGTGTTTCGCTCCCTGAGAGAAATGGAGGCCGCTCCCTAGGACCTGTGGCTGGTCCACTCAGGTTAGTGGGCGAGGATCCGAACATCAAACCGTGACCTTTCAGAGGTACATCACGCCATGCCACCTCCCCAGACGCCCAGGAAGCTGCAGGAGGGACACACAGTGTCCCTGTTGCTAAACTGCTTCATGTTCTATATGTTCTCAGGTCCGAGGACACACCATAAATATTCATAGCTGGAAATACAAGTGAGGCCCCTCCGTGCTCTGGAAGAAACCACCCAGGACACCTGGCTTTTGTCATCCTGCCTTTAAATGCCAGGTGAGAGCGGAGGAAGAACTATACCCTTTAAAACCGGGCTTCGTTCATTTGTTTAACAAAAGACATCTCCATGCTCTGTGGCCTCTTAATTTCCATAGATGTTGAAGTGCAGAGAATTAAAGAATCAATGGGCAATTAAGGAGGCACTGGCAGGTTCTGGCCAAGAGCGTTTTATTTATTTATTCAGCCAGCCACACTGATTTTTAAAACGCGAACTTTCCATTTTGTTTCTGACATCAAAAATAAATCAAACTAAACTGTACACGTCATAGCTGAAAAAAAGTATTTGCACTATGCATTGCCCCTTTGAAGGTGGAGCCACCTGCAAAAGGAATTTTTGTCTGTGTCAAAAAAAAAAAAAAAGATGAATTCATTCTGGCACTGGCCTCCCTTTAGGACACAGATAGGACTGAAAAGATAGAATTACGATTTTTTTTTTTTTTTTTTTTTTGCGGTACGCGGGCCTCTCACTGTTGTGGCCTCTCCCGTTGCGGAGCACAGGCTCCGGACGCGCAGGCTCAGCGGCCGTGGCTCACGGGCCCAGCCGCTCCGCGGCAGGTGGGATCTTCCCGGACCGGGGCACGGACCCATGTCCCCTGCGTCAGCACGCGGACTCTCAACCACTGCGCCACCAGGGAAGTCCTAGAAATACGATTTTAATACACTAGTGATTTTCCCACCTAGTCTCAAGGTTCTTTTTGATTTCTGAGCATCCATCTTCCTGGATCATCTTGGGAGGGTTGCACGATTTTGGTCCATTAACACACTGGTTGCTTTGGTGAAATTTCAGAACGGGTAGAAAAAATAGCCATAGTGGGGACATAGGCTGGCCAGCCTCTGTGTTTCTGCTCCTGCTCCAGGACCTTTCATCTAAAGTGGGGGTTCCCTAGTGACCTCCCCCTTTTCCCCTCCATCCAGCTGACACCATTTGACATGCCTAACCTAAAAAGAAAAATAAAAAATCGCCACCCAGTCTCTTGTTCCTTAACTGCTCCCCTATTTGGACAAGCCCTGTCCAGATATGGACAACGTGGATGTCCCTGCACCAGCGACCTTCACTGTCCCCCTCCCCAGCCTTCCCCCCTGCCCCCGCTCACCCCTCTCCAGCAAGACCTCTACCCACTTCCACTCACATTTACCCAAGCTACCCCAAGGTAGATTCTAGGACAGTGATTCTCAAACTTAAGCGTGCAGAACCACATAGATGGCACGTTAAAACAGTTTCTGATTCAGTAGATCTGGGGTAGAGCCTGAGAATTTGCATTTCTAATAAATTCTGAGATGGAGACCTTACTTGAAGAACCACTGTTCGAGGACAAATCGGTTGGTGGTCAATACTTCCAGAAACTTGTGCTATGGCGCCATCTAGTGATCTAAGACCACAGTGGCAGCAATCTGTGCTGGGCGAATTGCAGACCCTGAAAATTACCCAAGAAATTCTTGGCTTGCGGGGGAGTGCGTAAACCTTTGTTATCTCTACTTTTTTTTTCTTAGGTAAGCTTTTTATCAAAGTTAAATGATTTCTCTTCATCCTCTGAGCAACCACAGGCAGAACTGAGACTGGAGGACAAGTCTTTTGAAGCCAGAAATTCAACTGTACAGACTTTGGTGTTTGTCCCGCAGATTCTTCTAACCTAAGGCATGACAACTCTGACACACTGGCAGACAGCAAAACAGCCACCCAGGTTACACGATATTTAATTGCTAATTTAATTTAACCCAAAACAGTCCTCAACACTTCCTGGCATCCAGGTTAAAAGAGGAAATAAGTGTTCCACCTTTTCACAGTCTGAAGCAAGGGGGCATAACTGTTAAAAAGGAAATCAAATTGCCCCAAGTTCTAGAAGCAGTAGGTCTCAAATTTAAGAGGGCAGGAGTTTAGCTGGGGGATTTGTTGAAAATGCAGATTCCCAGGCCCATTCCTAAGAGTTTCTGGTAGGACCCAGCACTTTGCATTTTTAACAGTCACTCCAGGTAAACTCTGAAGCAGATGGCATGAGCCCCTGATTTGAGAAACACTGTATGAAAAAGTAACCTCCTGTTACTTTTGGAGGTCAGGTTACAAGATGTTACAAGATGCCCACGTGCTTACTGGATGATTCCATTCAGATGAAGTTCCAGAACAGGTGAAACGAATCTTGAGGTGATAAAAGAATGATGATTACCTGGGGGAGTATTGACTAGAAAATTCCATGAGAGAAACTCCGGGAAATGTTCCTCTTTATCTTCACCAGAGCATGGTTACCCAAGGTGAAACTATATGCAAAAATGTATACAATCTACACTCAAGATCTGTGCACTTTACACACAAATATAGAGTATACATTGTACCTCAAAGGTCATAATATATATACACACATGTATATATATTTACCTCAATGCCCAGGCTGCAGCCCAGCTCAGTTAAACCTGCATCTCTGAGAACAGGTCCCAGGCATTGGTAGTTTTAGAAGCAGTTCCAATACTCTGCCAGGGCTGGACACAACCCACCCGCCTGGACCCGTGCTTCTCAAACCCTGATGTGCACACGAATCGCCGGGAGTCTTATTAAGATGAAGATGGGGGTCAGTGGGGGGGGCCTGAGTGTCTCTCCAGGTGCTGCCAGCGCACTGGGCTTGTGGACCACACCTTGCTGCCCCAGTGAGGGCCTTCCTGGTCCACCCAGGGCTCTGGCCTGGTCACCCAACCAGGAACGAGGCCTTCGGCAGGGGGCAGTCTACAAGACACAGAGCTGCCCCTACAGAGAATCCCAAGGAACCTCAAGATTCTGTAATTCTCAACGTCTGAAGACTTCCCGGTTGCAAGAGGCAGGACATATTGAGTTGGGTTTTCGAATTGGGGGGACAAGTGCACACGTGTTTACAGTGGGGGGTAGCTCAGCCAACTTTCTCCGTAAAGGACTAGGTATTTGGGGCTGTGCAAGGCAGCTTCTTCTATCACAGGTTCTCAACTTCGTGGCTGGAGCACAAACGCAGCCGTAGACAACAGGTAAACAATGGCCATCGCCGTGTGAGAGTAAAACTATTTACAAACACAGGCCTGGCTGTGACCGTGTTTACGTCACACTATCACGCATGCGGCTGAACAGGAACACGAGAACCTCGTAACAGTCTCCCCAGAGAGGAAATGTGTGTCTGGGGGACAGGAAAGGAGGCAGCCTTGCATTGTTATCTTCACGTATCTTTGGAATTGTGTACTGTGTACGTTCATCGCCTTTAAAAAAACCGAAAACAGAGACAGAACTCGCCCACAGGACGTATCTGCAGACAGCCTGCTGTGAAGCTGCGTCTGCTCTTCTACCAGCCCCTTGTCCAAGTGCCGTGAGCCAGACCCGCGGGACAAGCCCCATCTCAGCGGGAGGAGGGCCTTGCTTCTCCTCCCCTCCCCCCACTTTCCCTGGCCTCCCCTTCCTTCAGCGGAGCCTGGTGGAGGCCACCTCCTGCCGGGAGCCCCCCACAACAGCACAGGAAGGTTGGCATCACTTGTCCTTGTCCACATGGCTCCTCTGGCTCCGTAAAGTGAAGCAGAGGTACTGCATGCAGGGAAAAGCAGGCAAGTCTGGAAGGCTTGGGTTCAAGTCCAGCTCTGCTGATTCTGAGCCCCGGGTGCCCACCTCAACCAGTGGTTGCCAGGATCCCATAGGAAGTGAGGGAAGGCAGCTCCACAGCAAACCGCCATCTGTGCAGACCTCACGGAGCCCACCTCCCAAACAGAGATGCTTCTTAAAGGGCCAGAGTGCGCCCCATCCTTGCAGCCCTCTAAGCAGGATGCTTGGCATACAGCAGGCACTCAATGGAGAGGAAGAGATCGGTGGAAATAGGTAGAGCTCCTGCCCTTCACCAAGTCAGGGGGGGCCGGGAGAGATGAGAAACCCATCCCTGGTCGAGGTAGGAGGTGGTCGCCTTCCCCAGCTTCTCACACGCCGTCTGTCGCCACTAGATGTCAGCTGGGCCTATTGCTAGCAACGAACAGCCAAGATCTCTCCTAAATAATCTGCTTTGTAAAAATACAAAAGAAGTCAGCCTCATTAAGAGGAATCTCCAGGAAGGCCCTTACAGATCAGTCTAAAATCAAACCTGGCAAGTACCTCTGTGCTCATCTAATTCGGTTAAGGGGACACAGAGGGCAAGGAACTTGCTCCAAGGCCACGGCCAGAGCTCTGAGTCCTCAGAAGAAAGTCTGGGACCCAGAATGGTTCTGTTGCTCAGGACAAGCTAGGATAGGCCACATGAGACCCCCAGACCTCGTGACTCACGCCAGACCTGCTTCGTATACCACACCCTGTCTTGGGTTGGCTGCAGCTCTGTCCTACACCATCTTCATGCCGGGACCCAGGCACACGGACTAGTCTCCATTTGGAACTCGGTGGATGCTGGGCCAGAGGGAGAGGCCCAGTGAGTCACACGCTGGCTCTTGAAGCATCTGCCCTGGGACAAAGGCCACCTCGACCCACCTTTTGCTGAGATGCCCGAGTGCCAAGATGTGCAATCCTACTGTGCGCAGGGGGGAGAGCGGGTGGATTTTTTGGCAATAAGATGTCCACTCCAGCAGACATGCTCATCCTGACAAACACTGGTGTGTCAGGACAAAAAGACAGGATTCATACATGCAAGGATTCATACCTGTTCAGAAAACAGAACAACTCACAAGAAACCACAGATTAAAGTGAATCAAAATAAAGAACTTGGGAAGAGGTATATAAGAAAGAGGTGAGCAAACAGAGCTCCCAATAGGGAGTTGGACCAAAAACTTTCTTGATTAACATGATTGAAGTTCAATATCACCATTAAAAGATTCCTGAGATAGAGGCACATGTGAGAAGTTCGTAATCCTGAACTGAATTCTAGATGATTTCAAGAAAACCCAGGAGATACACAGAGAGAGAGAGAGAGAGACAGACAGAGAGAGAGAGAGTGTGTGTGTGTGTTGTGTGTGTGTGTGTGCACGCGTGTAGGTGCACTTGTAGGAAAGGCAAAAACCTGACATTCTGCTGACTTTCTTCCTGTTCAGGGAGGATTTCAGTGGCTAACTGAAATCCACCGATGACATAGAATCAAGATGTTGTGAATGCCAACTTACTACAGGGAAAATTTTTGACCAAACAAATAATGAAGAAAGCAAAAAAAGAGCCAGTTAGAAAACGTAATAGGAAAATGAACTAAATGGCAAATAATATTGCAACAGTGATCACAATCAACAAGTTATATTGACTTTCCAGATTTCGCCAAAAAAAAAAAAAAAAAAAAAAATTCTAGCAATGTGCTGTTTACAAACCACCTATCTCCTGTAAAGCGATAGAGAAAAGATGCTTTTGTTTTGAATATAAGTTCAAAACAAAAAGAACCAAACAGGAAGACATTTTATATTGATGAGAAAATACCACTCACGAGCTTTTTTTTTTTTTTTTTTTTGGCCGCACCACGTGGCTGGCAGGATCTCAGTTCCCTGACTAGGGATTAAACCCGGGTTACAGCAGTGAAAGCCCAGAATCCTAACCACTGGACCACCTGGGAATTCCCACGAGCTTCTTAAAACTAAGCTTCAACCAACTTATAAAAAGAAGCTGTCGAGGAAAAACAGGGAAACATAATACCAATATACAATCCTTTAATGTACTTTTCTTAGAAATGGATAGTATAGGCAAAAAAAAAAAAAAAAAAGGGGGTGGTGGTGGTGGAGGGAGACAGCAAAAAAGAAAAAGATTTAAATAATTTACAAGCTGAATTTGATAGATTACATAACACTTTATACCAAACCAACAATATGCGTTATTTTCAAATGTGGTAGAACGTTTTCCATGATCCCCTCCCCCTCAAAATCATTCTAAAGTTCATCTAGAGAAATAAATGCACAAAAGAATCTAGAACTTTTTTTTTTTTTTTTTTTTTTGGCGGTATACGGGCCTCTCACTGTTGTGGCCTCTCCCGTTGCGGAGCACAGGCTCCGACGCACAGGCTCAGAGGCCATGGCTCAAGGGTCCAGCCGCTCCGCGGCATGTGGGATCCTCCCGGACCGGGGCACGAACCCGTGTCCCCCGCATCGGCAGGCAGACTCTCAACCACTGCGCCACCAGGGAAGCCCTAGAACTTTTTGAGTAAGAACATATCCATGAGGCTGTTAGTACTGGTGTGATGGTGACCAATGGAAGAGTCCAGTCCTGAGCTGTACAGACTGGCAGTCTCCAGCCACCTGTAGCTGTGGAGCACCTGAGCTACTGTGAGTCTGAACCCACAGGCTGGAGTGTAAAATACACACGTGAGATTCCAAACTTAGTATAAAAACACTGTAAAATATCTCAATATTTCTAATGTCCATTACATGTTGAAAAAATGGGTTAAACTATTATTAATTTCATCTGCTTCTTCCTTTTTACTGAGGCTCCTAGAAAAGTTAAACTATGTCTACCGGACGGCACTGGTCCTGAAACGGGCCTGGGTTTTCAATTTTCTGTCCACATCCTTTATGTGGACTTGTTCACGGACTCTTAGTCTTACTCTCTGATCATCATAGAGTTAAAAATGTTCACTCTCTGGCCTAGATGCTGCCAAGTTTCTCCTGGATTTGTTTACATAAAAATAGGCAAGATGATGGATCTCTCCTGCCAGTGTTTTTCCAATTCTCAGTCCCACAGCTTTCCCGTGGGCTGGTCAATTAGCCACTGCGGTGTGTGTTCGGGGAAACAGCACGAGGCATGATCGCCCTCATGTTGTTGCAGAGCAGTTGTGGTTGAGAACCTGGCTTTGAGTCTCAGCTCCACTCCATCCGCAAACTGGTCTAGTCTCAATCTTCTACCTGTGGCATCAGGCCCTGCCTCGCTGGTTGTCATGAGGACTAATAAGTATTACCTGTAAAAAAGCACGGCGTCTGACAGGAAGTTCTCCAGCTAAACCTTGTTCGATCTTCAGCTTGCAGTGGTTAGGTGCCACCTCTAAGCTGTACAAGGTGCAGCAGTAACCCCAGAACCCAGCCTCCACGCTGACACCCCACGAGGTCTGGTCACTCCTCCCGTACCCAGCAGGGCTCCAAGGACCAGAGAGGGGCTACAGTGCACACAAAACACCTGCAACGAGAACAGGCTGGATGCTCTAGCTCCTGTGCTCAGCCATCCACCTCTCCCTTACACCCTTCTCCAGCCCCGGCTTCTCCCAAGAGGTCAAGTTCACACTTCAGCTGGCCCCTGGATGGCCCACAGGTAATTCAAAGAACATTATCAAAAATGTACTCGCCCGGAAGGTCGCCGTCTGGCCGGGTGGAAGAAGCGCCTCTGTAAAACCGGAAACCCGCTCCTCTGTAAAAGCAACAAGATTACCGGCAAAATGGTCAAACTCAACTTTTTCGGAACTCTGGAAATTAATCAAAGGCCCACAGCAATCTAAGAAGTGTTCATCCGAAGAGTACATGCCTTTCAGCAACTTCCAACTCACTTTTCCTCCAATATTCCAACCCTGAAGGTTAAAACCCGAGACACCAAGCACAGCCCACCTCCGCGTCCCCATGGCCTCCCCTCCCCCGTCCTGGGGCCTTATCCAAGGACCCTGGCCCCGTCATTTGTCAGACCAAGAGCCACCCCAGAGGAAGCCTGTCTCGGCTGCACCACCCTGGCTTTGGTCTCTGCTCCTTCACCTCGCCCATCCTCCCTCCTGCACCAGAATCACGTGGTTCCCACCTTCAAAACCCCTCCACGGCTCGCAAAGATAGAGACCGAACCCACACACCCAGCTTTGTGAACCCTCCTCAAACTAGCTTGAAGGCTCCCGTACGCCCTTTCCTGCTCCAGTGATGCAAACTGTAGGGAAAAAACTTAGACCTGAGTATAATCCACCTTGGCCGAAGTCACACCCAACTGCCGCTGGGACTTAGGGCTGTCGGCAGGTAAGACCACATGAGAGCTGGCAGTGGGCCAAGCTCTGTGCAAGGAGAGACATTGGGCTGGCCAAAAAGTTCATTCGGGTCTTCCCGTAACACCTTACAGAAAAAGACCCAAACGAACTTTTTGGCCAACCCAACACTTCCGTTTCATTTCATTGCCTTACGAGGTTGGTACCATTATCTGATCCCACAGATGAGGGAAACTGAGGCTCTTATTTTCACCGCTTGGTCCCCACAGCTTGGGAGAGTGGCTGCAGCTCTGCAGGAGGACCCCGGGGCTATCTCAGCTCTCCAGAGACCCCTGGAGGGGTGGGCAAGCCCAGAGGCACAGAGGCCTGGACCTACCTTTAAGAGGAGGGGCCCCTGGATCAAGACTTAGCTCTGCTCTCACCATGTAAATGTATTTTTTTTATATCATTCTTAGCACTACAGTACCTTAAATAACTTCACAGATCTATTAGGAATGCACAAAGAATTTGGGAAACCAGTGCTTTAAACTCAAGCCTGGCTATTTGAGACCATCACTGGGGAAGCCAGAGGAAGCTTGGCTGCCACCGTGTGGGGCCAAGGCAGGGAAAATACCAGACGGAGACTTCTGGCTAAACTGTCTTCAAAGGAGCCATGGGTCTCCTAGTTTAGCTGGGACCCTACAGCCCATCACACTTACAACCATCCTTCACTCCCCTGTTTCACCATGGAAAAAAAGGGACTCGAAGTTACAAGGTACACAATTCGAGATTTATATAAGCTTAATTAAACTGCTGAACGCAGTTCAAAAAGGAATCAAACACACACCACTGCAAGGTAATTCAATGAACTGCTTTTTTTTCTTTTTTTTTTTTAAACAAATTTGTACAGAAAGAAAACAAAAACAAAAATCCCCGGATCACACCTATACCATACAGTCACCCTGTCAGGTATGCAGGATGCGATGGGAGCTGGGACGGGCAGCGGTAGCCGGCACAAGTAACTTCTGCTCACAGACAACATGGGACGTGGAAAAATCATGGGTTCCCTTTGTTCTCCAGTGTATCTTGTACAAAATAATTACATTTTTTAAACATATTTACAGAGTTTGCACAAATAGAAAATGGTTACAAATTACAACAGGCTTGGCAAGACAACAGTTCCCCCCTCTCCCACTGACCGAGGCTGGAGGTATGATTGCTCTGTATTTACAGATGCATTAAAAAGTCTGCCTTCTTAGAGACCTAGACGGAATTTATAAAAAACGGTTAAATATCATAAATTCATTTGCAAGCTGTACAAGTGATCGATGCCCATCAGTCAGTTCGTGTCTTGCTCCCTGAAGATAGACTCTGAAGGTAAAAGAGACCCTTCCCCACAAGCAAGCAACACCTCCCCTGGCCTGTCTGCTACAGGGGTTTGGGTTTGGGTAGTGGAGGAAATAGGAATAATGGAGGAACGGAATGGAGCGGGGGCAGGACAACCTAGTTGAGACAGTTTTGCTTCCACTTTTGTTTTAAATAAACAGCTTGCAACCAGGTTAAGCCGACTGGCTTGTTACGCGCCAGCCTATGGCTTTGAAAAGAACCCACAGTTCTTTCCTTGTCTCAGAGATGAAACATCTCAACGTGACTACAGTACAGAAAGAAAGGACTTTCGGGGGAGGACAAATGTTTGTAATTCTGATGTAAAGTCTTTGCCTTGAGTACCAAGCCCAACTTCAACAGTGCAAAAAAGACTCCAGAAGCGGCGTGGGGAGGGGGTCAGAGGCTCGAGTAATAGCTGTCCACCCACTGAGCAAGTCCTCGCTCCACCAGCGACCGGTTTATCAACACCACCTAGGAGAGAAAGGTCTCTGGAGAGCATGGCCACGGCACCAGGGACCACTCCCCAAGCCAGCGTGGGTTCCCCCCTCACAGCGGGCGCCTGAGTCATGGGGTGGAAATTTGATTCATCTTCTGGGCCAACAGGGGATTCACTTACGGGTTCTGTCGGCATGCAAACAGCCTTTCCAACAGGCTGAGGAAATCTAGGCTTTAGTACCAGGAGATGAAGGAGAAAACCCAAATGGACAAGGTCCAGGAGGGCTCACGGACATTCCGTTGTGGGGACTGTCACGTGCACTGCAGGATGTTTAGCAGCATCTCCGGCCTCTACCCACTATGATGACACTAGCATTACTCCCAACTGTGGCCACCAACAGCGTCTCTGGGCGTTCAAAGGGAAAGAAGGACAGAACTCACTTCATCTCCAATCACACTCCAGAGCTGAATCAGAGGAAGGCCGGTTGGACTATACCTCGTCACCTGAAAAAAAAAACAAAAACAAAACCCTCCACACCATGTTTAAAAGCTACCCCATGCACCTCTCCTTAGAGACTGCTGGCCAAGCCGGGGTGTGAGGCACAGGAAAGCAGGCACCGAAAAGTCAGTTCCCAAGAAGCCCAGAGAGTTAGGCGAGGCCGGGAGGGACTGCAGATGCCAGGGAGGAGGCTCCTGAGACAGACCCTGTCCGGCCTGGCCCCGCCCCCCAGCCACACACCTGAGCCAGCAGTGCTGCGTTGCCTGTCATCTCGCTCATAGCTGCGTCCGCCTCAGGTGAGAAGTGGTCATCATCTTTGGAAGGAAAAGCAGCATTTAGACTCCCACTGAGGCGAGGCACTCGTCACTCACACAGCTTGCAGGTGTTTTCCAAGCAGAAGACTTCGCACGCTCCCGCGGACTTAAGAACTCCATGGGGCGTAGCCACACCTACGCCAGGTTCAGAGCCCCAAGCCTCCCCGGGGCTCCAAGTGGGTACACTCGGGGTGCCTGCTGCATGCCAACCGCTGGGGGACGGAGGGCCAAAGGGACAGAAACTCTGCCTTCAGCGGAAATACCACCACCACCGCCACTTATTTGGGGGCCATGTGGACTGAGCACGTTGTATGTGTTCTCACACCGAATCAAGAACACGCTTTACAGGCGAGAGCACGGAGACACAGGCCAGTGGCCAAAGGTCAACCAGCTCCCAGAGCGATGTAGGTGGAGTTCAGATCGAGGCAGCTGGCCACACAGCCCAATTCAGGCAGTGACTCTAAGTGGGCAGGGCACGCAGACCACATTCTTTGTCAGGTTATACAGGTCACGTCCTCGTACAAGGACATACCCAAGGCGAGAGGCAGTGAGGACGGGAGGGGCAGGATTAAGGTCTGGGAACGTCTTATGAGCCCCGTTCTGGTAGGTGCCTCTGTTGGAAGCCGGAAGCCTCTCAAAGCTGGAGGCCTGGGCAGAGTCTAGAACAGTGGACCTGAAAGGGTGGTCCATGGACCAGCAGTACTGGCATCGCTGCAGAACTCGTTAGGAATGTGAGTTCTCAGGCTTCCGCCCAGACCTATTCCATCGGAAGAGTGGCAGCAATCTGTGTTTGCTTAAGCCCTGTAGGTGAGAACGAGGGTCTCAAAGAGAAAGACCTACTTTCAACACCTGCCTGCGCCCCCCCAAGCCAGAGGCCCCACCTGTTACCTGACAGGGGCATCACGCTGTCCAGAAGGACCTCTGCTCCCTGGAACGGCAGGGTCACAAAGTCAGACCTAGAAAGGCAAGAAAGGCACAAGCTGAACACGGACTTCACGGCTCACTCACTCTGGGCTGACGTTCGCCTTCTGCTTAGGGCCGTGACCCCCACAACCCAGGGTGAAGCCACACAGAGGTACACACGACAGGAAGCAGGCCACAGCGCCCAGCTCGCCCTGCCACAGGCCTGGCCTCAGAGGCGCTGCCTGCATCCCGCTCCCAAAGACAAGCCGCCTCACTTTTGCCTAATGACGCTTGGGGGAATTCTTCTACCAGACGGGCCTTTCTAGCTCCGTCTGGCTGAGGCGAGCATGGAGTCTGTTTATATCATACTCTGCTAAAACAGAGTAGGCAGCAGCAGGGAAGAATCAACCCACGTCCCAGGCTCCAGCTCTGCAGAAACCACACCCGACTCACCGGATCTGCCGGAGCACGTCTACTTTCACTCTCTTGTATCCACCGTAGTCAACGTAGCGAATCTCAACTTCATTGGTCTCCTCGTAGGAGGCCACCACTTGGGCTCGCCACCAGGCACCGTCCACACCAGGGGCAGCGCAGATGACCGTTACTGCAGGGCAGGACGAGAGCATGTGCAAAGGCCTGGCGCAGGGCAGGGCGACAGCAAGCAACCCCCAAGGGAAGGACTTGGCCCGCCTCACATCTGCGCCGCCCAAAAAGCTACCCAGACCAAAAAGTGTTCATCCACGTCTGTTTACTCTGAGACTTACTGAAGCCAGAGGTAGACACAGATTAATTGGAGTAAACCAAGTAAATTCCAAAATTCAGGGAGTGGACCAGCAAATCTGCCTTATACTCTTTAAAGGGAGTGTCCCAGAAAAAAATCGAGAGCCTCCAAGTGCAGATCTCAGTGGCTGGTTGCTAGCACCTGCTCTGGCCCACGACAACTCAGATGGAGGGCTCGTCGGAAGGCTCCCAGGCCTAAACCCCACTTCTTCTGGCCTTTGCTTCAGGAAGGTACTGAGAGCACTAATGCCCGGGGCAGCCAACCAGGCCAGAGAGCAAGTACCCCCAAGTGTCACCAACCGCACCCTGGCGCAGCAGGGGTGGGGGTCTGTGACACAGCTGGCCACACTGTGTCCTAACCCTTAAAGGCAGCCCCTGACGTAGTCACCTCCTGGCCTCCAGTTTGGTCTTTACTTCTGGGCTGAAGCAACATCAGAGAATGTGACAAAAGTGAAATCCTTATTCCTCTAAAAGAAAACCCATAAAAAATGCTACCGAAATTTCAAAGGTTTTCCTCACGCCTTAAAGCCCTCTGGGGGCTCCAGGTTAGGAGCCCCTGATGGGGTGGGTTAGAGACACGTTTCAACATTCGATTCCCTCCCGCTAACGAGGGCAACAAAGGTAACAGCTCCTGCGCAGGGACCACCTGGGCACGTCACTGACTTTCTCACCTGTCCACTAGAGACGACCCAACCCACCACAGGACTTTGTTGCCTTTGGGGATCTTCTATGGGGCCTGCATCTGCATCAGGTCCTGTGCAGCCAACTGCAATTCCCAGATCAAGTGGGCATCGGCCCCACTCAACAGGTAAGTAGCAGAGCTGGGTCCAAACCCAGGTGCCAACACTCTACTCTGACCCCTTTCCTCCGTCAGCCAATGGAAATGCCATATTGGGCTAGCCAGGAAACTCAGCCCAGCACACTCCATGCCGACAGCAAGAACCCAGGGATGCTGCTCCCATGAAGGGTCCAAAACAGCCTCCTCTCGGTCAAGACCAAGGGCAGAACAACAGGAGACCCCCCCAAAGCTTCTCCCCAAGCCTGGCCAGAGCCCAGCTTCCCCTCTGACCCCCGGGACAGCACTTACTTTCCACCGGGGTGGGCAAGGTGGGGATTCCAGGCTGAGAGTAGCAGAGGTACATCTGCTGGTCCAGGCTGCGCAGCGCATGGAAGGTAGGGTGTGTGTGCTGCTGCACAAACAGGTGCCCGGCACTGACCTGGTTGACCACGATCACCTCCACAGTGATGCCATCCGGGAGCATGAGCTGCAGAGGAGAGGGGTGGTGAGCACGGCAGCAACTCTTCTCATGTCTGGGATGAGCACTGAGGCCCCAGGGGAAGTCTCTGAACTGGCACATCTTTGAAAAAGGCATGACTACCCAAAGCAACATGGCACCCAGAGGCTGACAGAGGTTCAAGGAAAACTATTTTAGCTGTGCAGTGTTTGGCTCCACTGTGGCCCTTGCCCTGCAATACCACAAGTAACCACTAGAGGCGGCCTCAGCTCAGCTGGGCAGAGAGGCTCCCAGGAGCCAGCTGTGGATGCAACGTCCCGCCTCCCAACTGGCCTGGGCACAACTTCCCTCCCTCGCCTCTTCAAGAGTCTGTAAGACCCAGGGAAGGCAAACAGGAATGAGGTGGCCACTGAGAACAAGAATAAGAGGTAGACCAGCCCTCGGACCCCTCAGCCAGCTCACTGGGACCTGCGGCTGACCCCAGGAGCTCTGGTTTGACAGCCATCTCTCTGCTCTGCCTTTCTACCAGCAAGCAGAGGCCTCAGGTCAGGTCCACTGTCAAGGTCTGCACAGTCCGAGTCATTTGTTCTTCTCGACTCTCCACAGACATCCTCCCAACTCATTCCCACTCTGGGATTTGGAATGTAGGTTTGCTCGGTGCGAGGTCCCATGTTAAAGACCCTAGAAGAGGCCAAGACTGGTCTCTCAAAAAAAAAAAAAAAAAAAAAAAAAACTGTCCTTAAGGCACTAGCTTCCCCAATACTAAGGCAACATCCAGGTGCGCTGGACACAGCAGGGCATCTACTCCACCTCCCAGCCAGGTGGCCACAAAAAGAGCCTCTGGCTGGGAGTTCTGTGCCTCCCCGCCGCTCCCGCCCCCGTCCTCTCAGTGCTGCCGGCTGAGAGGCACCTCTCCAGTCCCACCCAGCCACAGAGCACAAGGGGAGGAAGCCTTACCAACCACTCACTTACTTAAAAAAAGAGTGGGTCTGTGGTCGAACCTGGTGGGAAAAACTCTATGATTCAGAAGTGGAGCACGGAGTGGGGTTCAGCCCACTCCCAAATACCCATGGGAAAGGAAAGGGACATTCACCTCTCCCCGCAAAGCACAAGGGTCTTTGGAGGGAGGAAGATACCCTCCCCTAAACAAAATCCAGGGAGGCCATTTGCTCGGAGCTGCACATTCACTCCACCTGTGAAATGCAGTGTTCTCGGCCTTCAGAACCCTACGGCTCTACTCCCGGTGAGACGGGGCTCGGCAGGGCTGGGGGCACACAGCAGGGAAGGATGACAGGCCCCAGAGAGCCTGCAGCCCCAGCACGCAGGCCCCCGATGAACCCGCTACCCCTCTGCCAGGGCTTCCGGGGTGGGGGCGGAGGCAGGGATTCTTCTCCTTTATGACCCAGGAACCTCCCGTGAGGCAGGAAGGCGAAGGGGAGCCTTCACCAGGGCCACTGCTAGACCTGGCTCAACTAGGAGGAAGGAACGACGACACAGTAAGAGCCCGTTCGAGCCCAAAACGATGGGTCCCAACCAGGTCTCAGAGGTGATCCAGGACACAGCACCAGCTTTAAGGAGTCCCGAGCCAGCCTGCACACACCCAGTCTGGACAGACTATAATCCTCTCTAGGCAAATGCCCTGAAAACACGAAGGGTGCCCAGGGTGCCCAGAGCCAGGGGAGAGTGGTCCTTCCGAGCAGCAGGGACTGAGAGGCCTGTGGCTTCCTACCAGCACTCCGGCCCTCAACCCGATCCAGAGAACACAGGCCAGAAGCAGAACTGACCGGTGGAGGGCAGAGGTGAGAGGGCACAGGCATCAGTGTGCTCCCGGCCTTCCTGGCCCACGGTCTTGGGAGTCTCCTCTTTGGGGTAGGCTGGGGGAAAGGGGCAGAGGCAGCCCCGGTCCCCAGAGGCATGCTCACCCAGGAAGTCATCGGAAGAGAAGGCAGTGCCAGCGAAGGCAGTGGGGGAGCGTAGATGTTGGTGAGGTTCAGTTCCTTGAACTTCTTCCCAATCAAGCTCAGTGCCTTGTCCACGTGATGCTGAGAGCCTGAGTGGGGTGTGGGAAGCAGGACACAGCCACGGGGGTAAGACAGACAGCAGAAGGGCACTCAGGCACACCCCCCACTGCACGGGACTTTTCCTAGAGTACGGGTACATCTGTAATGTGCCAAAATGCCAGGCCTCGCCTCCGGATGAAAGGCATCTCAAGAAGCTTGCTGCCTGTTGACCTTTCAAACGAGACCTCTACTGTTGTGACTACACTCACGGTAACAGGAACCTAGCAGACAGGGAGGCCCAGCCTTCATCGACCATCAACCCAGGACCCCTGGCCTGCCCCTGAGTGCCCACACCTTTCCTGACCAGAAGACCAGGCTTGGCGGGGGGGGGGGGAACCCGAGTTTCTTTCAAGCACCAGAAGTGGAAATGAGGGTAAAGGGAAGCCCCACGCCCTTCACCTAGGGTGAGAAGCAAGGCTTTCCACTCAGAGACTTAAATCCCAAAAGCGGAGCAACCGGGACTCAAATGCTTCAAGTTACTTACACTTCAGGTAAGAAAACCCAACACAGGGCAGCAGCTGCCACTGACCTTCTATGTGGCAGATCTGGACGTTCTGGGTGTACGGAAGGCTTGAGATGTAGATCTTGGCACCAGACGTCTGCTTCAGAAAACTCACATACCGTCCCTGCTTGCCTATCAGCCGGCCAACTAGGTGCTTCCAGAGAGAAAGAAAGATGAGAACTCAACGAGAAATCAACTCCCTGCATCCCCAAGACCTGCCTTTGTTTTATACCAGGTCAGGCTCGAACATAATATCTGTTGACACGTCAGCACTCACTTGCCAGGCACCGTTCTAAGCACTTACATTTACTCAGAGTAAATGTATGAAACAAACAGCATGTGTTTATCACCATTTTACAGTTGAGGGAACAAACCCAGAGAGGTTAAGTAACTGGCCCAAGCTCACACAGCTACTAAGCAGCTGAACTAGGCAGTATGGCTCCAGGCCTGGGCAGTTTCCACTTCATCCCCGACAGCGGGGCCCGTATTCAGAAGCTGCAGAGGCAGTATTTTCTCCTCCCAGATCCACACTATGAGATGTTTCACTAGCACAAAGTTTGATTTACAAGTCGTCCGCCCCTCCACGTCTGCTCAGGTCCGAAGAAGAGGCTCGATTTGAAAATAAAGGTCCATGAAAGAGCCCTTGGGCTCCACACTTAGCCACAATGTTAAGACGAGCCCTGAAACATTCCCCAACGACCCCACCCCGAGGAGCCGCTAGGGACACGGTCACTCCTCACCCAGAGCTGCCTGGGCGTGCCCTTTGCAACCACTGAAGGAGAAGAGGGCAGGACTGCCATCAGGGTGACCAGGGGAAGAAAGAACTCAGGGAGCCAGAACCGCAGGGCAGAGCAGCCCCCTAGACCCCGAGTTCAAACCAATCCAAGTCTCCACCTCGGTGGGAAGCTAAGAGCCTCAGGAGAATGCAGTCGGCCAATTATTTCTGAGCCCCAGAGACAGACATCAAGACCAAGCTAGTAAGATGTAAGTTAGAAAAGAAGCTAGAACCACTTAAGCACCCTGGAACTGGGGGACTGGTGAAGTAAACTGACACTTACACAATGCATAATGCAGTTAAAATTACATTTTCAAAGAATAACTCAGAAAGCTAAAGTGTTAAATATTTAAAAGCATTAATTAGAGCAACATAATCTTAGTTTTGTTTAAAAACCACAGGGTGCAAGATGAGAAGGAAATAAAAGTCTTCCCAGTCACTCTCGGGGGTGGAATTAGAGCCTGATTTTTATTTTCTTCCTACACTGCTATACTTCTCAAGCCCTGTAAGATACAGGTTTATGCTGTGCTCAGTCATAAAACACACTTTGCGTTGGAGAGCATGAGAAGAGCCGTTGAGGGGACTCCCGGCCGGCCCCTGCCCTCAGTCCGGTCTTGCTGCCATCCCCAAACAGATCTGAGTCCCAGGCCCACGAGAAAAGCCCCAGAGGAGGGGAGCAGGCCTGCGAGTGTGAAGAGGACGCTCCTGAAAGGCAGCCGGAGGGGTTCCACTCCGCAGGAAGTTCTCTGGACCCCGGCAAAGTGGAGCGCTCCCATCCCTTCAGCCTCTGGCTCCCTGGGGGCTTCTTCCGGTTTACGGCCCCTCCCTCAGACCCCTGCCCCCGGCCCGATGACGCTGCGCCTGGGGGCACCGAGAGCTCACAGCCCTTACCTTAGGCACCTCGATCTCCCAGACGGTGAGGTCGACCTTCTTGGGATGGGAGCCCGCCTGGGCATTTTGGAAACCGTCAGGCTTCCTGAGGCCACAGCAGCTGTCCACCGAATCCATGCTGTTCCCGTCCGAACCTGCAGGGGAGGAAGCAACAAGCACAGACACACAGACACCAGCCAGAGCAGTTAATAACATCCAACTTCCAAACTCGCATTCCCGGGAGGCCCCCGCCCCTTGCCCCCTCCCTCAAACTTGGCAGGTGACTGTCAACTCAGAGTCTAGAAGGCTCAGAACAGTCCCCAATGAAAGGAGGCCTGGGGGTGTAGAGACACCTAATTTTAGCCTGTCACTTACAGTCCCACTTGCTTAATTGGCAGCCGCGCCCAGCACAGCTGCTGGAGCAGAGACAAGTGGTGAACTACGAAGAGAGTGACGCTGGCCCAGGAAGGGGGGCCCATGGCGGGGAGGGGGGCCAGCAGGTCCCACGGTCTCAGCAGCTGGAAGAAGGTTCAGGTGCCCGTGGAGACCAACCCGTCACAGCTGGTCCGCACCCTGCCAACTATGCAGCCCCTCAGACGAAGAGCCCCCTGGTCCCCAAGGCCCCAGGCCTGGGCACACAGGCGGTGGCCTTCGGCCGAGCAGAGCTAGAGAGAGTCCTCCATCGCCCTTATCCTGGACAGGGCCCTGCCAGAGAAGGTGACAGAAGGAGGCCCCCCTCCCCTCTGCTTAGGCCTGACTCGTGCCGCCCCTCTGAGTGCTCTTCTGGGCCTACTCAAAACCGGAGCGGAAGTTCGGTCCCGGTCCCGAGAGGAGAGAGCGGGGAGCGGGACTGGCTCCGACAGGGGCTGCTCCACTCCCGCGTGGGGTGTGCCAAGGGGCCCATCTCAGAAAACGGGGGCCAGACCAGCTTCAGAGAAGTGGCTCTGGCTTCAATAGGGAAGGCCCAACTGCCAGAAGAAGGTGATTCCTCAGAGTCTGCTAACTAGGTTGTCTTCCACACGGCTTCTCCAAACCCTGGACGGACACGGTCCTCTGCTGAGCAATCCACACGCTGCCTGGGTGCCGAGGAGGCAGGCGTTGCTGCCAGCTGAGGACGAGTCACCGTGAAGTGACCCCTTCAACCCCGGGGGCTCAGACGGGCTTCGCGCAGGGAACACCACCCCTTCGGAGAGAAGCCTGCTTAGCCGACCTGCTAGGACCAGAGGTGGCTGACGGGGGGCTCGGCTCGTACACGGCCCCCAGCCGCTGCCCGACGGAACAGGACGGGCCTGTCACCCCAGTGACACCTAGAGGCGGCTCCAACCACACCAGGAACTCCGGCAAGGCCGGCTCCACTCAGCTGGGTGGTCCCTGGGCCACTCTAAGCTTTGACTTCCTCGCGCCCAAGGCGGGGCTACTGCGGAGAATCCTGGAAGGCTGGAGCCTGGAGCCGGGCACAGCTAGTGCTCAGCGGGTGGCTCCACCATGCTCCCACCTGCCATGCCCACGTCTCCCCGCTCACCACTCTCTCCCCTGCAGCCTGGACACATCTGAGTAGCTACTACAATCAAACTGGAGTCAGCATGGTGAGGCTGAGGGGCAAGAGGCAAAGGGAAGCTCCTTTATTCCTAAAAGATTTGCACCCATTTTAAGATGCTTCCTGAAGTTGGGTGCATCTTTCGGTCTCTGGCTTCCTACCCTCATAAGCAGCAGCATTTCTTTCTTCTTGTGGAGGTACACACAAAACAGTAGCATCTTAACAACAGCATCTTACAGGTGACAACCTGTAGCGTGTGGTACACACCAGAGGCTGCTGAAAGCAGTAATACTCCCAAGAGTCCCGACCTTCCTGGAGCCGCAACGGTAGGGAGTGGCTCCAGGACAAGCAAGCTGGATACCCACAGAGGGAATCCATGGCCTCTTTCCGTGAGATCAATGAAAATACCCCAGGGAAGCTGCAAAACCGGGGACAGGAGCTGCTGACCTGTCTACGCTGGGGTCAGCACTCGAGAAACCCAGTGGACACTTCGTTACCAAAGTGCCCCTTTCCCGGGGGTGGAACTGCAGCTGCACAGAAAGGAAATGGCTGAGGTTCTCTGCGAAGGAATAGGTGACAGCAACACGCAGGGCGGCGTGAGCCTCCCGCAAGGATTCAAGGCTGTGGCCATTCTCTGGGCACTTACCCCGAAAGAGCTTCTGGAGAAGGAAAGCAGGCGAAGACATGGGAACAAGAACATGATAAGGAAATAAACCATAAAACAAGCTTTACCCATCCTTGGCGCTCAAGGGGATTAAAGCTGAGGAGGCCTCTCCTTTTTAGAAAAAAAGCTATTACGAGCTTAGTGTTTAAGAGAGAGACACACTCAGGTTAATGGGTGAACCCAACTTTGAGCTGGTTCCTTCGGAAGGACTGGGAAGGGTCCCTGGCTGACGAACCAAGTTACAGTTCCCGTGGCTTGGGGGTTCAGGGCAGCTTAACTTCTCAAGTTACCCACCAGCTCTAGGCTGTACCCCGACTTTCTGCAGGCCGGCTGAGACACAGCATTGAAGAGCGTCATTACTTGCACAAGGAGCGGAGGCAGGCCGGCTGCCTTTCCCGACCAAATAAAGGGAGACCCCCTGGTCCTCTGAGGGACACCCCAGGCCCTCCTACCTCCCGAATGATCTGCTTCCGCACCCACGGTCCATCCATCCTCAGCCCCCAGGTCCGACAGCTCCCCTTTCAGCACCCCGTTGCTGAAGGGCACAGTACTTTCTGGCAGCAGCGGGGTGGTAGCCTTGTCCCTGGGGCTGGAGGTGGTCTCTGTACAAGAGTCCTCGAGCCCCGAAGTGCTGACAGAATCTGAGCACTGCCCAGAGGAGGCCACGGAGGGGACACCCTGGCCGTTGCTGGACACGCAGGTGACACAGGCGGCATCTTCCGCCAGGATGCTCGCCTCGTCCAGTGACTCTCCAAGGGAGGCAGCCGGTGGAGGGCAGGGGGCCAGGGAGACGTGGTGCGCGGAGTTCTTTGGCTTCCTGTCCTTCGTGGGGCTGGACAGAGGGCTGGTCAGGCAGCTCACGTACGTCTTTGGTGGGGGCAGATCCTCTGCCAGCAGGTCTGCGGAGGGGAAGGTGGCGTCCACCGGGCCCGTGGCTGCCTCCGCTGTGGCCAGAGCAGGCTCCGCGGCATCCTGGCCCAGGGCAGTTCTCTGGTGGGCTCGGGCACAGCTCTCCTCCTTCGGCCCTTGGAGCTGAGCAGCCGAGGCCTGATGCATCCGACCCGCGATCCTGCCCATCGTGGTGGTCAGCACCTCCTCGGTGGCCTCCAAGATCACTTTGGAGATGATCTGGAAGGCAGCCTGCTCGACCTGCTCGTTTCTGTCCAAGGTCTCTTCCTTGCCCAGCTCCCGGCTGAAGTCTCCGTCCCAGCCCCTGCTCCCCCTGACCCGGGGCGCTGGTGTCTCATCGGGCGTTTCCAGCTCCGAGTGGGCCGACTCCACGAAGCTACTCGGCAACTTCCCCACGGGGTCCTCGTCCACCGCCAGCAGGCTGCTCCCCTTCTCTCCCCCTCCTCCCAAGGGAGCCAGGCTGGGGGCTCTGCTGCTCGGCAACTCGGGGCCCTGCTCCCGGGACACGGGACCTTCTTCCGGCACGTTTTCTCCCGTCACCGCGTCACCTGTGCCTTTGGCGCCACCCATCTCCCTGGTCTTCTCCTCAGGGTCCACCTTCTCTGCGGGGGCTGCAGACTGGCCCTGCCGGCGCCGCCCTGCCGGCCTGCCCATCACGGTCTCTCGATTACACACCTCAGCTGCTTCGTGGGGGAACGGAACGCCTTTTGGGGACGGCAGGGGACACTCTAGAGGAGCGGACTTGGCTCCGTCACCCGTCAGAGCGAGCTCCACCCTTGCACTGTCCTCTTTGCGTGGTCCTGGTCGAAACCTCGTGTCCGCGGTGCTGGGAAGGCTGCCCGAGGACTCTGATCGCCGGTAGGCCGGTTTTCCCCGCAGCGGGGCCGGCGGCTCCACAGGGGGCTTGCTGGCGGTGGGGAGCTCCCTCTCAGGTGGCTGGGCGGCACCGGGGGGCGGGGCCGCTGCTCCAGGACAGGGGTCCTCCACGGGAAGCGCTTCCTCCGTGGCAGGGCCAGCCCTCAGCTTCACAGCGCTGGCCCCCATCTGTTTGTTGTGGCTGCTGAGGTGCTCTTTTTTACGAGAGAAAAACCACCACCAGCCGAGGAGCGCCAGCACTCCAGGCAGTGCCAAGGGGAAAAGTGAGCGGAACTGGATCGCCATCCTGGAGGCCTGAAGTAATTATACCTGCGAGAACAGGAGAGAGAAGGGGATGCTATGAGAGCCAGGTAAGAGGATCCTGATATGACTGCACAGCAAAGACAAACAGGTTACGGCAGAGCCTTTGCTCCCCCACTTTCCCTGACCCTGGAAGGAGCATCCCTCCCTCGCAGCACACCCAAGACTCTGGGTGATCCTTGGAGGTGGGTGGGCAGGAAGACACACCTCCCCCCACTTCTGCTCCCTCATCCATGCACACTCCCTTGAAACAAGTTGAGCCTTCTCTTGAAACCAAATCCCTTCCTGCAACACTTCTTTTTTTTTTTTTTTGCGGTACGCGGGCCTCTCACTGTTGTGGCCTCTCCCGTTGCAGAGCACAGGCTCCAGATGCACAGGCTCAGCGGCCATGGCTCACGGGCCAGCCGCTCCGCGGCACGTGGGATCTTCCCAGACCGGGGCACGAACCCGCGTCCCCTGCATCGGCAGGCGGACTCTCAACCACTGCGCCACCAGGGAAGCCCTTGCATCACTTCTTGATGCCAAATTCTCCCTATGTTCTCCCAAGGGACTAGTTATGTTTAGTGCTTTAGTTCTCTAAACTCCCAGAGCACTTATCTATCCAGGTGGTGTTGGAGCATTTTTAAATACCAATGGAATCCACATGTACATGTCCCTCGCGTGCACCCCCAAAATCCTGAGTCAATGAAATAGTAGTTATGCAGCCGTAAAGTCAGAACAGAGGATGAGTAAGATTTTTAAAAGGATAGGGGAGGACTTCCCTGGTGGCACAGTGGTTAAGAATCTGCCTGCCAATGCAGGGGACAAAGGTTCGATCCCTGGTCCGGGAAGATCCCACATGCCGCGGAGCAACTAAGCCCGTGCGCCACAACTACTGAGCCCACATGCTGCAACTACTGAAGCCGGCACACCTAGAGCCTGTGCTCCGCAACAAGGGAAGCCACTGCAACGAGAAGCCCGCGCACCACAACAAAGAGTAGCCCCCGCTCGCCGCAACTAGAGAAAGCCCACACGCAGCAACGAAGACACAACGCAGCCGCCCCAGAAAAAGGATAGGGGATACTCCAAGGTGAGGGACCAGTAAAACACACAGTGGCGTGGAGATAGGGTCATGTTCGAGAGTCAAGTCGTTTACTGGGCTCGATGAGGGTCCTGCACCCGCTGCAGAGTCTGGACTTTTTCCTATAGACAACAGAGAACCAGCTTTGGTCTGCAAGGCACACACACCTAACTGTGTCTCTAGCTTATTCTGGGAGCAGGACAAAGAGTATTAAGCGAAAGAAAGCTGAAGACCTAGAGTCCGTTAGATCCAGGTAAGCAGAAGTAAGAGCCTAGAGGAAGGCAGGAGACAGCGAACTGTTTTCTTCACCTGTAAGATGGGGACCCACCTTGTAAAGGATGGCTGGTATAAGATCACTTGAGATACGTGTTAATCCTTGTAAAGAAGGGTTAGCTCTCATTAGAGGTATGCGACAAACTTATTCTAGAATACACACTTGTATCCTCTGCCTCCCACACAGCAAATTTTATTCTGTCTGCAAAAACTGTAAGTCTTCTTAAAACCAAAAATCCTCCACTGATAGGGTGAATTCCTCCTCAATTTGGTTTGTGCTTTGTTGCAGAGATGAATGTAAATGCTTTAACGACTCTTATTTACTTGTATCAGTGTTTAATTTACTCATATCAATGTTCTCGGGAAAAAACAGAGCACAGAGTTCCCCAGGTGGTTCTAATGTTCAGCCAAGGCAATAAAAGTTCAACCACTGAACACCACACACACACACAAGTCCTGGAGACTCTGCTTCTCAAAGTGCAGTTTATGGACCAGAAGCACTGAGCATCACGTGAGAAACTGCTATAAATACAGTATCTCGGCTCTACCCCAGACCATTTAACAAGACCAGCAAAGGACTCACAAGCAACATGACAGCTTGTGAAGGAATCTAGGAAAAGTGTTCTGCTCCCAAGTGAGGGGGTCGGGGAGGGGTGGGAGGGGTCATCTCCAGAAACTCCTTCATCTGTAAAGATAAACCTTCTTGCTAATATTTGAAGATGAAGCAATGGGAATTGGAAAATACAAAGCAGAGTTAAACAATGGCCAGGGCTCAGAAGACTATATTAATCCCTTCAGGCACAAAACTTCAATGATGCTACCTTAGAGCTTCAAATTCAAACACGGAACCTCACTAGATGCTTTCCCTTGCACTGCTTAATCCTCAACCACTGGGTTTGGAATATGTATTACCATCCTAAAGGTTAAAATAACTCCAGGTCACACAGCCAAGAGGTTGAACTCAGGTTCTACTCCACATTAAATCTAGAACCCACTTTAATGAGTCTGTGCAGACGAGGCATTGTACAGGCCAAGGAGAGGAGAAGTTTGTACCCCTCTTAAAACTTGATGGCCCTACTTTTTGACCCACCTCCTTGCGTAATGGAAATAAGAACAAAAATAAACAAATGGGACCTAATGAAACTTCAAAGCTTTTGCACAGCAAAGGAAACCATACAAGACCAAAAGACAAGCCTCAGAATGGGAGAAAATATCTGCAAATGAATCGATGGATAAAGCATTAATGTCCAAAATATACAAACAGCTCATGCAGCTCAATATCAAAACAACAAATAACTCAATCAAAAAATGGGCAGAAGACCTAAATAGACGTTTCTCCAAAGAAGACATACAGCTGGCCAAGAGGCACATGAAAAGATGCTCAACATCACTAATTATTAGAGAATGCAAATCAAAACTACAATGAGATATCACCTCACACCGGTCAGAATGGTCATCATCAAAAAACCTACAAACAATAAATGCCAGAGAGGGTGTGGAGAAAAGGAAACCCTCTTGCACTGTTGGTGGGAATGTAAACTGATACAGCCACTATGGAGAACAGTAGAATAGAAAAACAGAATTACCATTTGACCCAGCAATCCCACAACTGGGCATATACCCTGAGAAAACCATAATTCAAAAAGACACATGCACCCCAATGTTCACTGCAGCACTAATTACAGGTCATGGAAGCAACCTAAATGCCCATCGACAGATGAATGGATAAAGAAGATGTGGTACATATATATACAATGGAGTATTACTCAGCCATAAAAAGGAATGAAATTGGGTCATTTGTAGAGACGTGGGTGGACCTAGAGACTGTCATACAGAGTGAAGTAAGTCAGAAAGAGAAAAACAAATATCGTATATTAATGCATATATGTGGAATCTAGAAAAATGGTACAGATGAACCTGTTTGCAAGGCAAAAACTGAGACACAGATGTAGGGAACCAATGTATGGACACCAAGCGGGGAAAGGAGCGGGGTGGCATGAATTCGGAGATTGGGACTGACATACATACACTGTTATGGGTAAAACAGGTAACTAATGAGAGCCTGCTATATATAGCACAGGGAACTTAACTCCTCTTTGCTGTACAGCAGAAACTAACACAACACTCTAAAACAACTATACCCCAATTAAAAAAAAAACAAAACACCTTGATGACCCTACCCTATGACCCAAAAATCCCACACCTGGAATCTTTCCTTAAAAAAAAACCACAGGCAGAGGTATATATAAGAGTGCTCACTGGGGTACCATTTGAAACAAGACTCAAAGCAATGGCTGCTAAATCTATTGTAGACTCCATGGTCATACCAGTTTTGGAAAATGAAGCTGATTCTCCTGTACTGACATGGAAAAACTGCCATGATACGGAAAATAAAAGCTGTAGACCACTGTGGGTATGTGATGTCTATGTCCACATAATCCCATGGAAAAACTGGGAAGGATCCATGCCAAGCCTTTCAGCTGGAGAAGAGGGGAAGGTGTGTACATTGATCTTGTATCCTACAAACCTTCCCAAACTTGTTTTTTTCCTTATCTGCAAATAGAGATAGTCTTCCCTTTTTTCTTTTGGAAAGAGAGATTTTAAAATTTCTTTAACAGAGATTCTCCAACTTGGCTGCCCATCAGCATCACTTGGGAAGCTTTTAAAATCTCACAGTGGTACCCAGATCAATGACATCAGAATCTGAGGGTGAGACCTGGGCATCAGGTCTGTTTTTTTTTTTTTTCAACCCGGGTAATTCCAATGTGCAGTCAAGTTGGGGAAATCACTGTTCTGTAACAACCTGCACACACCTGCAAAAAGGTGGTGGTAGATTACGGAGATTTGCTTTCTGTTCAATGTCCTTCACATAAAAATAAATAAATAAATAAAATGAAATTTGAGAAGGAGAAGAGGTTATGGGGGACGGGCACACTCAGGATAAGGCCCATTATCAGGAAATCAAGTCCCACCCGACAGATCACGTGCAACAGGAAGTGGGGCTGGGGTCTGAACACAGGTTTTCTTCTCGTCAGTAAAGTTATATTCTAACTCCTTATTATTCTAATCCCATTTCAGCAGGGCTTATAGCTGTGATTCCCATAGTATTCTAGCAATTCTCTGCTCTCAGGTAAAAGATTAAATGGAATGGCATGGAGAGGAAGAAAAAGAATCCTATGTCTTAACTACCCATAGGGGGCAGTCTCCTCACTTTACACACCAAGGACTCAAGGCCACAGACTTACATTGGGGTGTGTGTGTGTGTGTGTGTGTGTGTGTGTGTGTGTGTGTGTGTAAGGGGGGAGTTGCTACCAAGACATAAACTGCTTCTCAAAATAGCTGGAAGAAGCCGCCCCCCCTTTGGAACTAAAAGCCGATCACAGGGGTCTGCTCTCCAGCAGGTGTCCCCATCCAACCCCCAGGATCTCAGAAGTTGGCTACACTACAGTAAGGCAGAGGCCCAACACAAACCACCAGTCTAGCTTTGGTTCTGCACTCCAGGAGGTCCACACCGCGACCCAGACCACAGCCCACCACGTCCCTGGCCTCCCCTGCCACCTCATCTGTTCCGTTCCCAGCCCTAGTTCAGGTTGAACACACAGAACCAGCCGCCTGGTGCCATGACACGTGCTCCCTGCCTGCTGCTCTGTAGCCCAGGGACACCGCTGCCACCTGCCCACCTAACCCTGCCAGCCGAGCTCGGTCCCCAAGAGACTGAGGCTCAAGCCCGCGGATCCACCATCTATAGCCCCCCCACCGCCCCCCAACGGGCTACTCAGCTAATGACAGCTCAGGAGACACTTTCTGCATTTCCAAGCCAGACAAATACCCCGTTGTTGTGCTAGAAGGGCCTCAGGGAAGGGGGGTGATGCTGCCACCGTGAAGCAGTGTCAGCCACCCCACAGGACCCTGAATGTCCCACCTGATCCCAGTGGCCACCACTCACCCCAGGGACTAGAGCTGGGGCACCAGGAGCCGCTGCTTCTACATGGGGAGCAGCAGTGGCCCCTCTTGTCTATGCCCACAGGGACAGGGACCACCCGACAGGGAAAGCTCCAGGCGCTTGAGAAAAGAGGTATGAGATCCCCAGAAAGAGGGGGAACACAGGGCTCATTTACTTTTTCCTAGCAACCAGGGGACTGTGAATAGCCTCAGAAGCCAGCTCCACCGAGAACAGAGCCAGGAGCCGCTGGGATCAGCAGACACCCCACCCAAAGGTGGCGGGTTCAGGAGGCTAGTGGGTTTCACCAAGGGCGCGGCGGCCTGGGGGCACCTCACGGGGAGCCCCACTTCTCACCAGTCAAGGAAAGTCCCTCACTTCCTCGGTCCTTCAACTTCGAAGGGCCCCTACCTGAGCCAATTCACTCAGACTTGTGCATCGTTAAGGCGCCGTTTTCCCTGCTTTACCCGGTCTGATAGGCCTGGACAGGTGGTGCAGGACGCACCCACCTTCCCTGAATCCTGACGGGGCTGCCTTCACGCGCACACAGCTGCAGCCCTCACGAGGCCCACTGCTACCTTCCTTCTCTGGGCACAGACTCATGTATGAGCTGCTCTCTTGCCCTGGTTTTGTGTGCATGTGTTTTTTTTGTTTTTTTTTCTTTTTTAAACCTGAACCTCTGAAGAGGTCTGTAGTGGCATTTAACACTGGAGGTCTAACGGCCTTCACACTCACTCACTAATGAAGATGGCCTCCTCCCCCAGGGCCTCCCACCCCAGGCCCAGGAAAAACCTTGCAGAAGAATGCAGAGCCGGCCCTAGCACTGGTGGGGAGGAGACCTGGCTATTTTGAATCTGGCTGCCTGCTTATTTTTAGCAGGTCCATTTGCTGGGAAATAGATGCAGGCTGGCCGGCTGCCCAGTGGTCACACAGAGCTCAACGCAGGCACGTGCCACAGCCCCACAAGGCTGCAGTATTCACCTGGTCAGTCCAGGTTCTAAAAAGATGTCTTCCTTCTCCCAGAGGAGCCGGCAGCTTCTCAGAACAGCTCACCTCTGGAGAAGTAACGGTCTCACTCCCAAGCGTGATAACCAGTGCAGTCACTGCAGTCTAGAGCCTTCTGCTAAATAAGAAGGCAGATCTCTGGGAGATTTACTAAACAAGAAAACAAAGAGTGCTTGCCACTAAATCCGTTTGGCTGTGGTTATTGTGGAAAAAGAGCTGCATGCGATTCATGATGGGGGCGAAAAAAAAATCGATCCTAAAACGAGAGCTTAGGGGACCAAGAGCCGTACAAGTCCAGTGTGGGCTTGGGCCTGGCCAGTGAAGCCAGATCTACTCTGTGATCCGGGTCTTAGTTGCGGCATGCATGTGGGATCCAGTTCCCCGACCAGGGATCGAACCCAGGCCCCCTACAATGGGAGCGCAGAGTCTTACCAGTGGGCCACCAGGGAAGTCCCTACTCTGTGATCTGAGTGGACTTTTAAACACTCTCCAAGAAATCTGAACATTTCTTCCATTATTCCAGCGTTACATATTCACTTTTGCTGACGACGGTCCCTGGGTGTTCACCAACAGGGGGCGCAAGACAGCCCATCTCTAGAGTGTCCAGCACATCAAATTCTTGCTAAGGGGCTTCCCCTCTTGAAGGGGGCCTTCCGAGGACAGGGAACAGCTACATGACTCAGATCCTAAAGCCTAGCACTTGCTGCCACTGCACTCAGAGAATAACGGCAGGCTGCTGGCTAGGCCCATGTCGTCCCCCACCTGCCCCCCACCCCAGAGGAAGGCCACACACACAGAGGTCTTTACAAGGCTACAAGGGTGTCTCTGGGTTTGTATAGGATGCATCTACCCAATTCCTCATCAGGTTGAGCTTCCGCACATACAAATACGTTTAAGTCGCTGCAAGAAAACGCTTGTGGCCACCAGAAGCTCACAGTCCGGAGGGAAGAATCTCTCTGTCTCTCACACACAGATGCACCGAGCTGAGCCTGACTTCAGAAGTGGGCAAAGAGAACGCAAGGAGGCTGTCTCAAAGAAGGCCATGATTTCCTTAGGTTGTAATGGTGGGCTAACAGCATAAATTAAGGTTCTAAACCCAAGATGCCTTGCGGGATGGAGCGGGCAGCAGAGTAGAGCAGGATGAGTCTGGGAGCTGGAGCCGAATAGCTGGCAGGGCCGGACAAATGGTGTTTGACCTCTACTGTCAGGACAACGGGAAAAAGCCGTGGCAGCTGTGGCACGGCCAAAGCAGAGCAGGTCGCAAGAGGCAGAGGCCTGAGCCACCCCCGAGGGGGGACTGCAGTCCAGGACTGGTGGCCACTTAAGGCACAGGGGGCCCCTGAGCACTGGAAACGTGACCAGTGTGACTGGGGGACTGAATCTTAAAGTTTATTTGATGTTAATGTAAATCTAAATAGCCACATACAGCTGGTGGCTACCTAGTGGACAGCGCAGTGCTACATGGTGTCCCCGAAGACCTGAAGGAAACAAAAGCTGGATAAAAAGCTGCAATGACCAGCACCTACCTTGCTGAGCAGAGTATGGTCCTGCCCCTGGGGGTGGGGGACGATGGTGAGCTGGGCCACTGACCCTCAGCAGCATGGCTGGGGCCCAGGAATCACAGCGCCGGGGCCATGCCTCAGGCGGCTGGTCTCGCCCAGCCCGTGTTCACAGGGTTGTTACCTTCATCCTTAGGGGGCCTGGATGGGCTGTGACTCATGTTGGCACCCTAAAGATTCCAAATTAGCTCACAGTGGGGACTGTCCCCCACACCCTCCATTGTGATGGCCCAGCACAGCGGCCAGGGGAGCTAGACCAACCACACTGCCCGTTCTGGGTGGACCAGCTGTCCCACAAAAGTCACGGAACACTTCCAGTCGGCTTTCCGGGAGACCGGACGCTTCGCCCAGTAACATCTGGGTGGGAGAACCTGCTCACTGAAGCCTCCTCCAACCAAAGCGGAAACTCGGGGTCCAGTACCTGAGCCCCAGGTAAGAAGAGTCAGAAGCAAAAAAATCCCATCTGGACCTGGTCTCAAACTAAGAGCTCCTCCTCCTCCAGCTCAAATGAAAATTAAACTCCCACTTAGGAAAACTCGAGAAATCAGGGACCCACGCAGGGTTAACTGCCCCACCTCTCTCCTCCTCCTCGGACCAAACCCACAGCCATCCAGTCTCACCAGGCTTCAGATGATACGGGAAAATCAGCATCTCCTACAAAGGACTTCCCATTGCTTCCCTTGGGGGTAGGGATGTGGTTCTTAAAAACGTGAAGGACTATGTCACATCCATCCTGCCCCTTATCCCTGGCTCCTGGCAACCTTCTTGCTTTACAAGTGAATTCTCACAGGTTTCTGAGGACAGTGGTAGAGCAGGGGCCAAACTGTTCCCAGGCACATGGAGTTCCCACCCATGACCACAGAACACAAGACTGCCCAAAAGGTATGCAGGTGTGCTCTGACAACACGCTCACCTGAAAGCTAATAAGGACGGCACGTGCCTTCAGAAGGAATCAGAAAAGATGCTGCTATGAGGCAAAAGACCCTTCCCACCACCACCTCCGGTGGGAAAAGCAAAGAGGTAAGACAATGACTTTCCAGATGGCAGACAGTGCAATATGACCAACTCAGAAATCCCACAAAGGCACATAAGGTAATTTCTACTCAACAAATATTCATCGGTACCAACAGAGTACAAAGCTCGGTGCGACACAGACAGGAATCAACAAACGCACTGCCCTCTTTCAAGACTTTCAATTTCTTTGGGGGCAAAACCCCCCAATGACCTCTTCTCCAGTGGGCCTGGTACTGCCACCCTCTGCCACAGCCCAAAAGTCAGGCAAATGTCCTGGCTGGGCCAGGGGGCGGGGGTAGGAGTCAGGCTGCCAGACACCCCAAATTAGGATGTTCTAGTGTCCTGGGGTGAGAGATGAAAGGACGTTAGCCTTAATGGCAGTGCCATGGGAGCCAAGGGGGCTGGGGTGCCCCATTCAGCATGCAGACTTTCATTCTCACCACGACTTGGTACCCAGGTCCAGATCCCCTCTCATTTCAACTACTCCTGAAGTAAAGCCCGGCCTTTTGCTGGTGTGGCAGAAGGGACCTGGGGGCCTGGTTGTCTTTGCCGTCTTTCCACCAACCCTCAGCCTTCAGCTGCACAGCTCCGATCCCTGCCTTCAGAGGGGCTTGTCCTTGGGCACAGATCAGCGTGCTTCTGGTTGGCTGCCCACCCTTGCACACTTTCTCACCAAGACGAGGGAGTGAAACAAGAAAGGAGGGGGCACCAATCCAGGAAGCAACACAAGAGAAGGGGAGAAGGAAGTCCCAGGATGCAGGGGAAGCAGAGCCAGGGGACCGGGGATGCTTCCCAGGAGCGACTCGGAACTGCTGAGTCTGCGGTGAGTTTAAGCACGAGAGGACCCGAGAGGAGCTTCCCGGCAATCGACCCGCAATGGCCAAGGCCCAGGGGAGAGTCAGAGAACTGGTGAGACATACAAAGAAAACTAAGCTAAGGAAACAAAGGAAATTAACTAGGAGAAGAGAAGGGAGGGGGGAGACAAGAAAGGAAATAGGATTGCAGCCATAGCAATATTTAGATCACAACACTGTCATGTGACCAAATGTTGGGTTACCTCTATACTGAGAGGATGAGGGGGGAAAAAGTGTAGGAATGGGCCAAGTCCTTATCTCGCAGAGCAGAAAAACAAAACAGATAATATTTTTAAAAAGGAAGGAAGGAAAAAAAGGAGTAGTATACTATTTAGAAATACAGTCAGCCCTCCCTATCTATGGATGCAGAACCCGAGGACAGAGACTGTAAGGGATTTGAGCATCCACAGATTTTGGTTATCTGCGGGGGTCCTGGAACAAACGCCCCGGGAGACCAAGAGTCAACTGTGTAGAGGTAAATGGCAGGGAGGACGGCTGCCTCTAGAAGAGAACAGGACAGGGTGGGGAAGCACTCCAAGCAAAGGGCTGTTCTTTCAAAGCTTAACAGTCAAAAGTCAAATCTGTCTACAAGCAACGCTTTGACAGAAAATTAATACATTCTTAAGTATTAACTACAATGGATGCTCTACTACCATACAACTTTATGTTTCTTGTTAACCATTATAACAAATATGTATTAATGCCAATTCATCTTTTTTTTTTTTTTTTGCGGTACGCGGGCTTCTCACTGCTCTGGCCTCTCCGTTGCGGAGCACAGGCTCCGGACGCGCAGGCTCAGCGGCCATGGCTCACGGGCCCAGCCGCTTTGCGGCATGTGGTATCTTCCCGGACTGGGGCACGAACCCGTGTCCCCTGCATCGGCAGGCGGACTCTCAACCACTGAGCCACCAGGGAAGCCCCCAATTCATCTATGCACAAACTTATACTGCTTTATTTTCCCATAATAACTGATACCAATCTTCCTTCAGAAAACCCCCAACTGCCCCGCTGACATACAGTAACACTCAGAAAGAGAACATGCTTACTGACAGCTATAGACCCTTTCAGAGACAAGGCGTATGATCCCCCCACCCCGGTGAGGTCACACCAGCATCAGGCAGCAGAACCCTCCAGGGCTAGCCATTTAATAAAGATTTCAATACCCACAGCGAGCCAGGTTCCACTGGGGTTGGGGGCAGGGAGGTGGGGGAGCCCTCCGGAAGCAAAGGTGGAAGGAGGGGTAGGGAATCACATTTCAGATGAGATAATACCGCAAAGAAGCCGGAACCTGCAGCCTCTCTCAACAGATTCAGACAGCTGAGCCCTAGGCATCCCCTGCACGTAATGAATTAACCATATTCCTGTGCATCCAGAATGGTACTAGTTGGGAGAGTTGAGAAAGCCAATCACTTTCTGTATTGTGTAGATTAAACGAGGAACCCAGGCTGACGAAGGCTGGATAAAGTGTGCCTGGGAGAGGGGGAGCTTTAGACAGAATGGTCAGGGAAGGTCTCTCTGCAGAGGTGGCAGGAGAGTGAACAGCAAGGAGCAGCTCTGCCAAGATCTTGAGAGGACAGGGAAAGGAGAGGGGGAGAAGGTGCCAGCGGGGAGAAGACGTGCCAGCAACCTAAGGCAGGAACAAGCCTGGCTGACCCAAGAGACAGCAAGAAGGGGAGGCAAAGACGAGGCTGGAGGGCCGCTGCCAGAGAAACTGCTCCCCAGCATCGCTGCACAGAAGCCATGCTGAAGGTTAAGAACCTGGAAGACCAGGTTCACCCAACTCCCTCCAGAGAGGGGGACTGACTTGCCCGAAAAGCCAGGGGACTGTAGTTTCTGAATAAACAGAAGTTGACTGCAGCGTCCGCTCCAGGACAGAGTGCCTCTGTGGCTGGTAGCATGGCGGGCACGTACTGTGTGAGCCAACAGAGGTTCGCTCTGAGTTCTCAGCGAATGCATCTGCCAGGAAGCCCTGGGATCGTTAGTCCTGGAAGACCGCAGCTGAGCCCTCACCCAGTGCCTCCACACCCTCAAGTGCATCTGTCCCAATAAGGTGGCCCAGCCCCCCTCCGGGGGTGGGGGTGGGGTTGCAGATGGAGGACAGAGACAGACAGACACACACACAGAAGTCCCTGCCACTTCTTTGAATCGGACTTTGCGAAAACAACCTTGTTCTCCAGCCAACGTAAACCATAGGCAACAGAGGACCTTATATGGCTCTAAGCTTTCTTAATCAGAAACAAGAGAGATGGGCTGGAGCTGGCAGCTCCAAGTTAGAGGAAAGAAGGGACAAGAAAGGGGGGAGAATGGAGGGCAGCGAGGAACAAAACTTGTTTGTCAAACCCCTTTTTCGTTATCTCTTCAGCCTCAGTGGCTTCCCAGTAAGAATTCCTGCTGAAGGGCACGGGTTTGCCTTCTCTCGTGGTTTTATTTTGGCTTAAGTCAGAGGATGCCAGTTATCAGGCTGCCACGGATTCATAGTTTTACAGAGTTTTTAGTGGCCTGTCCTCAGGTTGGGTGACTTCCCACGAAGACAGAACTAATGTGATTTCCTGAGAAATCAGCTGCTGGGTCGTCCTTCCCTAGGACAGCAATCCTGACCCAGGAGTGCCCGCTCACTGGGCTGCCTCGGTCACATGCCTGCCTGGCCCAGGAGGCAGGGGTGGGTCCTTGCCACAGGTCCAGATAGAAAAAGCAGCGCAGGGACCTCTTAAGTGACCGCACACACATACACACCCCCCATGACAGTCTCTAGGGTGGCTTTATTCTCCTTCCTCCCCTGATTAGGAGAGGCTGCAGCTATGGCACCAGGACCTGCCCCATACACTGAAGCCACATGCACTTGGCCCTCCTAAAGGATACCACCTGCTAAAAATAGCATGATAGCACAAGCTTGGCTGGGCGGGCCTCACCAAAGTCAAAGGACAAAGCAAGGAGGTTAGTCTCAGCATGGCCTCTCCTCACTAGAGACAGAGCTCACGCCCATCCCAGTGCAGCTCAGGGCAAGCCACTCCTATCTCTCAAGAGGGGCAGGAAGGGGGAGGGGCAGAAGATCTGTCTTCCCAGCCAAGGCTGGAGGGAAGTGGGGGGTCAGGGCAGCGTGCTGAGAGCTGAGGGCTGGGCTTGAAGGGATCCTGCTGCCTGCTCCAACAGGGAGCAAGCCAAGCTACTCTCAGGCGACGGCCTGTTGAGGCCAGGGGATGGTCTCGAAACCCTGTGTGAGGTCTGACAGGCCACACTATTGCTAGCCAGGGAACGAGTGACTTCAAGGCTGCCTTTTCAACCAGGTGACCAAACTAAGCCAGAGTCTTGAGAGCAGTTTTCCAGGCCCTAAGGCATGGTTATGCAGCTCGAAGGCACTGGATGGTTGCATAATTCTGATAAAACACTTGCCTTAAAGATCCTTGACTTCGGTTTCCTGTAAAATGATAACATCCAAAGAAATGGGATACAAATACCTCCCTCTTAGGGCTGAATGAGGCCGTAATGACCTAACAGTCTGACTCAGTTTGTGGGATTTTATTCTTTTAAAAACCCAGTTTCACTTTCTGGATGAGGATGGAGGGGTAATGGGGCAGTTAACAAGAAACAGCCTCTAAGCAGGGAGCTAGAGATACTGAACCCTGATCTAAGCCCCAAGACAGCCCAGTCCTGTGCCCTAGGATAAGCTTACCTTCCTTAGGGCCTCTGCTTCCACATACACAAACTAGAAATTCTTTTTTTTTTTAAATTAATTAATTTATCTTTGGCTGCATTGGGTCTTCATTGCTGTGCACGGGCTTTCTCTAGTTACTACTCTTCATTGTGGTGTGTGGGCTTCTCATTGCAGTGGCTTCTCTGGTTGCGGAGCACGGGCTCTAGGCGCGAGGGCTTTAGTAGTTGTGCCTCGTGGGGTCAGTAGTTGTGGTTCGTGGGCTCTAGAGTGCAGGCTCAGTAGTTGTGGCGCACGGGCTTAGCTGCTTCTCAGCATGTGGGATCTTCCCAGACCAGGGCTCGAACCCGGTCCCCTGCATTGACAGGCAGATTCGTAACCACTGCGCCACCAGGAAAGTCCACAAACTAGGAATTCTTAACCTCATAGGATTGAGAGAGAATAAAAAGGGAATAACGTGCAAAAACCCCGCTAAATTATCAGGTATACGGTAGGTACTCAGTAAGTGTCTGTTATACATCTTCTGCTGTTGGGGTCCAAAAAAAGAGTTCACATTATATGCCAGAGGCCAGTCTAGTAGGGTTCAAACTAAGCACACCCAGGACTAGATGAGGGGCATCTGGAAATACAGCGCACTCCCCAGAGCCAGCTCCACACCAACACTTCGGGATCCCCACTGGGGACCAACTCTCCCCGAGGCCTTCAGTAAAGCCAGGCCTCCTAACACTGAGATGGACCGGAGGAGCAGAATGAAAATGACGCTTGTCCGCAAGGTGTCTGCAACCTGGTTCAGCAGAGGGCCCACACTGAGACCTGCAGGAAGTCATCAGGTGAGTGAAGGACCAAGCAGCAAGTCTCCTGACGTAACGACCAAGGCCAGTGAGCACTGGCCTTGGAGAAGCAGCGAGGACCTTTACACTGATAAAGAGGCTCTCAAGCGGAAACGGCTCTCCAAAGGCTTAGCGTCTGGCCCCTTCACTTCACACTCCCATCCCCAGACCCCTCACTACACTCCTTTCTCAAACTGTTTCATAATTGATCACTGCCCTCCAAGCTGGCAGACCGGAACTTGTTCTGAACATGCCATGGAGAGGGCTGATAAATAACTTGTCACCAAAGCTGTCGGGTGTGTGGAATATGGAAGACTAAGCCCAAACACATGATGCTTTACAAGGCGAGACAATGAAGCTTTTAGAGTTGGGCAAAGAACTAAGTCCAGTGCTGTCCAACAGAGCTTTATGCGATGATGAAAATGTTCCAGAACCTGCACTGTCCAGTACTGCAGCCACTGGCCACATGAAGCTACTGAGCGCTTGAAATGTGACTACTGCCACCAAGGAACTAATTTTTAAATTTTACTTAATGCTTTAAAAAATTTATATTTAACTAGCTACACATAACTAGTAGCTACCCTATAGGACAAGGCAGCTCTAGACCCTCAACCCTAAAGACAGACTTAAGAGAATAAAGATATTGTAAAAAATAAAAATATTTAGTACAGTAGCACCTTAGAGTTAAATGAACTTCAAATGCACCTAAAACAGTGGATTGTCATTTTTTTCTTAGACTTTGGCTTGTACCACCCAGGCATCCCCAGCCCAAACACACCCTGCCTCCCATACACAACCCTGCAGGCAACTCTACCTCCCGGCGGGCCTAAGGGGCTGACTAACTCCAGGGGTTAGTCAGATTGTGCTTTTAGGGGCACAATCTGAATGCCTTTGATGCGGACCAATCTTCTTTCACCAGCTGAAGAAACTAAGACCCTGAGGGCCAACAGACCTGCCTGGAACCCCAGCCAGGTTTCAACCCTGAAAGCGGCACCCAGAGATCTCAACCTCCACTCCACCCACAACCCCCAATCCAGGGCTCTTGCTAGCTAAGCCCAGGGTGAAACAAGTCTCATCAGCCCTCAGCACTGCATACGTTTACTTCCAGGACTCTTCTGAGGCCCTGCTTTGTTCCTAAGTACATGGGCCTCAGTGAGGACCGGCTAAGTGAAGGCAGCCAGGCTATACTACCAGATGGGGACAGAATGTTTACTGTCAACTGTTGCAAACTTATCAAACCTAGCTGCAGAGACATTCAAGATGGCAAGAACTGGACAGAACAGAGACCACTTAGTAGAACCATTTAGGAGGAGGAAAAGGACACCTCGAAAGTTCCTTATAACTGAAAGCCAGTCCTCAGAATGCTGAATGATAACACACATTCCTTTACTGCAACAATCTGCTTAGAAAACAACAGAAAGATTAGGTGAAAAGCCCATGGACTTGATGACTCCTTGTCCTTCTCACAAAAGCCCTCTAGTTTAAGTCCAAACCCACACTTGTCGGTTTCTCTATCCCTCTATTTGTATTTTTTATTAGCCACTGAAACAATCCCGAATGACCTCTAGCTTCACCCTCCTCAACTGCACTCAGAGGTGTCAGGATTAAAGGATTAGGGAGGCGTTTGCTTGTAACTCACCTCCCAGAGTAACTATCAAGGAAGAGGTGTCCCCTAAATTTTAGTTTCCATGCCCCCACCAGCTATTTCTCCAGCTACTCTGTCCTACCCGAAACACTGTCACTGTTTTACACGGCCCAAGTTTAAAACTAGGCACGAGGGCCAGCAGGTTTGCTCGGTGGAAATGCCACACACAATGGGTACTTGATGTTAAACGATCAAAGGTGAAACCTGTGTGAGACATTACACCAGAAAGGGATGTGGAAGAAACAACCTGCCCTAGAAATGAAGGTTTAGGATTAAAATACATCCCACAAAGATCAGCAACTCAAATAGCATGAAATGATTTCAGTGGGATAAGAGGCCCGTAAGGACCCACCACCACCTGCCCAGAGCAGAGGGAAACTCCCTAGAAAGGTAAGCTTGAAGGTACCAAGTCACACCCAAAACTTCCCCACAAGAGCACAGCAGTCCAAACTGCAGAGAAGCCCATTCATTCTAGACTCACAGGGAAGATGAGGAAGGAGGAGCCCGGGGAGAATGGGCTGGAAGGCACCAGCTCACCAGGCACATGGGGTGTTGTAGGCTTGAGCCAGGAGGCTGGCTGGCAAAGTGTGGGGAAGCCAATTTGTTTTCCCCCTCCTTCCAACCAAGTTTCCAGGTCAGAGGTTGGGGAGTAGGGTACTTTTATTAAAATTCAAGTCACTTAACAGATTCAAAGTCAGTCTCAGAGACTCTTTAAGAAAGAGGGGAAGGGAGGGAGACGCAAGAGGGAAGACACGTGGGAGCATATGTATATGTATAGCTGATTCACTTTGTTATAAAGCAGAAACTAACACACTATTGTAAAGCAATTATACCCCAATAAAGATGTTAAAAAAAAAAAAAAAGAGGGGAAAAAAAAGAAATCAATGCTTGAGCACCCATCATGTACCAGACACAGTGCCATGCCCCACAAATATTATCTTAATTTGTCTTTAGGATGGGAGAACACTGAAAAGCCTAAAACTAGCCTTCACCCACAAACGATGGTTATGACCCGGCCTGGGTTCAAAGCCCAAGAATAATTTGGGTTACCAGGTAGAGCAAAACAAATTACTTTAAAATACTGATGCTGAGCAACCTTATACTTGGAGACACATCCCCTTGGCACCTGAGCAGCCACTTCCAACAGACACCTTCACTGTCACCCTGCAGTGGCCAAGTCTGAGTGTACTTCCTAGAAACAGCTGGGAGGAGGAAATGATATTCACACAAAGGGCTCCAGCTAGACAGTAGACCAGTCTCACTCACAGGCTGGGAGGGGATCAGTTACCTGCAACTTCTGGGCCATCACCTGACAAAACATATGACAATAGAGCCTATTTAATCCAGGTAGGCACAAAGGCTTCAAAGATTTGCATACCTGTAGGACCCAGAGAACCTACTCTATAGCCTAGGGCCATTCTTCATCCGAGAATATGCCCAGGAATTACTACCCAGAACCCACAAAACTAGTTTTGAGGTTTAAGAGGAAAGGTTCAACACAAGTCAGAAAAGCTCCCCCAAAATTACTTCACTTGTTTCCAGTGCTGAGAAAATCTTAAATAATCAGCAGGTGAACCACCTGAACTTCAAGAAAAGAGGAATCTGATAAATGGTCAAATCATGCTGCCCTCTCTGCATTTCAAAGATGCTCTGTACCTTTAAGAGCAAAGAGGGCGGGTGGTGCTTACTAAGAGCCCAAACTTCTAAACAGAATTAGAAAAAAAAAAAAAAAAAAAAAAACGAATCCGGGAAGGACTTAGTTACAATACCAGGGTAGCAAAGTAAGGTCACCAGTTGCCAGAATTAATAGCTTCTTGTGAATGGTGTTTCTTGATCAATAATTTCGACAAAGGGGGTGGGGGGCTTGGATAGCAAACCAACCAACAGATATGACTGTACCAAGTGTCCAGCAACCCAGATTTCCCTGCAGGAAATAAATTTAAACACCAAGCAGCCTGAACTTCATAGGGGGAAAGATGGCTAGTTTAACCTAATTGTCCTGCCCACACACCCTACCCGACTTGAGAGGCCTCCTCTCACACCTGGAGTTAAGTGCACCGGGTTTGTGTTAGCAGAGGCCGGGGGGCAAGAAGGCGCCGGCCAACCTCTGCATCTCCGCGGAGAAGGGAGACCGCGAAACACCCAGGGCTTCCAAGCAGTCCCAGGTCTATTCGGCACCACCCAACACACCAACAGCTCCTATCCGTCTCTTGTGCCTTCCTTGGAGGGGAAATGGGAGGAACCGCACCCAAGGGCACAAAATAGTAAAACTGGTGAAAGCCTGCCCAAACACACTTTGATCCAGAACCCCGAAACTAGCGTGGTCCCTCCGGCCCGAGGACCAGAGGTGGGTGCAGCCGGAGCCCGACACGTGACCCACAAACCCGCGGGCATTAAGTCAGCGGGCACACGGAACAGGACAGCCTCCGCCTCTCCGACACCCTTTAAGGGGCTGCAAAAGCTAATCCTCTTGAAAGACACCAAGCCTTTCACATCAGGACCCTAACTCGGTTCAAACGGTTTCCCTCCGCCCGCAACAAGGTTCCAATCACGACCTATCTCCTAGCTCATCCTCCCGGCTCTGCAAACCGAGCCCCTTCCCCTGGTTCGCCGCACTGAACTCCCAGGGGCAGAGCGACCAGCTCCAGTCTGCCACCGCCGGCCTCGATGGGGACACCCCCGGGCGATATAAAGGGGCCCAGAAGTTGGGTGAGGTTCCTGAAGTGACCAATTCAACTCAGTGGGGAAGGAGTGCCCGCAGGCCTTGGGACACTTCCTCGCCCTTGTGAGCACCTGGCCCTGCCCACAGCCCGCCCGCCGGCGCCTCTCCCGGCTCAGACTGGGTACACACGACCTTTGAAAAGTAAACGCGTGTGGGGTTGGGCGACCTTGGGTGGAACGCACTCAGGTCCGTCTCTGGGAGAGTGTGTGCGCTCGGGGAAAGTTAAGCCGCAGAGGGGTATCCCGGGCGTCGCGCCCTCGCTTCCCGCCCCCGAGGATGGTGACGCGCGTAGGGGACACCGCGCGGCTGCGGAGCGCGGCCCCAGCCAAGCACAAGCGATTTGTCAGCAAGAACCCGGCGGAGAAGGACGAGGGGGCGCGCAGGCGACGGAAGAGAAAGGGCCTGCTTGACAGCAGGCGACGGGCCGGAACCCCTCTGCACGCCCTCAGCGTCGGGAGCCTCGCACCCCATGAGTCCTGGAGCACGCGACGCACCCTGCACCTGCACCCTAGGATCACCATCACCCCAACGGCGCCGCCCTCGGGGCCCCGGCAGGTGGTCCCCAGGTCAGCCGCTCCCTGCGGCCCCAACTTACCAGCTCCTCGGCGACCGTCGGCATGCAGAGTCCTCGCGCCGCCGCCGCCCCCTGGCCCCTCGGCCCCCGCCTCTGCCCCGCCTCAGCCCCTCTGCCAGGCCGGTCCCTCAGCGCTGCACTCCGGCCGCTCCCCCACGTGCTCGCCCAGACCCGTGGAACACAGAGACATTAAATACTGAGGACGCGCAGAGACGTGCCCGCGGCGCGACGCAAGGCCCCGCCCCCCGCCCTCGTGCCCCCGCGCCTTCCCGGCTCACCTGCGCGTGCGCGCCGCCGGCCGCTCCCGCCAGCGCCTCTGCCAGCTGCGCCAGAGGGGGCGCGGTCTAGAGTGTTCCGCCAACATCCCGCCCCCGCCGCCCGCAGCCGGGCCTTTCTCAGGCTCTCGCGAGATGAGCTGTAATCTCGGCTGGGCTCGGGAGAGAGGCCTGGCTGGAGTCTTCGGAACGCCCCTCGCTCCTCCCCCACCTACGAACCTCGAAGCTCTGGACCCCTCAAGACCTGCGCGAGTTCGCCCGCCTCGGGTGTGGGAGATTTCGAGGGGCCAGTTAGACCGTCTGCCTGCCTCTGTATAGAGAGGCCCCTGGAAAAGGCAAAGGGGCAAGTGATGCGCAGGGCTCCCCTTGCCTCCCTTGCCTATATATACTATATATTATAGATAGAATATAGATCTATATTATATAGATATATTCACTGTAATTCATCATTACATTGTACGCATGATTTAGTGATATTAATAATTGCACGATAATAACTGCGTAATGGGAGTACGTGGCACCACTCAGATGCGGCATTCTTGCGCATTTTCACAACTTGGTGATGTCAAAGTGAAACAAACTTTCCTCCAAAGGGGGTTGGGTTTTGGAATAATTCCTGCCAAGAGATAGTCATCATGATCTATCAGTGACTCCCTGAGGAAACTTGAGAAAATAAATTGCCCCCAAACAGGTGGACAGGGTGGGGGGTTCCAGCTGGCCAGAGACATAGGGACTTTAAGTGAAAAGAGATCATGCTAAGAACTATTACTTGGGAACATGGTTAATCCTAACTAGTTATCAAATGCAAATTTAAATGATGATGAGATACCTATTGAGTTTAAGTTCATATATGTATATGAATCCCAATTGCATGGTGTGATTAGGGACATGAAGGAAACAATCAGGAAAGAAACAACAAGAGACCTATTTTAGGTTCTGTGGTTCAAAAAGGCCTAAGGTGAAACTTAAACTGAAACCTGCTTGATGAGAAGGAGCTGGCCTTGCAAACTATACTTGAGAATAAGGGTTGGGGAGTATTCCAGCAGAGGCAGCAACACTGCCTGTGTTGCAGGAAACAGCGTTTGGTGAACTAGATTGGTGTGGATGGACTACAGTGAGGTGGGGAGAGTGCTAGAAAAGAAGGTTGGAGACTATAAAGGGAGGAGGGGTTTTTTTGGGGGGCAGGGGGTGTGAGGGAACTGGACCACTTTATAAACCACAGTAAAGCTTAGATTTTCTTCTTCTCTGTTTAGCTCCCAGGCGTACTTCTACCCCAGGGCCTTTGCACTTGCTATTCTCTCCAACTGGAATATTCTGCAGAGCTCAACTCCCTCATTTCTTTCAAGTCCTTTGCTCAAAGATCACCTACTCAGTCTCAGTGAAACCTTCCTTGGAGTCCCTGTTTAATAACTGTAAAGACACACACACACACACAATTCCCTGTCCTTCACGCCTTCTTTATTTTTCTTCACAGCATTTACCACTATCTACATACTACATATTTCTTTTATTTCGTGAGTGGAGGCATTGTTGAGGGTATGGCACATCGAGGGCACTCAGTAAAAATATGTTTAGTGAATGAATGGGAAGCTATTAAAGAGGGTTAAGTAGAGAGTGACACAGTATAATTTCTGTTTGGAAATGGGAGCTGTAGCTGCTGTGGAAAGAATGGACTAGAGGAACACTAGCATAGAAGCAGTGAGACCAGTTGGGAGGCTGGTACAGTGGCCCAAGTGAGAAATCATGTTGGCTGAGCCGAGAGTCATGGCAGTGAACATGAAGAGACTGCTTTGGACTCAGGACAGATTTTAGAAGTAGTAGCAACAAGACTCACTCATGTTGTTGGGGGTAAAGAAGAAGGAGCAATGCTTCCTCTGGCCTGAGTTACTGTGTGAAACGGGGTACAGTTTATTGAGACTGGGGAAGATGGGGGCAGAGAATCATTCATTTCATTTTGGACCCATTTAGTTTGTAATGTTTTCGTAACATCCAAGTGCAAATAGTAATTAAGCTGGATATGCAAGCCTGCAGCTCAGAGGACTTGGGCTCAGAGGAGTGGATGGGAAATACAAGTATGTATTGAAAACCATGTAAAAAGTGGATATTTTAAAGGCAGACAATGCCCTGGTGGTGGCGGAGGTAGGAAATGTCCACAAGGAAGAAACTGAAAAATGATGCCGGGGGGTGAGACCTGGAAAGGTGGCAGGAAAAAACGGGGGGACGGAGGCAGAGGGGAGGAAGAGGAAGAAAGAGGGAGATGGAGCTATGAGTATGGTTATGAGAAGGAGGGACAGAAAGCAGGGGCAAAGAAGATGGAGATGTCAGTCATATCTATGCCTGGGGATGAGGGCAAAGCCTGCCAGGATAAAAGGAATGAGGGGAGAAAAGAGGAGTGGGAGAACGGGAACACTAGGGAAGATACAAGACTCAAGTCCAAGGGGGAAAGGTGAGAGCACAGATTAACTGTAATCACAACTAGAAATCAGCCCAGCAGCTGTGGCTGAGGAGGTGACCACAAGGTCAGGGCAGTTCAGAGGTCAAAGAGTGATTCTAGTATGAGATTAGAAGATAGAGGAATGAGAAGGGAGGTGAGGATGGAATGTGAGTCTAAGAACGTGGCCATGAGGAAAATAGGATTCTATTATGAAACTCCAACATGAGCTCACAATGGGCAAAAGCCTGCTTAAGGCAGGGATTTTAAGCTAGGTTGCCCAAGCTTCTGGATGTCCATGAGCTCCCCGAAATTGCACACATAGTTTTATAAGTATGGTATTTTCTGTGGAAATAGGTTATTTTTAATATATTGCTTTTGTCTCATTAGATTAATATAAAACCCCGGACAAAGTGAAACAAACCTCTCTTGCTCTCCATCCCACTCCCTGTTCCCTGAAACTGCAGAAGCATTTGGTTCTGCCCCAGGACATGTGTGTCTGCAGGGAAGAATAAATGGTCTCCTTCTAGGGAAGTCAATGGACAGAGTTGGGAAGTAACAACACTAATGGCTAATACTTAATGAGCACTTAACGCGCAGCACCGTTCACAGCACCTTATTCTTACCTCCACAAACCTCAGTCACACAGCAGCAGAGACAAAGTTTTTAACCCAAAAAATCTGGCTCGGAACCCATGGGTTAACCAGTTCACTGTACTAGAGGCGGATCTAGGGATCCAGAGAGCGGTATTATACAGGAACGTGTCTGCTATAGATTGAATTGTGCCCCCCCCCCAAAAAAAGATAATGATGAAGTCCTAACCCCCAGCACCTCTAAATGTGACTTTATTTGGAAATACGGCTGTTGCAAATGTAATTAGTTGAGCTGAGGTCATAACTGGAGTAGATTGGACCCCTAATGCAATATGACTGGTGTTCTTATAAGAAGATGGCCTTGCGAAGACAGGGAAACAGAGAGAACATCATGTGATGACAGCAGGTTGTATTTATGCATCATAAGCCAAGGAATGCCAAAGATCACCCACAAACCACCAGAAGCAAGTAAGGGCCAAGGAAGGATTCCCCTGCAGGCTTCAGAGGGAACAGAGCCTGCTAACATCTTGATTTTGGACTTAATCCCTCCTGTACTGTGAGACAATACATTTCTATTGTTTTAAGCCATCCAGTTGGTGGTACTTTGTCACAGCAGCCCTAAGAAACTGATACAGTGCCCTTCTTTCTTGAACCCACGGGTGCCAGGTGGTACAGGAGAATGTGAAGTCATTCAGCAGTTGATAAAAGGTGGCTGTCCCCTTCCTCCCATCTGGGCCCAAGGTGCAATGTCTTCACAAGACAGAGGCCTCATCCAAGTGTCTATGATGAAAGGGCCTCAGATAGGCACTACCCAGGCTCTGACACCATCACCACTACATAGTTCTTGGGAATTTTCCAGCTACATATTTAAGATCTTAATTCTGGTTCTGTTCAGTGGGCGTCTGGCAGGGGTATGGTTGGCCATTTCCCAGAGCCCCCTCCACTCTTCCCAGCTTCTTCCAGTTTTGAAGTGGAGCCTGAGAAACTCTGCAAGCTACTCCAGATAGGCTGAAATTCTACCCCAAACCAAGTTAGGTCCTTCAACTATAGCCAAGCTCGTGCATATAGAGAAGCAATTAAATCTTCTATAGATAGACTGTTACCTACCTCATTTTGTTGCATGAGAGGCATCTCTTTGGGGCCAACTGTTGGGATCCGTAAGGCCACACATGCTGGGTGCTGTATGAATGTTTGAATTGCTTGGACTCTATGAGAAAAATTGCAGTGAGCCCTCTCTGGTAAGGTTAATAATCTTTATGAAATATTTTTGTTAGTTTGCATACCTTGCTGTGCACCACTGCAGCTGGGATGGTCTGAAACAGCAGGATCCGGAAGTCTCAAGTAACTGCGGAGAGACCGGAACTTCCCTGGGGATGAGACATTTAGTCAAGGTGACCCACCTCTAGGAGGGATGGGGCAGAGCACATAGCACTATGGGGGCTCAGACCTCTCTCAAATTTTCCACTGCCCCCAGCCTCCACATACCCTCTGCTATTTCTCTGGAACCATTTCCTTGCTCTATCCATTCTAAAACCTGGCAGGTTTCTTAGTCATCTCTGTCTTCTGTTTGATCAGGCATTCAGGTTTCCCATAGACTAGCACATTCTACCCAGGAGTATCACTAGTCCACCCAGTGGCATTGTGCAGGTTAGGTAACAAGGGTCCCTTCCCCCAGACAGGCAGCTCTGTGCCAGGCACCATGGTAAGCACAGTGCGATAGCATAGCCTGGATTTCAGTCCCTACTTGCCCTTGGGCCGGATGCCCTTGTGCAGAACTTGACCTGCACAACCCTCCTTGACGTTCCTGTAGTTGGGAGGCAGCCTTCACAGAGCGAGTGCTGTCTACCATGACACAGTCATCCAACCAGACGCCTGCGGGTTTTGGGCACCATACTGAAGTGCCTTCATTCATCTAATTGCTGTCAAAGCCTAAAGCATTGCCTTGCTCAGCACAGGTACACTTGTGACCTCAAGGAACTTTGCCTAGACTCTGTTTCCTCCTCTGTAAAATGAGGATAATAATAAGACCTACTTCATGGGATCGTTGTGACAATTAAATGAGATATTCAGCATAAAATACTTTGCACAGTGCTGGGCCCAAGAATAAAAGCAATGATTGCACTTCAAGTTCTTTCATCAAAAAATCAAGAGCAAGTCGAGGTTCATTCAACAAATATGTATTAGCAGCTATTTTGTGCCAGGCATTGTGTAGGGTGTTGTGGTTACCAAGGTGAATACCCCCAATGTGGTAGGGAAGGCAGACGTGGATGTATAAAAAGGCTGTGTACAGTGGGATCAGGGCTGTGACAGAGGTCAGTACAGAGGTGGGAGGAGAGGTGGTAAATGTCAACGAGTTTCATTCTGCTTGTGTTAGGGTTAAGGAAGCTTGACTATATCATTGGTACTCCTTCTGCATTTGACATTCACCAAAATAAAATGTATTGCTTTAGTTCTATTGTTGCATATCAATTCACCCCCAAACTGAAATGTCTTAAAACAACCATTGAGGGCTTCCCTGGTGGCGCAGTGGTTGAGAATCCGCCTGCCAACGCAGGAGACACAGGTTCGAGCCCTGGTCCGGGAAGATCACACATGCTGCGGAGCAACTAAGCCCGTGCGCCGCAACTACTGAGCCTGTGCTCTAGAGCCCGTGAGCCACAACTACTGAAGCCCGCGCGCCTAGAGCCCGTGCTCCACAATGAAAGAAGCCACCACAATGAGAAGCCCGCGCACTGCAATAAAGAGTAGCCCCCACTCGCCACAACTAGAGAAAGCCCACGCACAGCAACGAAGACCCAACACAACCAAAAATAAATAAATTAAATAAAAACACACATAACGATTGATTGTCAGCTCATCGGGAGGGTTTGTTTCTGCTCCAGATGTTGTTGGCATGGTGACTCAGCTGCGATTGGAGGATCCAAGATGGCGTCACTCACATGTCTGGTGCCTGAGGTGAGATGGCTGGAACAGCTGGGCTGGCCAGGCATTTACCTCTCCCTCCTCGTGGTCTCTCCAGCAAGGAAGTGGAACACGTCTATATAGTGGCTTGAGGTTCCAAGAGGATGAAGGCTGAATCTGCCAGGTGTCTTAAGACCTAGGTCCAGACCTAGGCAGCATCACTTGTGCTGCATTCTCTTGGTCAAAATAAGTCACCAGACCAGCCCAGGTTCAAGGGAAGCACCCATAGACTCCACCTCTGGGTGGGAGAAGAGGCAGAGAACTGGAGACATGTTTAACCCACCACATCTGTTATATCATATTCCATTTTACAGCCTATTTATTTAATACATTTATTTATTTTTGACTGCACTGGTCTTCGTTGCTGTGCACTGGCTTTCTCTGGTTGCGGTGAGCGGGCGCTACTCTTTGCAGTGCGCGGGCTTCTCATTGCAGTGGCTTCTCTTGTTGCGGAGCATGGGCTCTAGGTGTGTGGGCTTCAGTAGTTGTGGCACGCAGGCTCAGTAGTTGTGGCTCGTGGGCTTAGTTGCTCCGTGGCATGTGGGATCTTCCCGGACTAGAATTTGAACCCATGTCCCCTGCATTGGCAGGTGGATTCTTAATCACTGTGCCACCAGGGAAGTCCCATTACAGCCGATTTATGACTTAGGAGGTATCTATCAATAATTGGTGAGATTCCGTGGCTGCTTCAGAAATCAGCGGCGTAAAATGCAGTGTGGTATAGCAGTGATAAAACACAGGGTTCAAACCCCCATTTCAGTACTAACTTGCTGTATGACCCTCGGGCAAGTTATCATACCTCTCTTCCCACCCTTTCCTAATCTGTAAAATGAGGGGCAGTAAGATCTAATTTGCCAGGGTTATTTTGAGTATTAGAGAGAATGCATGGAAAGTGCCGGCGCCTGGTAGATGAGATAGCTGAGCAGTTCTGTAATACTGTTGTTATTAGATTGCCTTTCTTCTTCTTTTTTTTCTTTCATTTAATTTTTTGCAGTTATCTTCGGGTCTTTGACCATTTCCTGGGCAAAGAGAAACATTTTATTTTTAATATTTTTTATTTATTTTTGACTGTGTTGGGTCTGTTGCTGCGTGTGGGCTTTCTCTAGTTGCGGCAATCGGGGGCTACTCTTAGTTGCGGTGCGCGGGCTTCTCATCGCGGTGGCTTCTCTTGTCGTGGAGCACAGGCTCTAGGTGCGTGGGCTTCAGTACTTGTGGCACTCGTGCTCAGTAATTGTGGCTCACAGGCTCTAGAGCGCAGACTCAGTAGTTGTGGCGCACGGGCTTAGTTGCTCTGCGGCATGTGGGATCTTCCCGGACCAGGGCACGAACCCGTGTCCCCTGCATTGGCAGGCAGATTCTTAACCACTGTGCCACCAGGGAAGCCCTGTCTTTCTTCTTAAGTAAGGTAATAGGACTGGTAATAGAGTGATTTCTTCTACCTGTCAGGGGAACACCTAACAGACCTCTAGTATTGCTTGCCCCTCCCTGAAAACCTCGGCAATTATGCTGTGGAGTTGAGGCATGGCTTTGTGAATTTGTTCAACCTTTTGGAAAGCAATTTAGTAATCATTAACAAGAGTCGTAAAAAACGTTCATATCCTTTGAGCCAATAGCCAGATTTCAAGAAAATTATTCCAAGGGAACTGATTCAAAAGAAAAGCAAAATCCATATACATCAAGTTCTTCATTGCCATTTTCTGTAGAATGGCTAGAAATAGAGAAACAGCTTAAATGTCTAGTAATAAAGAAATGGTTAGTTAAATTATGATACAAATAAAAACTTGTTGGAATATTACATGATTCCTAAAGTGACAATTATTATCACTACATGAAAGCATGGAAGCATTTTTTAACAGAATGCTAAGTGACAAGTTCAGAATTAAAGAATTTCTCTACATAAACAACAACTAGAGACAAACAAGGAAAAAAAATTGTTAGTGTTTGGGAAGTGGTTTTGAAATTTATTTATTTTCTTTAAAAATATTCCTTATTTTTTAATATCAAAATCAGAAGAAAAATTTAGGCAGGGCCATGTGGGAAAGTGGTTTATTAAAAAAGAAATGTCACATCATAAAAGCCAGAGAATTAATTGCAGAGCTTTGAAAAATACAAATGCCCAAGCTCCTCCCTGGAGATTCTAATTCAGAAGGTCCCAGATAGGGCTCAGTTATTTATATTTTTTCAGAGCTCCACAAATGATTTTGATGTACACGAGGGTGAAGCTCATCATTATCCTTTCAAATGATCTAATAAACACTCTGTTTGATCAGAAATAGCAATACAAAGAAAACTTACATAACTAGAACTCTTTTTCCCTAATAAAATTGGTTTCTACTTGTGGGCCGTCTCCATTTCCAGTTATTTAGTTGTACTCTGATAAACTGTGGCCTTTGTACATAATCCAGAACACAGAAAGGACAGCTTTCGATAAACATGTGTGGTTCTGTACAATGTAAGGAAACAACATGACATAAGAGCTGATGACCTGGGGTTTAGCAGGAAGAGTAATAGCACCAGAAAAAAAATCTCATCTCCATATCAGTCAAAAGATATTGACAGAATTTCAAGGATCATCTCCCACTGTGACCAGCTGTGGCCCTTTCTTGAGGAATAGAGGTAGTGGGTAGGCTCATGAAAATTAATATGCATATTTTTCTTTCTTTTTATATTGCTAACATTAACCCATAGACAGTTATTGTTAAAAATGGAAGAGTAGGAACAGATAAAGCCATATAGAGCCTTGTTCTACCCAACTTAGCTTCCACAGAATATAGTGAAAGAGACAGCACATACTTTGAGAAAATCCTGGAGTTAACCAATTTTCACAATAACTGTTTCCTGAGACCATCATTTCCCAAAGTGAGCTCTTTGTAAAAAGCAGTTCCTCAGAAAGCTGAAAGGTATTGCCTGAAAAGGGGTTCTGTGATGAAATAAATTTGGAATGCAGGATTTAACTGAGGTAGAGAGGTTTCTTTGCAGGACTTGTCAGGGCCTTTGTGAATCTCTGAGAAAGAATTGTAGTATGGAATATGAAAACCTCCTCTTGGTCGATGAGACATGCTTTGCAAAACACTTCCATAGACCATATGATTTCCAGTAAGAGCTAAATAAATGTTAGTTGTTAAGTCAAAGAAAATTAATACAGGGTATTATGATCCTAAGTTTACATTACTAAATTTGCATATTTCACCTAAGGAAAATTAACTTTTGTGTAAAAATTAGGAGATAAAATTTCTAGAAAATTCAAGAGCCTCTCCAGACAAATCCGCAGAACTGATGAAAAAGTTGACTACAATTTCCAGTAAAAAGAAAGTTGCAAAAAAAAAAAAAAAAAGCAAATAATTGGAAAATTTGATTTTAAAATACCATTCATAATAGGACAAAAATCTAGAAGCTATATAGGAATAAGTCTTATAAAATACGGTCAGACTTCTATGAAAAATAATTTAAAGCTTTTACTGAAAGACTTAAAAGTATTCCTAAACAAATGGAGAGTTGATACCATGTCTGTGGCTGTGGAGACTCAATGCAGTAAAGATGTAAGAGTCTCCACCTTTCACTTCCTTTGCTTCCTAATGAAGACCTTTACTTCTCATCCTTTCATTTTCTTGTTTCTTGTAATGTCCAAAAACAAAGAAGGTAGTAGCTCTTTCATTGCCAGAATGTCTTCTGCCTATCTTAAGCCTCTAGTGAGACACATTTTAGAGCTTCATCTAAAGATGCCCAATGGTATCCTGGTAGTTGTTTTTAAGGTTTCCAGTGTAATATTCGTGTAATATCAGATTCTGTGAGGGGCCTAGGCAATTTGTGTCTTCCAACCATTGGATATCTCTTAGCATGGCTTAGCTAGAAAGGGCTTTTCTTGTGTTCGAAATTGCCAATTTAATTTACTAAGCAGGGTGCGATAGAGATAAATGAAGGTAGCTTCCTGGCTCACAATAATACTCTTAGTGGCCACATTTGTGCTACAGTTCCCCTGATAATAAACTCAACCTCAAGTCACAGAGGTGGGCAAGCAATCCCACCTGGGTTAATTATAATGCCTCATTCCTCAGGCCTGTAATCGGACCAGTGGTGGATACATGACCTGAGCTGGGCTGATCAGTATTTCCTGATAGGGGGAAGGATAAAGGTAACAGGAAAAGAGCAGAAGAGATAAGAGACTGATAGTTTTTGAAACCCTGGCTCCAGTCACCCCTCTTCTTTCATGGGTTGAGGATATAAGCCCAAAACGGTCCCTCTTTTGCTTAAATTAGTTCAGTATGGCTTTCCGTCTCTTGCAACAAAAGAATCTTCAAGCAGGTGGAAGCTTCCGTGCATCGATTTCCCAGGAGTCTCCACAGGCTACTAATAATGCAGTCAGAGGTTATTCAGGGAAGCAGAAATGCTCCAAGTCATAGAGTAGGAATTTATTATAGGAAGGAGACTTACACAATGGTGGGAGAATCTGGTGAAGAGAAGGACCAGGAGGAAAGTTGGGGATCAGAGAAGAGATCACTGTTTGGTCAATCTGAGAAGCTAAGTACATCCAGCACCAAAATGAGATAGATGGCAAAGCCAAGTCTCATGGGAGGTCAGTGGGAAGCTGTGCCTTTGGGGAGCGACTGCCTTTGTGGATCACTGTCAAGCATCTGGTGTCGGGGGCCACTCTTAGTCATCAGGGTTAGCAGTTGGTAAGAAGAGGCAGATCAGGGGCTTCCCTGGTGGTGCAGTGGTTGAGAGTCCGCCTGCCGAGGCAGGGTACGCGGGTTCGTGCCCCAGTCCGGGAAGATCCCACATGCCGCGGAGCGGCTGGGCCCGTGAGCCATGGCCGCTGCGCCTGCGCGTCCGGAGCCTGTGCTCCGCAACGGGAGAGGCCACAACAGTGAGAGGCCCGCGTACCAAAAAAAAAAAAAAGAGGCAGATCAGGAGCAGAGGAGAACAAGGACGAGCTGGAACCCACAGGCACCTCTGCATCTATCTGTAACCGCTTCTGACCACAACAACCTGCCGAGCGTGATGGCTGCTTCTTCCCCTCCACCTTCCAAATCTCATGCCAATTCCTTTTTTGGCCAAATCCTACCTGGAACCATACAGAGAAGGGGATCCTGGGAAATGTACATCCCAACTTAGTCAAACAGACACAGTACAAATTATCCTAACTTTATCCAGGAGGCACACATTGAGAACGTCCTGTAAAGGTTCTCCATTGAGAAGGACAACCAGACGCTACTGCACTTGACTTGACCATGGGCTCTGCAATAGTCTGACCCTCCAGATACTTCTCATGGGGCAATTTTTCTCACCCCCTTCCAGGTTCTTAGCTCTGCAGCTCTCTTCCCTTATACCCAAGAGCCCTTGAGCCTCCTCCCAAATCTGTAGACTCAGCCTTGTCACAATTTCTAGGACCAATTCTAACTTTAGAAAAGGAAGATTAATGTTTAGTCTGATGATCAGGGACACGACATAAAGGTACGCTTGCTCTGAGATCATCTTTGACTTCTTGCTCTGTCCTAGGTTCCTTTGGCTGGGGCCAACAAGGCCTTTTTTTTTTAGCTTAAACAACAGAAATTTATTTTTTTCCCAGTTCTGGAGGCTGGAAGCCCCAGGTCATGGTGCCAGCACGGTTGGGTTCTGGTGAGGACTCTCTTCCTAGCTTGCAAATAGCATGTGTCCTCACATGGCAGAAAGAGATAGAAGCATCAAGGCCCTTTTTCTTATCACCCTAGTCCTCCCAGGACTAAGTCCTTACCTTGCTTTGGCTCTGCCCAAGCCCCACCCAAGTCCTGCCTCTGAACTCCAGCTGGGAGAAATGGCTGCTACCTGCAAACATGCTTTCCCGAAACCGGCGCCTACAGGCTTGATTTCCAATTGCAGCAAACCCATGACATGCTTGAGCAATACTCTTCCAAGCCATTTCGAGCCCCAACATTGTACAAGTGACTCCGTTGCGGAGCGCAGGCTCAGCGGCCATGGCTCACAGGCCCAGCCGCTCCGCGGCATGTGGGATACTCCTGGACCGGGGCATGAACCCGTGTCCCCTGCATCGTCAGGCGGACTCTCAACCACTGTGCCACCAGGGAAGCCCTGTATAAGTGACTCGTTCTCCAGAATCAAAGGGTCACCTGCTTGTCGTGTGTAGCCTCTCATCACCTACTCACCTCCCTTTCAACGTTCACTAAAATTTAACTCTCTTATGATGACCAGTTTCTGTGCCATACACAAACAGCTTCTTTAATTTCTTTTTTTTGTATAGAACACAAGTGGACCTGTTCATCCCTTCCAGCCCAGCACAGCTGAGTTTGACATTCAGTTATATTTCATTTTTCTGACTAAATTTCTCTTCAGTTTAATACCAGCATCAGCAGCTAACTTCCTCTTTCAAAGAAAAAAAAACATTGTGGTTATTGTTATTTTTTAATTACCTAAGGAAAATTTCTCTATGCCCAACAATGAGCAAAGAACCACAGCATCATGGTGAGATGGAAGACCAGTCATTCCCTCAATTAGCTCACACGTGCTCAGGTATTTAAGATGCTTGTCCTGGCAGAATGACAAATGGCTGCATGTCATGGATCTTTGGGGTCCCTCAAAAGTATTTTAAGTGGTGACTGTGACATCCAAGAATGCCAAGGGTGTTAATTTATTAGCTGCTCTGTTGTTACCCTGTATCCGCCTCTTGTCGTATCAGATGACCCTGATGTCTCCTATTTTACAAAACAACTGCTTATCATTGATTGCCCTGTTCCCCAGATTCCACGTTCTGCCTGCAACACTGGAGAGCCTCCTAGTACCCCAACCTGTGGGCTGCATTCCCAGGGCATATCCTGGGTGGGTGTGTCAAGTGCCAGGTCCCCACCCCTTCCAGTGCACCTTGTTTCTTCAATGCTCTGGACCAGATTGGCTAGGATGGCTGCCATTACCAATAACACATTGAACACTGGATATACTGACTCATGGACATTTTTAAATTTTTAAATTTTAAATTTTTAAATTTTTAAATTAAAAATTTTTAAATACCTCAGCTGGTTCCAGGGAAACATATCAAGAGAAAATACAGGAATCCGTAAGATATCTTAGATCATTAAATCACCTCTTATGAGTAGCATTTACCCTTTATAGCCATCAAATTAGGCTCTAGCTCAAGTGTATGATCCAATGGCACTTTTATGCACTTAACAGCTCATTGGGCTCTTGTGTAATCATTGCAGCTATATTTAAGTCTGTTTTATAGAAGTTGAAGCAGCACACTTTTATTGTTCTAGGTGATAACAGATTTTATAATCTTTTCTCCTAGGATGTATTTTTGACCATGTCTCTGACTTATTTAATGCTGAGTCCTTGGTTAGGAGCCCACTGTCCCATTTTAATAGTATTCCTATGAAGAAATGAAATACATCTTTATTTTTTCATTCAATGAATATGTTAATGTTTACATGATCCATTCTGCTACTGAGGACATCATGAGCGGTCTGCCTCTGATGTGTGCACTGAGTGTGTGTGTGTGTGTGTGTGTGTGTGTGTAGCCAATAGTGAGGGATGGGGTGGTGTGGAATGGATATGATCCTTGGAGAAGAAGCTCTATTCTAGGACTGATAAGTGTGACAAGTTTCCCAAATGGCAGTAAAAGTAGAGAGCCTGCTGGTTGGGATGACCCTGGGCCAGGCTCCCCCAAAGATTCAACATCTTCAGCTTCCCCTAGGTTTCCTCCCTTAGAATTTCAGCTCATTCTTGTTCTTTCTCTGGACAAAATGGAGCCAGAAGACACAGGGGGCTGCTACCCAAGGAGAGGAGGACGGTGATGGCAACCGTGGCGGAACTGGGGGTGTCAGTTATGAGGATTGAGAAAGGTGATTGTAGTTAACCCTTGAACAACAGCTGTCTGAGCAGTGAGAATCTACCTTTACCTGGATTTTTTTTTCTGTAAATACTACAGTACTACATGATGTGCAGTTGCTGAGGTTGCTGTGGAACCACAGAATAAAACTGGAACTGCATTGGGGAAGGACAAAGCCTCCTTGTTGACTTGGCTGTAACGTGATGCAGAAACTGTTAAGATGGCCAGTTATTTGGCATAATGAACATTGGCCTATACAAGAAGGCTTGTTGTAACACTTTACTAGGGAGGCAAGATGCGAAGTAGAAAATAACTTCTAGGTTATAGTTTTCTCATCCCTGAAGCGGAGTTTTGATTCTCGGTCCTCACTCGCTGTAAGCTGTGATACGCTATACCAGAAGCACTTTTTCCATATGTGGAGTACTGTGATTCCCTAGTTCCGCGTTCTTTTTTTAAGGGTTTTTAAGTCTAAAAGCTGAGCTATGTTATCAGTAGATGCCCTCGTCTATCCCGGTGTATTCAGCCCCAAAAATACTTTGTTATATACAAATAACAGAGGTGCTTCTACTCTAGTAACCTTATGCATTCCTGAAAAACTGCATTCTACAGAAGTACACGACACAAATAACAGGTCTTAAGCGTGGCAGGGGGTGGGGGATTGGGTTAGGGATAGATCACTCAAAACCAATAGAACTTTGTAAACCATAGCAATCCTAATAAAAAGAGCAGCATGGTTAAGTCTCCACTGGATTTACAGTCCAGTTAATTCTTTGCATCATTGAACTCTGGAATTCATGCTGCCTCCTTCAAACTATAGTTCCTTGGAGACATTTACTCCTAATGAAGACCAGTTTTATCAAAATTAAATACCCAACTCACTGTGTAGACTTCTGTCAATCAGGTGTTTTGTTTTGTTTTTAAGACTTTATTTTTTTAGAGCAGTTTTAGATTTACCACAAAATCGCAGAGGTACAGAGGTTTCCCATATACTCCTTACCTCCATACATGAATAGCCTTTCCGATTATCAACTTTATTCACCAGAATGGTACATTTTTTACCAAGGATGAACGTACATTGACCTATCATAATCACCCAAAGTCCATTGTTTACTTTAGGGTTCCCCCTTGGTGTTGTACATTCTAAGGGTTTGGACAAATGTATAATGGCATATATCCATTTTTATAATATCCTACAGAGTATTTTCACTGCTCTAAAAATCCTCTGTGCTCTCCATAATCATCTGTTCCCACCCCCATCCCAGCTACCACTGATCTTTTTATGGTCTCCATAGGTTTGCCTTTTCCAGAACGGTATATAGTTAGAATCATACAGTATGCAGCCTTTTTAGATTGGCTTCTTGTACTAAGTAATATGCATTTAAGATTGTTCCATGTGTTTTTATGTGTATTGATAGCTCATTTCTTTTTAGTGCTGAATAATATTCCATTGTCTGGATGGACCAAAATTAATTTATCCATTTGCCTGCTGCAGGACATCTTGGTTGCTTCCAAGTTTTGACAATTATGATTAAAGCTGCTGTAAACATCTGTGTGCAGGTTTTCGTGTGGAGATCAGTTTTCAGCTCCTTTGGGTAAATACCGAGGAGTACGATTGCTGGATTGTATGGTAAGAGTATGTTTAGTTTTGTAAGAAGCTACCACACAGTCTTCCAAAGTGACTGTACCATTTTGTGTTCCCACCAGCAATGAATGAGAGTTCCTGTTGCTTCACATCCTCACCAGCATTTGGTGCGTTCAGTGTTCTGGATTTTGGCCATTCTAATAGCTGTATAGTAGATCTTGTTTCAATTTGCATTTCCCTGATACCATATGATGTAGAGCATCTTTTCATATGCTTATTTGCCTTCTGTATATCTTCTTTGATGATGTTAATATCTTCAGCCCCATATAATATTGTAAATCAACTATACTTCAACTAAAAAGTAATAAAGATCTTCAGCCCATTTAAAAAAAAAAAAATGGAGCCATTCCTTTTTATCTTGACCCTACTTTGTCTAGAGGCCCTAGCATCTTTTCCTTGAAGCCTCAGCCTCTCCTAAGTACCTCCCAGGGATGTCCACATCTTAATCCCCAGAACATGGGAATATGCTACCTTGCAGGGCAAAGGGGACTTGGCAGATGTCATTAAGTGAAGGATCTTGAGATGGGAAGATTATCCTGGATTATTTGTGTGGGCACAACATAATCACAACGGTCCTTATAAGAGGGATGCAGGAGGGTTAGAGCCAGAGAAGGAGATGTGACTATGGAAGCAGAAGTTGGAGTGATGTGGGGCTATGAGCCAAGGAATGTGGACAGCCTCTAGAAGCTGAAAGAGGCGAGGTAACAGTGTCTCCAGAAAGAAGGCAACCTGACCAATATCTTAGCCCAGTAATACCCATTTTGGACTTCTGATCTCCAGAACTATAAGAAAATAAATCTGTGTTGTCTTATGCCACTCAATTTGGGGTGACTTGTTACAGCAGCAATAAGAAACGAATACAGTGCCCCAGCCAACACTGACTAGAAGGTAGAGACAGAGGGCTTATCTAGAGCCGTGCTGTCCAACATGGTAGCCATAGCCACACGTAGCTACTGAGCAGTTGAAATGTGGGAGGTCTGAATTAAGATGTGCTGCCAGTGTAAAATACACACCAGATTTTAGGAACTTCATTAACATTTTTGATACATTGGGTTAAATAAAATATACCATTAGAATTCCTTTCACCTGATTATTTTTACTTGTTTAAATGTAGCCACTAGAAAATTTAAAGTTACACCTGTGACTTGCATTATACTTCTATTGATCAGTGCCGTTCTAGGGATTTGGATGAATCTTGCTGCTGGGGTTTCTTTTATTACTGTGAAACCTGACTGGGTTGGACCAGGCTTTGCTTCCAGCTCAGATGCCTCTAGTCCCTGTTGAGTACTCCAGGATGCTGCCAGAAGGAGGAGCAGTCCTGAAGTTCCCTGCCTGTCTTGAGTCCTGGTATTCCACTTTAAAAGTTTTATGGACTGGGGGCCACCTTTAAGAAAAAGAACAGAAAATTAGGTATGGGTCTTGGAGCAGTCTGTGCAAATAAAGGGCTTGGAAGCTTAAGCCTCATTTAGCCTCATGGTCATCTGCCTCTGCCCCCTCTCCCAAATCTCACCTAGCGGGTCTCCTTTCTCCTAGTTGCTGATCTGCCAGGTTTTCCAGTCTCCATGGATTCTCACTATTCCAAAGACAACATCCAAAGTGGCCACCACAGCCCTTAATCCAGGCAAAAGGGGCCCAAGCCTTGAGCTTTACACAACAGATAAGCGTATTAAGGAATGTAAGAGTGCCCATCATTTGGGGTTTGGCAGTCAGTGCTACCACAGCACAATCCATAAACCCTAAACATTTGTTCTCATGACTCACACTGCTCAGGTCCCAAGAAATGGCTTCCTTACATTTCTAACCCTATGTCCTTGAAATACAAAGGGACTGAGACCAAATGCCATGAAGATTTGTCAGTGGTGCTACCGCTAACGTAGAGCTAGACATTGCCTCCGAGCGCAAGGAGGAGGAAGAATTTAAGAAAAAAAGACAAATCAATTAACTTGTCAAATCCTTCCTCTCAGCTAGCTTGAATGCAACAGATTCCTGCATAACAAGGTTATCATTTCCCGGTGGTGCATGGTTCTGGTATTTGCAAGAGTTGCAAGTAAAAGCTAAGGGATATTTTGTAACACTAAATAATTCATATCACTCTTAAATTTGTATATATGCAAGTTTAGATGCAACATTAAGGAAACATTATATGAATTGGCAGCTAGGTGGACAAATACAGTGGCAACTAGACGCACATTGAATGCTAAAATGATTAATTTTCATTAGCATTTGAATAAGATGTAAATTTTTCCAAAATTTAGATATACATTTCAGCTTTATTTAAATAATTTTGAAAATGAGTACAAGATCATCATAGAGATAGAAAATACAAAAGTGAAGCTCAGTGAAGAAAAAAGATGAAGGAAAAGGAAGTATTGATAGAAAGCAGTCCGCTTACATAGAGAACAGACTTGTGGTTGCCAAGGGGAAGAGAGGGTGGGAGAGGAACTAATTGGGAGTTTGAGGTTAGCAGATGCAAACTATTATATATAGAATGGATAAACAACATGTCCTACTGTATAGCACAGGGAGCTATATTCAATATCCTGTGATAAACCATAATGGAAAAGAATATAAAAAAGAATATATATATATACACATACATATATGTATGTGTAACTGAGTCACTTTGCTGTACAGCAGAAATTAACACATTGTAAGTCGACTACACTTCAATAAGGAAAAAAATCAGTGCTTAAATTTATAAAAACTAGAAACAATGAAAGTGAGCAGGTTTCTGCTGAGCATGACCCACATAAAGAGACAGACAGGATTTTACAAATTTTTTACCTAATAAAGATTTCATTACTTATCAAATAACAATGAACAAAATAATTTCCAACTCACATTTTGGAAAGATTAGATGAAATCCCTGCAACTTCATATTCTCCATTAAATAAAGGCTTAATTATTGATTAAAATGATAACAGCAACAAAAAGAATTATTCATGACAAAATTATGACTCAGGGAGCCAAATGCAATTCTGGCCTGTCCGATAGCATATGAAGAAAATTGCATTTATAAAAGCTGAAATTGAATGTGAAAACGAAAAACCTCTGGAGCTTTACTGTGCTTATTGGACAGTGATCCTGAAAAATGGCTGTCACGTCTTTCTGACAGTGTAAATATGTTTCTAGCAAGATGCAATCCAATTCAAATTAATGAGTACAATTTTCCATTGTATGAATATGGCAGAATTAAATTTAGTATTTAATTTTACAGCAAAATTATTTTAGATGGAGAAAGAAATTGTAGAAATAGCTGTTATATGTTTTTATATCCTAGGTCCAAAAGCAGTATTTTGTTACCGCTGTGACAAAATTTTAAAGCAAGCCTCATGATCAGTTTTGGCCAATTAAGGTATTTGTTTCTGGAATCACTTAGGTTCTTGACTAAAATGAAACACCACTTGCACACAAAAAATATTACATGTGTAACTACTACAATTAATTTTTAAAAGATTGAATAAACGGCAAAGCAAAAAGAGTATTCAACAGAAACAAATGATGTTCTTATATTATGTATGACGCTCTTATAAAAGAGTATGTGTCCAGATGGCAAATAGGCACATGAAAAGAAGCTCAACATCGCTAATTATTAGAAAAATGCAAATCAAAACTACAATGAGGTATCACCTCACACCAGTCAGAATGGCCATCATCAAAAATACACATACAGGGCTTCCCTGGTGGCGCAGTAGTTGAGAGTCCACCTGCCGATGCAGGGGACGCAGGTTCGTGCCCCGGTCTGGGAAGATCCCACATGCCGCAGAGCGGCTGGGCCCGTGAGCTATGGCCGCTGAGCCTGTGCGTCCGGAGCCTGTGCTCCGCAACAGGGGAGGCCACAACGGTGAGAGGCCCGTGTACCGCAAAACAAAAACAAAAACAAAAACACATACAATAAATGCTGGAGAGGGTGTGGAGAAAAGGGAACCCTCCTACACTGTTGGTGGGAATGTAAATTGAGGCAGTCACTAGGAGAACAGTATGAAGGTTCCTTAAAAAACTGAAAATAGACTTGTCATATGATCCAGCAATCCCACTCCTGGGCATATATCCAGACAAAACTATAATTCAAAAAGATACATGAGGGCTTCCCTGGTGGTGTAGTGGTTGAGAATCTGCCTGCCAATGCAGGGGACATGGGTTTGAGCCCTGGTCTGGGAAGAACCCACATGCCGCGGAGCAACTAGCCGTGTGAGCCACAATTACTGAGCCTGCGCGTCTGGAGCCTGTGCTCCGCAACAAGAGAGGCCACGATAGTGAGAGGCCCGTGCACCGCGATGAAGAGTGGCCCCCGCTCGCCGCAACTAGAGAAAGCCCTCACACAGAAACGAAGAGCCAACACAGCCATAAATAAATAAATAAAATTAAAAAAAAAAAAAGATACATGCACCCTTATGATCATAGCAGCACTATTTACAATAGCCAAGACATGGAAACAACTTAAATGTCCATCAACAGATGAATGGATAAAGAAGATGTGGTACATATATACAATGAAATACTACTCAGCCATAAAAAAGAATGAATTAATGCTATTGCAGCTACATGGATGGACCTACAGATTATCGTATGAAGCGACATAAATCAGAAAGAGAAAGACAAATACCATAGGATATCACTTATATGTGGAATCTAAAATATGACACAAATGAACTTATCTACAAAATAAACAGACTCACAGACATAGAGAATGGACTTGTGGTTGCCAAGGGAAAGGGGGATGGAGGAGGGTTGGATTGGGAGTTTGGGATTAGCAGATGCAAACTATTATGTATAGAATGGATAAACAACCAGATCCTACTCTATAGCACAGGGAACTATATTCAATATCCTGTAATAAACCATAATGGAAAATAATTTTTTAAATTAGAGGATAAAATAGTATGTGTCCAATATTTAATCAAGCATAATGATGCTTTTTGTGGCAGTGGCAGCTCAATCTTTACAGAAAACAATGGAAATTTTCTCAGTTTCATAAAAATTATTTTACAACATAATGCAAAAATGTTCAGCATGGAAAAAGAGAAAAAAAGAAAAAATAAATTTAAAAACAGAAAAACAAAAGATAAAAAAGAAAAAACAACTACAAAAAAGGGAAAAAACGTTCAGCATGTAATATAGGTTAAAAAATGCATCAGATGGGGCTTCCCTGGTGGTGCAGTCGTTGAGAGTCTGCCTGCCAATGCAGGGGACGCGGGTTCGTGCCCTGTTCTGGGAAGATCCCACATGCCGCAGAGCGGCTGGGCCCGTGAGCTATGGCCGCTGAGCCTGCGCGTCCAGAGCCTGTGCTCCGCAACGGGAGAGGCCACAACAGTGGGAGGCCCGTATACCGCAAAAAAAAATAAAAAATTTTAAAAATGCATCAGATGATCACTATATAGAATGGAGGACTCAAAATGAGATTATTAATGTAATGTGTTTTAAAGTAAGAGGAAAAATCATATACAGCATACTTAGAAGTAAATTGTACTTAGGTACTCAATTTACTTAGATCTATTACAGAATATAATCAAAAGTATTATTTCTTTTTCTTTATTATTATAAAGGTAACATTTCAAAAGTCATGGAGCAGCCTCACAGATGAACACTTTTACCAGCTGATGAAATGATCCTACTTCTTTCTCCCACACTCTAGACTCCCAGACAACTAGTGTTTGGAGTACCAGACCTATGGGAAGTGAAGAGAGATTTAAGTTTATACTAATCTTCCTCATCCAGAGCCTAATTACGTCATGGCCATTCGTCTGTGTGAACTCAAATGGCTGTGTAGAGTCGGGGAAGTCACGTATTAATTATTCAAATTACTGATCTCCTGTATGAATTAGACCCTTACCTTCGCCCAAAGTCCCCAGCCTGGTTTCCTCTCTCATCAGCCACTCTCTTGTCGGATACAAGCTCTTTCGAATTGTCAGAGCAGTACATTTGCTGATTCAAAAAACAAAAACTAAGTACCTGTAGATGAACACCCTGGGTTCAATCACCAATGGTTTGGAGGATCTCCTCATGTTTTCTATCACTGCTCCTTTCTATTATCACAGATCCTTAAGAGTAGCTGTAAAGAGAAGAATTTAGTGGCAAGCTGTGCCCACATCCAGATAAGCGACAAACTACTCCAGGCTCTTTGATGTCCAGGATAGCCTTGAGTCTGTGTGGTAGGATTTCCCTGGGAGCGGTGCTTGTATTCATCAAAGACAGACTGAGAGAGTGAAAAAACAAGCAAAAAACAAAACAAAACAAAACAAAAAAATAGGACAACTGAAGCCTGCCAAGATAGGCTGGTACCTTATCCATCCCATGGCATCTGGTCATGAAGCTTTGCTAGATCTTCCAGAAAATCACTCACTGTTTCTCTTTCTTTTACAGTGACATGTTTTTTTTTGTTTCTTTTTATCATTCCATAAGAGTTGCTATGTATTGTACAAACTAGAGGAATTACAGATTGGCAGAATAATATACAGCCAACTGCATATGTGCAAAGTAAAATATAATTTTAAAAATCACCTGTAGTTCTACCCACACTGTCATTGGTAAACTCTGGTGTATATCCTTCCAGGTGTGTGTGTGTGTGTGTGTGTGTGTGTGTGTGTGTGTGTGTGTGTATTTTAATAAAAATGAGATCATGTTGTAAATGCTCTTTTGACAATCTGACTTTTTAATCTATAATATTATGAATAGGTTTTCATGGCTTCGAATTTTCTGCTATATTATCATGATTATTATTATTGAAAATGAATTCTCAGTATATGATAGCTACTTCTATGTGCCATGTACTATACTAAGCACTTCACCTATGTCATTTAATCATTTCTGTGACCCTGGGAAGTAGGTATTATTATCCCCATTTCACAGATTAGGAAATTAAGTCTCAGAGAGATTGAATAAGTTAAAATATGCCAAAGAGTTAGTAAATGGCATAGCAGATTGGAGCCCAGTTCTCTCTGCTGACAGAGCTCAGGTTTTTAACCAATATGATAATAATTCTGTTTAGCAGAATTGAGTGTTCTAATAACCTTTTAGTTAGAAACATGGATAGATCAACAGGTAGTAGGGAGATCAACAATCAAAAGATATACATAAACATATGTAAATATAGTCGAGCATGTCATCATATACATGGATGTGCATGGGTATTTGTAGACACACACACATGTGCGTACACACACACACACACACACACACACACACACAGAAAAACAATATAATCCAGGATCAAAAGAAGGAAAACCAGAAGAGAGAGTAAGGTCAGAGGCAATGATGTAGAAAATGTTCTCATTCTTTCCCTGGATAAGTTGTGGATGTCTTGGAGAAGTAGAAACTACCCTTTAGTTCCCCTTTAACTCTTTTGTTCTTCTATTGGAGTAAAATTGCTTTACAATGTTCTGTTAGTTTCTGCTGTACAACGAAATGAATCAGCTGTATGTATACCTATATCCCCTCCTGCATGGACCTCCCTCCCACCCCCGCATCCCACCCATCTAGGTCGTCACAGAACACCAAGCTGAGTTCCCTGTGCTATATAGCAGGTTCCCACTAGCTATCTATTTTACACATGGTAGTGTATTTATGTCAAACCTAATCTCCCAATTTGTGGCACCCTCCCCTTCCCCACTGTGTTCTCTACATCTATGTCTCTATTCCTGCCCTACAAATAGGTTCATCTGTACCATTTTTCTAGATTCCACATGTATGCGTTAATATATGATATTTTTCTCTTTCTGACTTACTTCACTCTGTATGACAGACTCTAGGTCCATCTACGTCTCTACAAATGACCCGATTTCATTCCTTTTTATGGCTGAGTAATATGCCATTGTATATATGTACCACATCTTCTTTATCCATTCAACTATTTTTGGACATTTAGGTTGTTTCCATGTCCTGGCTATTGTAAATAGTGATGCAATGAACATCGGAGTACATGTGTTCTTTTGAATTATGGTTTTCTCAGGGTATATGCCTGGTAGTGGGATTGCTGGGTCGTATGGTAGTTCTATTTTTAGTTTTTTAAGGAACATCCATACAGTTCTCCATAGTGCTGTATCAATTTACATTCCCACCAACAGTGCAAGAGGGTTCCCTTTTCTCCACACCCTCTCCAACATTTATTGTTTGTAGATTTTTTGATGATGGCCATTCTGACTGGTGTGAGGTGATACCTCATTGTAGCTTTGATTTGCTTTTCTCTAATAATTAGTGATGTTGAGCATCTTTTCATGTGTCTCTTGGCCATCTGTATGTCTTCTTTGGTGAAATATCTATTTAGGTCTTCCGCCCATTTTTGTGTTTGTTTTTTTGATATTGAGCTGCATGAGCTGTTTGTATATTTTGGAGATTAATCCTTTGTCTGTTGCTTCATTTGTAAATATTTTCTCCCATTCTGAGGGTTGTCTTTTCATCTTCTTTATGGCTTCCTTTGCTTTGCAAAAACTTTTAAGTTTAATTAGGTCACATTTGTTTATTTTTGTTTGTATTTCCATTACTCTGGAAGGTGAGTCAGAAAAGATCTTGCTGGGGTTTATGTCAAAGTGTGTTTTTCCTATGTTTTCCTCTAAGAGTTTTATAGTGTCCAGTCTTATATTTAGGTCTTTAATCTATTTGGAGTTTATTTTTGTGTATGGTGTTAGGTAGTGTTCTAGTTTCATTCTTTTATATGTAGCTGTCCAGTTTTCCCAGCACCACTTACTGTCTTATCTCCATTGTATGTTCTTGCCTACTTTGTCATAAATTAGGTGACCATACGTGCATGAGTTTATCTCTGGGCTTTCCATCCTGTACCATTGATCTATATTTCTGTTTTTGTGCCAGTACCATACTCTCTTGATTACTGTAGCTTTGTAGTATAGTTTGAGGTCAGGGAGCCTGATTCCTCCAGCTCCATTTTTCTTTCTCCAGATTGCTTTGGCTATTCGGGGTCTTTTGTGTTTCCATATGAATTGTAAAATTTTTGTTCTAATTCTGTGAAAAATGCCATTGGTGGTTTGATAGGGATTGCACTGAATCTGTAGATTGCTTTCGGTAGTATAGTCATTTTCACAATATTGATTCTTCCAATCCAAGAACATGGTATATTTTCTACCTGTTTATGTCATCTTTGATTTCTTTCGTCAGTGCTTTATAGTTTTCTGAGTACAAGTCTTCTGCCTCCTTAGGCAGGGTTATTCCTAGGTATTTTGTTCTTTTTGCTGCAATGGTAAATGGAAGTGTTTCCTTAATTTCTCTTTCTGATTTTTCACTGTTGATGTATAGGAATGCCAGAGATTTCTGTGCATTAACTTTGTATCCTGCAACCTTACCAAATTCATTGATTAGCTCTAGTAGTTTTCTGGTGGCATGTTTAGGATTTTCTATGTACAGTATCATGTCATTGGCAAACAGTGACAGTTTTACTTCTTCTTTTCCAATTTGTATTCCTTTTATTGCTTTTTCTTCTCTGGTCTGTGAGGCTGGGACTTCCAAAAACTATGTTGAATACGAGTGGTGAGAGTGGACATCCTTGTCTTGTTCCTGATCTTAGTGGAAATGCTTTCAGTTTTTCACCATTGAGTACTATGCTTGCTGTGGTTTTGCCATATATGGTCTTTATTACACTGAGGTAGGTTCCCTCTATGCCTATTTTCTGGAGAGTTTTTATCATAAATCGGTATTGAATTTTGCCAAAAGCTTTTTCTGCATCTATTGAGATGATCATATGGTTTTTATTCCTTAATTTGTTATTGTGGTGTACCACATTGATTGATTTGCATATATTGAAGAATCCTTGCATCCCTGGGATAAATGCCACTTGATCATGGTTTATGACCCTTTTAATGTGCTGTTGGATTCTGTTTGCTAGTATTTTGTTCAGGATTTTTGCATCTATGTTCATCAGTGATATTGGTCTGTAATTTTCTTTTTTGTGTGTGATTATCTTTGTTTGGTTTTGGTGTCAGGGTGATGGTGGCTTCGTAGAATGAATCTGGGAGTGTTTCTCCCTCTGCAATTTTTTGGAGGAGTTTGAGAAGGATCAGTGTTAGCTCTTCTCTAAATGTTTGATAGAATTCTCCTGTGAAGCCATCTGGTCCTGGACTTTTGTTTGTTGGAAGATTTTTACTTACGGTTTCGATTTCATTACTTGTGATAGGTCTGTTTATATTTTCTAATTCTTCCTGGTTCAGTTTGGAAAATTGCACCTTTCCAAGAATTTGTCCATTTCTTCATGGTTGTCCATTTTATTGGCATATAGTTGTTTGTAGTAGTCTCTTATCATCCATTTTATTTCTGCAGTGTCAGTTATGATTTCTCCTTCTTCATTTCTAATTTCATTGAATTGCATCCTCTCCCATTTTTTCTTGATGAGTCTGGCTAAAGGTTTATCAATTTTGTTTATCTTCCCAAAGAACCAACTTTTAGTTTTATTGATCTTTGCTATTGTGTTCTTTGTTTCTATTTCATTTATTTTTGTTCTGATCCTTATGATTTCTTTCCTTCTACTGACTCTGGGTTTTCTTTGTTCTTCTTTCTCTAGTTGCTTTAGGTATAAGGATAGATTGTTTATTTGAGGTTTTTCGTTTCTGGAGGTGAGATTGAATTGCTATAAACTTCCCTCTTAGAACTGTTTTTGCTGCGTCTCATAGGTTTTGGGTCATTGTGTTTTTGTTGTCATTTGTTTCTATGTATTTTTTTATTTCTTTTTTGATTTCCTCAGTGATCTCTTGGTTATTTAGTAGCACACTGTTTGATCTCCATGTATTTGTGCTTTTTACAGTTTTTTTCCTGTAATTGATTTCCAATCTCAGTGTTGTGGTCAGAAAAGATGCTTGATATGATTTCAATTTTCTTAAATTTTCCAAGGCTTGATTTGTGACCCAAGATGTGATCTATCCTGGAGAATGTTCCGTGTGCACTTGAGAAGAGAGTGTATTCTGCCACTTTTGGGTGGAATGTCCTATAAATATCAACTAAATCTATCTGGTCTATTGTGTCATTTAAAGCTTGTGTTTCCTTATTTATTTTCTGTTTGGATGATTTGTCCATTGGTGTAAGTGGGGTGTTAAATTCCCTTACTATTATTGTGTTACTGTCAATTTCCCCTTTCATTGTTGTTAGCATTGCCTTATGTATTGAGGTACTCCTATGTTGGGTGCATAAATATTTATTATTGTTATATCTTCTTCTTGGATTGATCCCTTGATCATTATGTATTGTCCTTCCTTATCTCTTGTAACAGTCTTTATTTTAAAGTTTATTTTATCTGATATGAATATTGCTACTCTAGTTTTCTTTTGATTTCCATTTGCATGGAATATCTTTTTCCATCCCCTCACTTTCAGTCTGTATGTGTCCTAGGTCTGAAGTGGGTCTCTTGTAGACAGCATATATACGGGTCTTGTTTTTGTATTCATTCAGTCAGCCTGTGTCTTTTGTTTGGAGCATTTAATCCATTTACATTCAAGGTCATTATCAGTATGTATGTTCCTATTACCATTTTCTTGTTTTGGGTTTGTTTTTGTGGGTCTTTTTCTTCTCTTGTGTTTCCCACCTAGAGAAGTTTCTTTAGCATTTGTTGTAAAGTCTGTTTGGTGGTGCTGAATTCTCTTAGCTTTTGCTTGTTTGTAAAGCTTTTGACTTCTCCATCGAATCTGAATGAGATCCTTGCTGGGTAGAGTAATCTTGGTTGTAGGTGTTTTTCTTTCATCATTTTAAGTATATCCTGCCACTCCTTTCTGGCCTGCAGAGTTTCTGCTGAAAAAATCAGCTGATAAACTTATGGGGATTCCTTTGTATGTTATTTTTGCTTTTCCCTTTGCTTTTCATATTTTTTCTTTGAATTTAGTTTTTGTTAGTTTGATTAATATGTGTCTTGGTGTGTTTCTTCTAGGGTTTATCCTGTATGGGATTCTCTGTGCTTCCTGGACTTGGGTGCCTATTTCTTTTCCCATGTTAGGGAAGTTTTCCACTATAGTCTCTTCAAATATTTTCTCAGACCCTTTCTTTCTCTTTCTTCTGGGACCCCTATAATTCAAATGTTGGCATGTTTAGTGTTGTCCCAGAGGTCTCTTAGATTGTCTTCAATTCTTTTCATTCTTTTTTCTTATTCTGCTCCTTGGCAGTTATTTCCACCATTCTTTCTTCCAGCTCACTTATTCGTTCTTCTGCCTCAGTTATTCTGTTATTGATTACTTCTAGTGTGTTTTTCATTTCAGTTATTGTGTTGTTTATCTCTGTTTGTTTGTTCATTAGATCTTTGTTAAACGTTTCTTGTATTTTCTCAATCTGTTCCTCCATTCTATTTCCGAGATTCTGGATCATCTTTACTATCATTACTCTGAATTCTTTTTCAGATAGGTTGCCTTTTTCCTCTTTATTTATTTGGTATTTTAGGTTTTTACCTTGCTCCTTCATCTGTGGCATATTTTTTTGTCATCTCATTTTTTTTTTTTTTTTTGTGGTATGTGGGCTTCTCACTGTTGTGGCCTCTCCCGCTGCGGAGCACAGGCTCCGGATGCGCAGGCCCAGCAGCCATGGCTCATGGGCCCAGCCACTCCACAGCATGTGGGATCTTCCCAGACCAGGGCACGAACCCATGTCCCCTGCATCAGCAGGCGGACTCTCAACCACTGCACCACCAGGGAAGCCCTCATTTTTTTTTTTTTTGATGGGTGGGATTGTGTTCTTGTCTTACTGGTTGTTTGGCCTGAGGCTTCCAGCACTGGAATTTGTAGGCTGTTGGGTAGAGCTGGGTCTTGGTGCCAAGATGAGGTCCTCCTGGAGACCGCACTCTGATGAATATTCCCTGGGGTCTGAGGCTCTCTGTTAGTCCAGTGGTTTGGACCTGGAGCTCCCAGCGCATGAGCTCTGGCCCGACCGTGGGCTTGTGAACCAAAGTCTCACAAGCCGTGTGGGGCAGAAAAAACAGAAAAGAATAAAAAGAGCAGAACTGTAACAAAGAGTAAAAAATAAAATAAGGTTAGAAAATTAACAGATATGTTAGAAAGAGTAAAAAAGTAAAAATATAGATGAAACAGCAACCAGAAGGTGAAACAGAACCACTGTAGTAAAAATGTGGAGACAAAAAAAAAAAAGAAGCTGGAAAAGGCCTTGGCTAGGGGGTGGGGCTTAGGCTTAACTCAGCAGGAGGGGCCCAGGAGTGCCTCTGGCCCTGGAGGTCGGAGGACCAGGTCCAGGACCCCAGCAGGCTCACTGGGCCTGAATATGTGGGGGAAATGCTAGGCACGTTCCCTCCGATCCCCTGATCCCAGAGGGCCCCTCCCCATTGGCATCTCTTTTTCTTCCCCTCCCCTCCCTCCTATGCCCCTAGTAGCCATATAGACAGAGGGGGCCCCAGAAGGCAGGGAGGGGATCAGACCTGGAAGCCCAACAGGCTTCCTGGGGCCAAGTGGGTAGGGGAGATACCCTCCATGCCACCCCAGATCCTCCAGTCCTGGAGGGTCTGCCCCCCACCATCAGCCTCTCTCCTCTTCCCCCCTCCTCTCTCCCTCCTACGCCCCTAGGATCCACAAGACTGGAGGGGGCCCCAGAGCATGGAGGACCAGAAAATCAGTCCAGGGAGTTTTGTAGGAAATAATGGGAAGAGACTCTTCCTTTCAGAGTTGGTGGATAATAAGAAACTGCTGGTTGCTATTTTTATCATGACTAGGGAGACACTAGTTGAGAATGAAGCCCAAACAAAAGGGAGCTGGATCACTGAAGACGACTCTGAGTATCTAGATCCAACTGTGTCTGAAGCCAAACGCCCCCTAGACTCAGGTAAGTCAGCAAATTCCCCTTACTGCTCTGGCCGATTCAAATATGATTTGCCATTTGTAACTGAAAGAGACTTGTAGCTTTCACAGGGCTCTTCACAAATACTCTGCTTCTTTCTTTCCAGACACGTGATAAGACTGTACTTCCGCAACCTCTTTAAGTTAGGGGTGGTTATGGGACCTGCTTTGACCAATTATGTGTGAACAGATATTTTAAGAGCCAGTACAAGATATGCCACTTTTTTCTCTGTGCCGTAGCAACCAGCAATACTCCAGATAGCGTCTCTCCCATCAGCCTGGTTCCCAGCTGACCTGCAATGGACATGTAGCGTGAGCTAAAAATCAACCTTTATTGTTTTCAAGCTACTGAGATTTTGGAGTTTTTTGTCACTGAAGCATAACCTATGCCATCCTGACCAACACTAATATAGACTAGTTTAGAGAGGAAAGGGATTATTGCTTCGTTAATCTGTGTATCATTTAAAAATCGTCAGCATGCACAATAATGTAAATATACACAATACCACTGAACCGTACTCTTTAAAATGGTTAAAACGGCACAGCCCCTTTAAGGGGGTTACAGTATCACCGCCACTTTACTGCAGGCTGTGATCCCAAGTACCGGAGCTGTGACATCAGTCACCTTCATGAATGATGCTCTTCATTTACACTTTAAAGTTGCTCACTCTCACCTAGCTCAGCACCAGACTGATGTAGCCCCTTCCACTTCTGTCCATCTTCAATCCCACTACAGCACAGAGAGCAATGCAGGGGCATATATACGAGGTTTCTGATTGGACTGCAACCATGAGCAATACCAAATTTCAAAATTCCACTCTCCAGTTCGGATATTGTATGATGCCCTATGACAGCTCTGAAGATAACATTAAAAGACCAGGCTACTTTCTTCTGGAAAAAAAAGGTTAAAATTGTCAATTTTATGCTATCTATATTTTATCATAATAAAAAATATCACCAGCAGGCAATCAGGTATTTATTAGGGCCCTATGGGAGAGTTCCATGTAAATGGCTCTGATGGCCAAAAAAATTCTTTCTTGCATTCATTCAGCAGACCTTTATTGAGCACCTACTATGTGCCTATCACCATGCTAGGCACTGGGGCTACAGAGACCACACTTTTGCTCTTGAAAAGCTTTCATCCAGCAAGAGGGCACTCATCACAGCTGTTCATCAACTCATCACAGCTGTTCGTCATCCTCGACTCCCTGCCCACCCCCTCACCCCCACTTTCAGGTTCTTGTATTATCACTAGACCCATCTATAGGCCTCATCAAGCAGTAATGACTCAAAGCCATTGTAGCCATTTAAAGAACACTCCCTCTTTCTAATCTCTTTGCCCTCCTCCTCACTAGGACAGTGTTTACGAGGATAGGATGGAAGGTCCAGCGGGCAGAGTGAAATCCCAGCTCTACCACGTAATAGTTTTGTGACCTGGGCAAGTTACTTAATCTCTTAAAATGGAGATGCAAATAGTAACTGCTCTGTGATGGTTGTGAAGATTACATGCGGTATTTCACATAAACACATAGCCCAATGCCTGTACGGAGTAAGTGCTGAATAAATATTAGTTATCATCAGTAGTTGTTCTGAACTTCTGGTGTACCCTGTGATGCTCACATATCCAGCCCACTAGTGGAAGTGCAGTCAAGGATTCTGTATCCCAGGCTTCTCCATGTTCTCCATGTCCTGATACTTAGAGTTGGGCTCACATTTCTTCCTTCTCTGCAGGGGACCATTGCTGGTCCACAGCCACTTGGGAGCACCCTTGAGTTAGGCACGACCTGTTCTCCCTCCAGACAGGTGGCTCCATTCCCAGCCAGCAGAATCCAGTCAGAACCTTTCACGTTCTCATTTAGTCAGAACTGGGTGTGTCCTCCCAGACACGGACACGAGGCTGGAGGCTGGTTCCCAACAGCTAAAGGAGGCCACCCCTGCTGCGAGAAGGCTTATAAGCAGCTCAGAATCCCAACTTCCCAGCCTTGTCAGCAGGATTTGTAAGTGTGGCTGGATTAATATTTCAAAGTCCCCCTCACTCTTGTCAAATTTCTGGAAGGCCTCCCTGCATACCCTGCTCTTTCACCCTTTGTGAACAGGAGTCACCCTTCTGAACCAGAGAACAATGGTGCAAACACCGGACAGTTACAGGCAAGATGCCGCTGGGCTAAACAAAGAGAGACCAAAGGGCACATCTGTAGAGAAAATCTGTGTGTACAATCCTTCTAGATGGTAATAATTTTCTTCCAGGTGTTTGTACTTATCTCAACCAAATCTAATTCCGATGAATTTTCTTTTAATTCCAAAAATTTTTATCTTTTGAAAAATGCCAAAACATCTTATTTGGATTTTTTCTTCTATTTTCCTTATCTTTTAAAAAATTAGTAGACATTTTTTAGAGCAGTTTTAGGTTTACAGAAAAATTGGGCAGAAAGTACAAAGAGTTCCCATATACCCCCTCTCCCCAAGTATACACTTTCCCGTGTTATTAACATCTGGCATTAGTGTGTTATACCTGTTACAATTAATGAATCTATAATGATGCATTATTATTAACTAAGGGCCCTAGTTGACATTAGGCCTCACTCTTTGTGTCATACAGTTCTATGTGTTTTGACAAATGCATAATAATGTCATGCACAGTATCAGACAATAGATTCACTGCCCTAAAAATCCCGTGTTCCACTTACTCATTCGTCCCCTGTTCCCAACCCCTGACAACACTGATCTTTTTACTGTCTCTGTAGTTTTGCCTTTTCCAGAACATCATATATTTAGAATCATACAGTATGTAATCTTTTCAGATTGGCTTCTTTCACTTAGAAATATGCATTTATAGTTCTTCCATGGCTTTTCCTGGCTTGGTGGCTTGCTTGTTTGCTTCCTCTCTTCCTTCCTTCCTCCCTCCTTCCTCCCTTTTTCTTTGTGGTGAGAACATTTAAGATCTATTCTCTTAGCAACTCTCAAGTAAATGAAACAGTATTATTAGCCATAATCACCACGTTGTACCTCAGATCCCCAAACTTGTTAATCTTATAACTGGAAGTTTGTACTCTTTGACCAATATTTCCCCCACCCCTGCCCCCAAGTGGCTTATATCTTTTCATCATTGAATAATATTACATTGTACGGATGTACCACGATTCGTTTATCCAGTCACCTATTGAAGCACATCTTGCTTGGTTCCAAGTTTTGGCAGTTATGAATAAAGCTGCTATAAACATTTGGATACAGGTTTGTGTGTAGACATGAGTTTCCAACGCATTTGGGTTAATACCAAGAAATCTGATTGCCGGATCATGTGGGAAGACTATGTCTAGTTTTTCAGAAACCGCCAGACTGTCTTCCAAAGCGGCTGTATTATTTTGCACTCCCACTCTTTTGGATTCTCGTGCTTTGTTTTCATTAATGTGCAGTGAAAATTTGCAGTCAGAGGAGATCTAAGTATAGCATTTTTCCAGAAAATAATTATCTTTCAGTCATTTGCAGTTATTTGAATCAAATCTAATTTTTTTTAGCAGCTGTCTCTTATTGAGAAATCCCAAAACATCTAATTTGGAGTTTTCTTCTTTTTTCCTTATTATCTTTTTTTTTTTTTTTTGCGGTACGCGGGCCTCTCACTGTTGTGGCCTCTCCCGTTGCGGAGCACAGGCTCCCGACGCGCAGGCTCAGCGGCCATGGCTCACGGGCCCAGCCGCTCCGCGGCATGTGGGATCTTCCCGGACTGGGGCACGAACCCGTGTCCCCTGCATCGGCAGGCAGACTCTCAACCACTGCGCCACCAGGGGAGCCCTCAACTAGTACTTTTATTGAGGTTATACCTTTATTAAAGTAAAATTTATATACAATAAATTGCATCCATTTTAGTGTACAATTTGACGAGATTTAACAGATGTATATATACATCCTTGAAACCGCTGCCATAATCAAAACACAAAACATTTCTATCATCCCCCAAATTTTCTTGTGCCCATTTGCAGTCCATCCCTCCCTCTGCTGCTGTTCTCAGGCAACCATGAGCTGCCTTTTTTTTTTTTTTGGACAACATACGTTCCCTCCTCATATTATTTTGAAGCAAATGTCACACATTGCTTAATCTATAAATATTTTACTCTACATTTCTAAGAGATAAGAGCTCCTTAAAAATATGTAATGTCAGGACTTCCCTGGTGGTCCAGTGGTTAAGACTCTGTGCTTCCGCTGCAGCAGGGCACGGGTTCGATCCCTGGTCAGGGAACTAAGATCCTGCATGCCACACTGTGTGGCCAAAAAAAAAGTAAAAAACAAAATGAAAAAAACCCAAATGTCATTATTATACTTCATAATCAACAATAATTCCTTAATATTATCAAATATCCAGTGCAAAGCAGGTGTGCATCCTGCACAGTAGGTAGAAACCCGCAAGGGCTGGCAAAAGGGAGCGAAATGTGAGCAGATCAAGCAAATGTAGGCACTGCTGGCTGCACAGAGCCCAGGAGCATTTTGCCTGCATCCAGCTGTCCTTTCCTTTGCTAGATGCTGGGTATCTCTCCCCTAGGGTTGCCAAATAAATACACAAATAAAAATAGAGGATGCTCAGTTGAATAGTTGGATTTGAATTTCAGATAAGCAATGAATAATTTTTTTTAGTATAAGTATGTCCCATGCAATACTTGGGGCATGCTTATACTAAAAAGTTATTCATTGCTTATCTGATATTCAGATTTAACAGGCGTCCAGTACTTTATCTGGCAAGCCTACCTCCTCTGAAATTGATGGTGGAAGGATGCTGTCATGAACCCGGGGCATCTAGAGGGCTGGTAATTCAGAGAGCAAAGCTCCAACTGACTACGGTGGGACTGGTTAGAAGGAGCTCCAAATCCCCCAAAGAGATCGGACATCTCCCAGCTCCCGACCCCCAGGCCCCTATCCCTACCGATGGACAGAGACTGGCTTCCAAATCCCTCTCAAGTATTTCCAGCTGGTCTGGCTTCACAGCCTCACACAGAACCCACCCTAAAAGACCCCTCTGATTTTTGGACAGATTCTAAAAGGGAATAAATTAAAGCCTAATTAATCTGAGGTACCCAGGGAGTGAGCTTTCCCTGGCACTTCTCTACAAAGTTGCTCTTTGCTTTGTACTGATCTAAGTGGCCATTGTTATAATGGGAATCGTCTCCAGCAGCCCTCTCTGGAATAGGAAAACCCCACTTGCTCAGCCTTGCTGTATCAAATTGCAAGATGATCTCACCAAGCGCTTGTCCTCCTCAGAATTTATTTTGGGTGTAACACATGTTAAGAACATAGGGGTGAGCCAGGCTGTGAATCTATGTGTGCCAAAGGCAAAAAGACCTTATGCCCCTCATGTCTATAAAAGAGACCTCTTTACCTGCCATCACAGGTGCCTGCACCTGGCAAATAACACCCCACTCAATGCAATTGGTTTTTTATTGTCATTTTATTTATTGTGAGATATCTGATATATACAGAGGAGTAAATAAAAACACATGTACAGTTTAATGCATCATTATAAACTGGACACCCATATAACAACCAACCAGGTCTAAAAGGGCACTCAGCCTTGTGAGGCCCCCATCCCAAATCATATTCCCCTCCTCCTCCAGAGACGGTCACGATCCTAACCTGTGCAAATCATTTCCATGCCTTTCTCTTTAGGGTTATGACTATTTGTGCACCGCTAAGCAAGCCAGCTTTTAAAAAATTTAATTAATTTTTATTTTTTGGCTGTGTTGGGTCTTCATTTCTGTGCGAGGGCTTTCTCTAGTTGCGGCAAGCGGGGGCTACTCTTCATCGCGGTGCGCGGGCCTCTCACTGTCACGGCCTCTCTTGTTGCGGAGCACAGGCTCCAGATGCGCAGGCTCAGTAGTTGTGGCTCACGGGCCCAGTTGCTCCGCAGCATGTGGGATCCTCCCAGACCAGGGCCCGAACCCGTGTCCCCCACATTAGCAGGCAGATTCTCAACCACTGCGCCACCAGGGAAGCCGCAAGCCCCCCTATTTGAACTTCATACAAATGGAAGCACATTGCATATATTCTTGTGACTTGTTCCTTCCTCCCAATTGTTCTTAGACTAGCAATGTTTTCTGGAGTAGGCTGTCTTCATAAAAATTACTGGCCTTGAAGTCACACTAACCAGTTTTGCCCTCCTGGCTCAGCCACTTACCCACTAACTGTGTGACCTCTCTTTTCCTCCTTTGTCAAATTGTATCCCTGGACATGAGCACCTCAAGGGCAGGAAGTGCACTTCATGTATCATTCTGTTCTCAGCAGCTCACAGGGCCTGATACCTGATGAATCCTGTGTGAATGAAGGCGTCGTGGTGAGATGATGTATTCAGGGCCAAATCCCACACCTGATTCATAGCAAATGGTCAACACACGGTGGCTAATATTATTATTGTCATCCGTGTTGTTTACTTGAATATGCACCTGCCTATGGGAGGAAGCCTCTGCAATGGCTGCCAGTGGTCCCTGCCTCCTGATAGAATGTGGCAGGAGTGATAAGACGTCACTTCCAAGATTCGATTATAAAGGGCCGTGACTTCCACCTTGGGTCCTCTTTCTCACTGTCCCTGGGGGAAGTCAGCTGCCACGTAATGAGGTAGTCCTGAGGAGAGGTCCCTGGGATGAGGGACGAAGGCCTGTCAACCACCATACAAGTGAGCTTTGAGGCATATTCCCTCTCCAGTGGAGGCTTCAGATGAGACCGTGGCCCCAGTAGAGCTTGACTACAACCTCTTGAGAGACCTTCAGCCAGAGGCTCCCAGCCAAACTGGGCCTGGACTCCTGACCCACAGAAACTATGAGATAATGAATATTTGCTGTTTTGGGCTCCAGAGACTTTGACAGGTCTGCACTGGAGTCTTGCCTTTCCATGGGTGTCACTCCCCAATAAACCTTTCTCGTTCCCAATCCCATCTCAGCCTACGCTTCCCAGATAACCCATTCTGCAAACCAAAGACAACATCTGCTTCATAGAAGCCCAAGCTTTCTAGTCAGCCCAGACCTGGGTCCAATACAGACTTTGCCCCATGCTAGTTCTGTGACTCTGTGGAAGTTACTTAACCTTTCTGAGTCTTTTTTCTCACATGTAAATTGGATGGTAAATAACGTGGGGCTCATACAGGATTTTTATTTATGGTGTATAACAGAATGAGCGACACACAGTAAGTGCTAGATAAAGGACAACTTTTGGGCTTCCCTGGTGGCGCAGTGGTTGAGAGTCCGCCTGCCGATGCGGGGGACACGGGTTCGTGCCCCGGTCCGGGAAGATCCCACATGCCGTGGAGCGGCTGGGCCCGTGAGCCATGGCCGCTGAGCCTGCACGTCCGGAGCCTGTGCTCTGCAACGGGAGAGGCCACAAAAGTGAGAGGCTCGCGTACCGTAAAAAAAAAAAAAAAAGGACAACTATTGTCTATCCTTAGGCTATATACCAACTAGTAGCCACTTTATATTTTCCATAAAGTTTATTGGAAATTATTCCAGTAATTTGTCCAAAATGTGTTGTCTAGTATATCTATAGTAGACCTTTGATTTTAATGAGGGTGTCGACAAAAAATTAATCATTCAATCTAAGAAAAAAATGGAAAATTTTATTCAAGCCAAATTTGAGGATTATAACCTGGGAAGAGCATCTCAGAAAGCTCTGAGAACTGTTCCACCCCCTTAGAAGTCAAGGCACAGTTACATAAGTTTTTTGAGACAGAGGACGGTACCTCAAATGACGTATTATTGACAGTTTACATAATCCAGATATAAGCCTCATCGTGGTGGGTCATGTGACCCCTTACAAGATCAAGAAGGAATGCTATCTTTTAAGGAGCTGTCTTGTTGATGCTGGGAGAATGTTGTTCTTTATGGCCGAGCAGGTATTTCTACCGATGGGGGAGGTCTGGTCAATGTACAATGCAGAAACACAATGCACAGTGGGGGAGAGAGGAGGCCAAAGGGCAGAGATTTTTGTTTAAATTTTTCTTGTCTTGCCATAAAAATAAGACTTTTATTTCACAAGGGTTATACCTGTTATCTTTGTGAAACCTCAAGCCACCAACTGCCCCTCTAGCACGTATTGTCAGCCATAAAATGAAATCAAGTACAACTCAAACATATACATGACTCTTTTAAGTCCTTAACAGTTCTATAAATAAGGAACTAAACCTTTTTAAAGCTGTTAACTTGTGCCAAAGCAACTGGGTGAATTGTTTCTCTTGTTTGCATTGAACTTTATCACATCAGAGGTCTGAGCCACCTCTGAACGCTGCCCTTTTAATAAACCCAGTCATCTGAAGTTTAAGTCCAAACCTGTTCCTCCCACAGTCTGTCTCACTTTGATGGATAATTCCAAGCCAGGAAATGGGAAGCCATCTGTGTCACTGCCCTCTCTCACTCCCCACCTCCAGTCCAACGGCATGTTTTGTCTTCAAAATGCCCTAAATCCACGCACCTCTTTCCATCTCCATGGGCACCATCCCAGCCTCCTTTCTTTCAAGAGCCTCCTAACAGTCTTCCTCTTGCATTTAGAATAAAGACCAAAAAACTCTCTATCAAGGCCTAGGGGCTCTGCATGAACTGGCCCCTCCCCTCCAAATCTCACCTCTGTTCTCCAAACACTCCTTCCCATGTGTCAAGCTTGCTCTTGTCTCAGGACCATCCTGCAGACCCTTGCGGTGTCTGGAACCGTCCTCTGCCCACTCTGTGCATTGCAGCCTCCTTTTCCTCCTAAAAATCTGAGCCTAGGGAACTGCTTTCTCAAGCAGGTTCCATCACTCTCAACCATAGCACCCAGGTCATTTCTTTCAAAGCAGGCATCTCATTTTGTCATGACGTATTTATTAGTTTACTGAAGGTTTCCCTCGATTTATTACAGTTTCTCTGAGTGCAGCGGTCTTATCCCTTTTGTTCATCCAGTGCCACGCCCAGTGCTGTCCACACAATACAGCCTTGATAAACATCTGTTGGAGGGATTTTCTAGCTAAAAATATCACTTTTATCTTTAACAATTATTTTTCCCCTATTGCAAAAGCCATACTTTTCGTTGTAGAAAAGATTAGAAAGTACAGATTAAAAAAACAAAACAAAACATGTTATCTCACATTTAGAGATAGCTGCATTAGCCTTCAGATGTATTCTTCTAGGGCAATTTCAATGCATCTCTAACCACATATATAGGGATATATATGCTCCCAAGTCCTTCAACTTTCTGGGGCTACTCTTTCAACAGCCAAACAAAATGTCTTGGTCCCCGGGCAACACACAAAGGGAAATCAAGCCTTCTAGAGGGACTATAACGGGACTTGGTATCCTAGGAGGAATAAACATTACAGATTGTGGCAATCAGTGACAAAAGCCTTTGGGGAGGTCCCTGGAAGGGGAAGAGGAAGCAGCTAACATGCAGAACTGCCCAAAGCTAGAGGAAAAGGCTCTGGCTCATAATAAATGTGTTTGACTTAGTTTATTCCATCTTGGCCAGTTTAGTTTTCCCAGCAATCTCAAAATAGCCTCTGTCATACTTCAGCCAACCTGCCCAGCAAGATGCTAAGATGAGGCCAACTGGGTTTCCAGACAAAACAGAGGGAACAGTTCTCACTGAGTTTGACTCCAGTCAAACTTAACCAAATGTGGAAGAAGTCTGATGTCCTAGGAGCCCCCAGAGCTATTTAGAATATATGTGTAGTAAAGCATAGTAGGGCAGGGGAGCTCCTAGACAGTGTCATGATCAAAACAGATGGACAGGCCTTGGTCAGCTACTTTTCACGTTAGTTTACCCGCCCAACAAGCCTGCACCTCAGGTGAGGTGGTTTTTTACCCCTTTCACAGGGAGGTTAAGTAATTTGCCCAGAGTGATTCAGCCAGAAGGGGCAGAGCTGAGATTGGAACCCAGTCTGTTTGGCCTCAGAACCTGAACTCTTTCTGTGGATCAGAAAGATGGATATAAGGGTACCATAACCATCACTGAACTGCAGGGCTCTTCGTGGCATGATCCTGTGTTGTTGTCAGAAATAATGATAACAACTAACATTTAGTGCATTGTGCTAAAATTCTTCTGTGCGTATCTCAATTACTTCCCCTAACAACTCTTTAAAGAAGGCATGGTTATTGTCTCGCCTTTGCAGATAAGAAAGGTGCAGAGAATCGGAATAACTTGCCCAAGGTCACACTACTAGTAAATGGCCGAGCTAGGATTCAAACCCAGAGAATCTGGCTCCAAAACCCACATATTTATGCCCCATGCTATGCTCCTCCTACCAGATATAGGGGCCAGAAGCTCGTAGACATGAATTCCCACAGTCCCAAAGCTCCATGCAGGGGCTGGGAAAGGGGGGTGTGGGAAGATGCGACTGTACAGATAATTAAGGCATGAGCTTTGGAGTCAGGCAGTTCCAAGTTCACATCTCCCCTCATCCTGGGGGCTTCGAGCCTCCCTTCTCCACCCCAAAGTGCCATAACCCAGCCGGGGCTTTCCTATCTCCTGTGTCCAGCCGCTCCCTCTTTTCACCCAGTGTCAACAGACCACAGAATGAGCAGCTCCCCAGCGTCCCCCAAAAGGATGCACTCGGGACTTCCCTGGCCGTCCAGTGGTTAAGACTCAGCGCTGCCGATGCAGGGGGTGCGGGTTCGAGCCCTGGTCGGGGAACCAAGATCCCATATGCCACGCAGCAGGGCCAAAATAGCCCCACAAAAAGCAAAACAAAACAGACAAACGAACAACGACGAAAAAACCAAAAGGATGCACTGACCACAACAGGGAGCAACAGAAACGTTACTGAAGATTTCAAAGCAGAGCTGAGGAAGGGGATCTCCAGCGCACAACTCACAGGAGACAACAACTCCATTTTTATTCTTCCATGCTTCTTTCCAGCCTGCCACCCGTTCTTCTGTCACCGCTCCCTCCAGCCTCCCTCCCCCCTCCCCCACACATCCTCTGCCTGGGGTGGCGGGTGGTGGCTGAGGGAGGACTTCCCTCTTTTCCAAGTCTCTCCTTCTCACTCTCCCCTTCTCACCCAAATTCCTCTTGGAGCTGCCCTCAGGTTAGCAAACCAGTTTTCCTCATCCAGCACATCCTTTGGGTGCCTCCCTCCAGCCCAAGTTGTTAAAGGCTTTTCTCTCCCTGCTTGGAATCCTGATTAATACATTAGCTCCCTCTACCAACCCTCCTTCGAAAAAGGAAGCTCTTTTGAGAAAGGAAGGCGATGGAAATGTTGGGGCAGAGCTGTTGTGCCTGTCTTGCCGGGAGGGGGGAGGCGGGGTTCATATGCCTTGGCCTGTGCTGACCTCTGTTTGGAAAGGTCACTGGTTTCAAAGGTCTTGGCATGTCTGTCCTGAGCTCCTGTTTTTCCATCTCTGGGTTTCTAGCTTGTCCTAACAGCAAAAGGGATTTGTCTCTGGTGAAGGCTGCCAAGGTAGCGGCAGGAATCTCTCAGAGAGCAATTACCTGGAAGAGCCCTCCCTGGAGAACAGGCTCTTTCGTTTCCGAAATGGAAAATTTGCACATCATGCCAATTATTCCAGAGGGCACTTGGACCTTTACCAGCTGAAACACTAACGAGTCTTAAAGGGAAAGTGAGCAAGGAACAAGGGCAACCTTCCAGGCGCTAGGGAAGCAGGCAGGTGGCTTTTGAAGAAAAAGCCCAAGGTAATAACGAGCTGTGTCGCTGGTGGAACACACTGGAATGTAATGCTAAAACCCATCAGCGATTAAAGTTATACGCCCCAGTCTTTTTTTCTTTTTCCCCAAGAGAGTATAGGTTTCATCGCCAAGTTCTACAACCCTCTCCTTTACCCTAGGCCACAACAGTGAGAGGCCTGCGTACCGCAAAAAAAAAAAAAAGACTTATGACATAAGAAACTTCCTAAAGTCCATACATAAATTTGACTTGCTGAAGGTTAATTATTTATCACAATAATAGAATGGCTGAGGATGTTTGCAGGTTTCTTTTTTTTTTTTTTTTTTTTTTTTTTTACGGTACGCGGGCCTCTCACTGCTGCGGCCTCTCCCGTTGCGGAGCACAGGCTCCAGACGCGCAGGCTCAGCGGCCATGGCTCACGGGCCCAGCCGCTCCGCGGCATGCGGGATCCTCCCGGACCGGGGCACGAACCCGTGTCCCCTGTATCGGCAGGCGGACTCTCAACCACTGCGCCACCAGGGGAGCCCTGCAGGTTTCTTTTTAATCCCATTGGCTTTGAGATGCACTATACGATTTATTTTGGAAACAGATTTGCTACCTCTGTTAGGCTTTGCCTAAGACAAAACTCAACTTTGCTTTCCCCAGGTGAACACTGATTGGAGTAGTTCAGAGGTGTGCAGACTGGCGGGAAGAAGCTGGCTTGGGTTGATATCTTGCCGTGCGTAATCACAGACTGGATGGCCCCTCTATAGCTCATTTGCAAGCACCCAAAGCTTCAATCCAGGATGAGTTAGAGGGAGAGAAGGCATCTTACAGGAACTGGTCAGACCTATCACACGTGGTTTGGCAGAGAGGACACTGAGTGGGGAGATCTGGTCGAGAGAGTTCTTTACACCCTAAGACATCAAATTAAGCTATGTCATTGGCGATGCTATTTCATTCTGAAGAGGGTCACCTACAGGCTGCTCTTTGCTTTTGAACCTGACTCTGATTTTAACTGCCAACAAATTCCTAATGGCAGGAAAAAGCAAGGGCCAGGATTGCTTCTAAACATCCCAGCAAAACATTTTACTCCCTTCGCTGCCCCCAGAAATGAGCACTTTATTTTGACAAACAACAACAAAAATCCCTGATTCCCCATTCCCAACATATCTGAGCCCCAGAGTTATCTGTGCTTTCACCAAAATACATTCTAACGTGACTTTCTTTTGACTTGGCATTTTGTTTCTCTTTTTTAGATTGACATTTTTGTTTTAAAATATTTTCTTAGTGGTTTCTTTTTCCCAGCTCAGAGGAGAACAGAGCTAGACTTGGGCTTTAGCAAATTAAAACAGGTTATCCTTCTCAGAGCAGAGTTAAATGTGTTCCCAGAGAGAGGCCAGTGCCACTTTATTTTTGGTTTCAGTTTTCTCAAGAGGACTTTTTAATAGTTCTTGGAGTAGGGATGGTAATCTCTGGAAAAAAGATAAACTGGGATATATTTACCCTACCCCTACTCTCTTTTTTTTTCTTTTACACTTGAGGTAACTAAATTGGAAGTTGGACATCATGAATCCTATAGTTTTACTTGGGATTTCCGGCTGTTGCCACTAAAGTTTTCTTTTTTGTTGGAATCGGCAATACTTAAGCCAAACCTAATGACGTGTTCTCAAAGTACATTTGAAATGCTTTTTGCCAGGGCAGTAACTCTTTCCTTCTCTGGGCTGATGAAAAAGAATATAACAACGCTATTCCTAGTTTCTAAAGCCATATTTAGTTAGAATAAGGTTTGGCTGTATGTGGTAGAAAACCCAAACCACCAGTGGCTTAAGATGGAACTTTCTCTCTCCCATGCAAAGGGGAGGGAAGTGGAGGGAGTGGAATGGTGGGTGCAGTCCTCAAAGTTCTCAGTGACCCTGGCCTCTTCCAGCTTGTCTCCCACTGTGACTAGGCTTTTGTCCTTATGCTCATTATCCCAAATGGTGGCATGCATATTACCAGCCAGTAAAGTAAAAAGAGAAGAGGAAAAAAAAAAAAAGGCAAAAAGCACCCATTGGGGAAGGTTTCCATCCACTGCCAAGAGAACACTTCTGCTTATATCTCACTGACCAGAACTTAATCACATGATCACACTTAGCTACAAGGGAGGCTGGGAAATGTAGTCTTTTTTTCTGGATGGCTGTGTGCCCACTTAAAAATTATATTTGTAGGGGAATTCCCTGGTGGTTGGGCAACTAAAATCCCACACACAAACCGTGCAGCACGGCCAGAAAAAAAAAAGCAAACCCCAAATTATATTTCTATGACATACACTCTAGGTCTTATATTCTTAAAATTAATGCTTCTATCAATTTTACCTTAAGAAGTTTGAATCACCTTTTGAGATAACAATGTAAGATGGTGTAAAATCAGTATTAGAAATACCCCATTCTATAATATTCATACTCTTTTACCAGTAATTTTGCTACAATTTAACTCAAAATTCAGAAAAAGTTTTAAAGAAAAAAAAATACTCATTACATAGTTATATATAATCAGACACAATAAAAGGGATCAGAATGCCAAAATATGGGAGATTGATCAAATAAACCATGCTATACATCCTTAATGAAATATGCATCTATTAAAAATTATGTTTACAGGGACTTCCCTGGCAGTCTGGTGGTTAGGACTCAGTGCTTTCACTGCTGGGGTCCAGGGGTCCAGGTTTGATCACTGGTCAGGGAACTAAGATCCCGCAAGCCACGTGGCACAGCCAGAAAAAAAAATTATGTTTACAAAGAGTCCACGGTAACTTAGAATACTGCTTACCCTGTTAAATAAAAATATAGGGATATAAACTTGCGGTACAGTTACAATTAACCTATATATAGAAAGAAAAACAAAAAACAAGTAAACAAAACAAAAAAAATCAAACATTAAAATCCAAACCCCAATGGCTTTTTGGTTAATAAGAATTTTAATGACTATTTTTCCTACATTTCTTAATTTTCCAAGTTTTCTTACTATTATACTTATTTTTTATATTCGAAATAAAAAATAAATCCTATTCTCTTGTCTCTTTAGGGGCCTACATTCAACCCACCTCATAGAGCTCAGTTTAATCCTTTTTCCTATACAAAAGCTTTTCCTGATTACCCTCTGTCTCTTTTGTATTACTGTTATTACCACTTAAAATGGAAAGTCAGCTTTTTTGACTTACCACCATCAAGGGAAATCCTCTGCTGGAGGAGTCTTGGGGTCTAAAGCGGGCTAGATCTCCCCTCTCCCTGCTCCTTGGCAGATACGATGCGGTCCTATGATCCGGGCATACTAATCAGATGGAGGGGATGGAGGGCAGACTAGGTGCAATAAGTTTGTTCATGAGTTGATTAACTGTTGAAAAGAGTGAGAGAAGCACAGTGGTTCATTATACCATTGTCTCTACTTTTGTATTTGTTTGAAATTTTCCATAATGTAATTAAAAAGAAAAAAGATACTTAGAATTTACTCCAGTTTCTGAAACTGGCTAACTATGCAACTTCAACAGTTCATTTAATTAGGGCATTAACAACTGGGAACAAAGTCATTAGTAAATTTTAAGGCAGGAGGCAAATGTTATCACCAGCATCATTTAGGGCTGTTTCCATTCTAAGTGAAGGAAAATCTAATTCAAAATGGTTTAAGCAACTTATTGGATCCCATTCGTGAAAAGTTAGAAAATACGACTCTCTTCAGCTTGTTAACCTAAAACAATAAACAGCCGGTTATTTTATCAGCAAAATGGGTTTATTTGGGAGTAGCAAAAAATTGCAGTTTGGGACATGCAATTACAGAAAACCACATGCAAGTCCCGGTAAAGCAAAGGAGAGGAAACTCTTTTATAGAGGAGAAGGGGAAGTTGGGAGGGGCTATTACAAACAAAATGTCCATTAGAGGAAAACTGGAAGTTTCCCAGTACAGTGGCTTTTCATTGGCTGAGTCGTGACAGCCTCTCATTGGCTGAGCTCTTGCCAAGCAAAGAGAATCTTTTTTTCTTCTTTCTGGAGGTGATAAAGTATTGTCACTTCCTGCTGGAGACGCAAGGTACATCTCTTCTGGTTTGGATCTGAATTGTATGTGCATGAGATCTCCCCTTTCTGGCCTCCTGACAATTTTAGTAGGGTTTCCCTTTATTAATTTTCACAAGGCGTTGTTCGAGCCAGTGTTCAAACATGCCATTGCACTGGGACTCTCTATATCTCTCTGTCTCTTGGCTCTGCCGTCTGCCAAGTTAGCTTCATCCTTGGACTCCACAAGGTGCTTTCCTCAGGTTCGCATCTGATCTGGTTCAAGTCTAGCAAAAACAAGAGAGTAGCAGTCGCTGTTGCCGCCCCCTCCCCCATGCATACACACACACACACACACACACACACACACACACACACACGCAATATTACATTCATCTTTGTATCCCACCATCACCCAACACAGTCCTCGCACATGAAAGGGGTTCAACAAACGCTTCTAAATGTTTTTTTGAATGGAAAACTTTTTGCCAGTGTACAACTACAGGGCCAACCAGGCAGACTTGGAAAAGGAATTTTGCGACACCATAGAGAGACATTTCATTAGACCTGTCTGATGACTAATGTCTGATAATCCCATGGGGGATAATACCATGTGCCAGGCTTCCCAAGAGATAAGCCTTCACGAAAAAGAAAAACTTCCTCTTTCTGTGGGATGATTAACAATAACAGCAGCTAGTGTTGACTGAGGGCTTACTCTATGCCCTTCACATCTCATCCTCACAATAACCCTATTATTATCCTCATTTTACAAATGAGGAAGTTGAGGCACAGAACAATTAAGTCAATTACTGTAGGTCATCTGGCTAGTAGTAACCTGAGCCAGGATTGAATTCTGGTGACAGAGCTCGTTCTTTTAATCCCTCTCCTTCTTGGTCTTGCCGATACTTCCAAGCACTCTTTCTCAAACACTCTCCCTTGCAAGTCAGCCTCCAGTACCTGGCCGTTAAGTGTTACAAGTTCTCACAGGATTCTTCCTAGGCCCTCCTCTCCTCTCACTGTCTAGATTCTATCCCTGTACAATTGCATTAAGGCCCTTGGGTTCAGTTGCCATCAGTGTCAGGACTGCATTTGCCTACATACAGTTGGCCCCTTCTGTACCCATGGGTGTGGAACCCACGGATACAGAGGGCCAACTATGCCATTTTGTATAAGGGACTTGACCTTCCTTAGATTTTGGCATCCTTTTGGGGAGGGTTCTGGAACTGTTAGGGGAACCACTGACCAAAACCACACACCCTGGCCAGATATGATCCTAACCACTTGCATGAGTTATCTTACAACAGGAGGTCCTGGTAAGGAACGTGGAACTAATAAGCTACCGCCAACCGGAAGAATTTGGTAAAGGTCAAAAGGAGAGAGGAGACTCCAGTCTATATGTCCTACCAACCTCTCAGAATCCTTCTTGCTGGAATCCATCTTGGCTGAGCAATGCACGGGCCACCAGGAAGGACCCTGAGTCAGAATGATTGACCAGAGACAACCTGGAAACTAACCCCATTACCCTAAAACCTGAGACTGTGAGCCACGTGGCAGAGCAGATCTCCTGGGTTCCCTTACCCTACTGTTCTCCGCCCGGGCACCCCTTCCCAATAACGTCTCTTGCTTTGCCAGCATGTGTCTCCTCGGACAATTCATTTCTGAGTGTTAGACAAGAGCCCTGGGAGGGATCCCCTTTCCTGCAACAGAACTAATCCCCCATGGATACTGAGGGACGACTGTACAGCTAAAAAAGTGACTATTCTAGCTTAACCAAACGGGGGCTTATTTTTCTAGTAAGATTAAAAATACTATATATCTATATATGTACATGTATAGCTATACATGTATACGTATAGCTGATTCACTTTGTTATACAGCAGAAACTAACACACCATTGGAAAGCAATTATACTCCAATAAAGATGTTAAAAAAAAATACATGATCTGGGCTCTGCCATGTCATCAGCGTCCTAGGGACCCTTGACTGTTCCTCTCCACCATCCTCACATGTAGCTTTCATTTTCATGCTCTTTTTGCCTTAAATAACAAGATAGATGCTCTGCCCCCAGGTTCAACTTCATATTCCAGGCAGGTAGATGGGGGAATGACAAAAATTTATGAAAGCCTAATCTATCACTTTGTATAAAGTTTCCTGGAACTCTTACCTGACTACTTCTGTTTACCTCTTTGGTCAGAGCTGACAATTTCCAGCAGCCAGGAAGTCAGGGAAGGTATATTTAACTGGGCACATGGTATCCTGAACAAATTTAAGACTCTGATAGAATGGAGGAAATTTAAATATATACAGTGAAATACTATTCAGCCATGAGAAAGAAGGAAGGAAATTCACCCATTTGCATCCAACAACATGGATGGAACTTGAGGGCATAATGCTAAGAGATAAGTCAGACAGAGAAAGACAGATACTATATGATATCACTTGTATGTGGAATCTAAAAAGCTGAACTAAAAACAGAGAATAGAATGGTGGTTACCAGGGGCTGGGTGTGTGGGGTCGGGTGGGTGGGGGAACTGGGAGATGTTTAAGGGTGCAAACTTGCTACTAGTAAATAAAAAAGTTCTGGAGATCTAATGCATAGCATAGTACTTATAGTCAACAATGATCTATTATAAACTTCAAAATTGCTAAGAGACTAGATTTTAATTGTTCTCATCACAAAAAAGAGATGATAATTAGGGGACGTAACAGGGGTGTTAGCAAACACTATTGTAGTAATCATATTGCAACACAGAAATGTGTCAAACCAACACACTGTACACCTTAAACTTACACAATGTCATATGTCAATTATATCTCAACTGGGAAAAAAAAGGAAGAGAAATGATATTGGGAAGGCAATCAACACACCATTTATATACCATTGACCTCAAATTTATAATTCTATCTCAGACCCCTGCACGAATTGAAGTTGAGTTGAGTTTATGCTGGACTCTTTCCTGTTGCAAAAGTATTACTGAATAAAGTCTAGCGTCACCACTTTAGCTAGTGTTCAGCTTTGTTTATCTTTTTTTTTTTTTTTTTTTTTTTTTTTGCGGTACGCGGGCCTCTCACTGCTGTGGACTCTCCCGTTGCGGAGCACAGGCTCCCGACGCGCAGGCTCAGCGGCCATGGCTCACAGGCCCAGCCGCTCCGCGGCATGTGGGATCTTCCCGAACCGGGGCACAAACACGTGTCCCCTGCATCGGCAGGCGGACTCTCAACGACTGCGCCACCAGGGAAGCCCCAAATGAGTAAAATTTAAAGACCTCGTTGGCTTTATTCAGAGGTTCATAAATTGGGGAGCATCAATCTAGCAATAGATAGATAGGAACCTCAAAGAACTATACAAGGCAAGAAATTTTATAGGCAGAAGGGAGCAGGAACAAGGAAGTTATACTGGGCATTTGCTGATTTGTTAAAGGCAGGGTTTCTTTCCTTACATGGAGCAAAGGGAAGTCTTAGAAGAGCTGGGCCAGGTAATTTGTGCTGAGCAGACAAGAGCTGATGGGTTGGCTTAGGTCTTCCTTTTCCAGGAGAGCCCAACATAAAAACTTAGTGAAGTTTTGGTTTGATGACATGTGGTTTAGCGTGAGTGACTCCATCTTGGCCCTGATCTGGTTACTTTAACAGTCTTCATCTTGATTTACTGCCTAGCTATTGCCCCAACTTACTCCAGGTCAGGTTTCTCATTGTGATCTTTGTCTGCCAGCTTTTTAAATTTACAAAAATTTCTTCAAACTGAAGTAAATAGAGTGGACTTGTTTGGGGCCAACCAGGGGGTCCCTTTTGTCCACCCAACCTTCAAGCGTGCTGTATTAAGACTTTTGTTTCAATCCCATCAATGTCCAGTTTTATTTATCTCATTTCTAAGGATTTCCATCCTGCTGGGATGCATCCCTTGATCCGCCCCTCCCCCCACCTTTCCACATTCTCTTGTTCATTAACCTAGAGTTTTTATTAGCATCTGTAAAGCCCATGAGGAGAAACTGAGACAGCAAATTCGATAAGGCTTCTGGGATTATTGCTGATTTTGCAGCAGTGAAGTTACACAGGGTGCCCAGTGAAAAAGGGCACCCCTTAACCACAGAATTTTACCGTGACCTGGGTTACAGGTGTGAAAATTGATAAACAGAAACCTCATTTAAAATGGAGTCAGGGGCTTCCCTGGTGGCGCAAGTGGTTGAGAGTCCACCTGCCGATGCAGGGGACACGGGTTCATGCCCCGGTCCGGGAAGATCCCACATGCCGTGGAGCGGCTGGGCCCGTAAGCCATGACCACTGAGCCTGCGCATCTGGAGCCTGTGCTCCGCAATGGGAGAGGCCACAACAGTGAGAGGCCTGCGTACCACATTAAAAAAAAAAAAAAAAAAAAAAATGGAGTCAGGATGAGACTTCCCTGGTGGTCCAGTGGTTAAGACTCCACGTTTCCACTGCAGGGGGCACAGGTTCAAATCCTGGTCGGGGAACTAAGATCACGCATGCTGTGCGGTGTGGCCAAAATAAACTAATTAATTAAATAAAATGGAGTCAGGAGGCCAGAATGGGGAGCTCTTATGCACTACCACTTGTAGTCAGTTGCAGACCCAATAGGAAGAGACATACCTTTGCATCTCCAACAGGAAGATTACTACTTTACTACCGAGCAGGAGAAGGAAGAATTTCTCCTTGTCCAGCAACAGCCCAGCCAATGAGAGGCTGTCACCACTCAGCCAATGAAAAGCCACTACACTTGGAACTCCCAGTTTCCTCCAATGGACTCTTTATTTACAACAGCCCCTCCCAATACCTCCTTTTCCTTTATAAAAGAACATTCTTTTCCTTTGTTCTCCAGACTTGCTGGTGCTTCGTCAAAGATTTTATGTCCTGAATTGTAGTTCTTTGCTGTTCCCAAATAAACCCATTTTGCTGCAGGTGAATACCCTGGTCACCATAAAGCCAGTCCCACACAGCTTGCATACAGAGCATATCAGCTGCTTCATGTGCGGTGTTCACTTGGCCTTTATAGGGAGAGTCAGACTGTCTCCCTCCTCAGGGTAAAAAGACCTTACATTCACTTTTAGTCATTCACCAGACTGCTGTTTCCTTGGGAATAGCGTATTATGTTTCTGAATCTTGCACAGCCACCTGTGATTGCTCCATCGTGAGCTGTGGGTCCTATATCAACCCAAACATGCTCTTCCACTTTGCAGCTCTCAAAACCAAAGACAGTGCTCCTAAATTACTCTCATAATCTATTCTAGTAAAGGTTCTTCAGGAAGCTGATGATACCAAACCACAAAATAAGATTCTTCACGCTGTACCCTCTAGTTTCAATTGTTTCTCGATTTTGCCCTCCCCCAATGTGGACCACCTCCTTGGTGACCAGAGGTATTGGAGTTACTCTCTGTTGTCCCCACATAATCCATACTTTTGGGGTGGCTTTGAGGCTTGAGGCTGAAGCTCAGACTGATAGAAATGTGAGCATGGTTCAGTATCAAGGTCTGACCCAGCACTCTCTTTTAATATCATTTTAGTCTTTACAGATAACAATAACTTAGGGACTGTGTGTTTTGCTTTTTTCTTATTCGTTTGCAGTTTTTTAAAAAAAATTTATTTATTTTTGGCTGCATTGGGTCTTCATTGCTGTGCGCGGGCTTTCTCTAGTTGCAGCAAGCAGGGCTACTCTTTGTTGTGGTGCACGGTCTTCTCATTGCGGTGGCTTCTCTCGTTGTGGAGCATGGGCTCTAGGCGTGCAGGCTTCAATAGCTGTAGCACGCAGGCTCAGTAGTCGTGGAGCACGGGCTTAGTTGCTCTGCGGCATGTGGGATCTTCCTGGACCAGGGCTCGAACCCCTGTCCCCTGCATTGGCAGGTGGATTCTTAACCACTGCACCACCAGGGAAGCCCTCGTTTGCATTTCTTATGTATCCAGTGTACCAACTCCCTGGGAGCTATTAATTTTTACTGTTAGTAATTTATCCCACCACAGCTGCTGCTCCATACTGTGGATGCCCACATGACTACCCAGGGATTAAAGGTTCCTTACACTCCACTCACTTTTCCTCTTCCCAAATCACATGTTTCAGTGAGCAAGGCCGTTTTAGCAAATCCCACATTTTTTCAGACACTGAAAGAGCTGTTTTAACACACAGTACTTGTGATACCAAACATGGGTTTTTTTTTTTTTCACATCAACAACCAATTCTCTGATTCTCTGACACCAACTAGGTGTCTTACAATTCAACTCAATTCTGACACTAACCACCCAGAGCTAGCATCAGGCCCACAGGTTTAAGGGCTCAGTCTCATACATCAGACACTGGTCACAAATGGGGTGGTTAGGGTACCCACACTTCTATCTAAATTGGCTAAAGTTTGGGGGTTCCTACAAATCCATCTCCAAGGTTCAATAATTCACTAGAACAACTCACTCAGGAAACAATTTACTTACTATTACAGGTTTATTATAAAGGATACAACTTAGGAACAGTCAAATGGAAGAGATACGTAGGGCACAGTATGGGGTGAGGGGTACACAGCTTCCATGTCCTCTCCAGACACATCACCCTCCCAGCACCTTGATGTGTTCACCAATCCAGAAGGTCCAATAACTGGAAAGTTTTATATGAAATACTATTAAATGAAAAAAAGGGTAGGATATAAAATATAAATACATGATGACTAAAAACACATAAAAATTAAATTTCCACATGGTGCCTGAGCTTGATCGCTCTCTTCTTGATCCCAGATGGTAAGGCTGAAGTTACGAAAGAAGGTGTGAAACTACCATGAGTCCAGGAAAAGTATTTGGGAGGTAGCTATTCTTTACAACTGTACTCAGACAGTGATCATCAGGAATAGAGAAAATTAAGCCAAGTGACAAATGGGTCACTGAAGAAATCAAAGAGGAAATAAAAAAGTACCTAGAGGCAAGTGAAAATGAAAACACAACAATCCAAAAAGCTATGGGACATAGCAAAAGCAGTTCTGAGGGGAAAGTTTATA